>NC_062284.1:103069037-103372067 GCF_902655055.1 Lutra lutra
TGTTATGTCCAAGAATAGAGAATTCAGTAAATTTTTCATGTCCAATTAATTTTATTCAGCTGTTAAAATGCTTATGAAGCTTACATAAAATATGAAAAACACTTATACATGTGAAAAAAGAGGACCCCCCCAAATTGTGTGCACCTTATGATAACCTTGTAAAATAAATACGCACAGGACAAAAAGTCTAAGAGAAAATACACCAGATGCTGAGAGTGGCCATGTTTATGTGAAAGGAATTTTTCTTTATTGTCCTCATGTTCTACTATGCAGTTAAAATTATTTTTACAATGAAGGCAATGCTCATTTTTTAAAAAAAGATTTTATTTATTTATTTATTTAACAGAGAGAGAGAGATCACAAGTAGGCAGAGAGGCAGGCAGAGTGAGAGGGGGGGAAGCAGGCTCGCCGCTGAGCAGAGAGCCCGATGTGGGGCTCAATCCCAGGACCCTGGGATCATGACTTGAGCTGAAGGCAGAGGTTTTAATCCACTGAACCACCCAGGGGCCCCAAGGCAATTATCATTTTAAAGCCTGGGTATGAAAAGTTTCCTCACTGGCACTCTGATTTGAAAGTACTAAATTGAGTATTACTTACCTATTCTATATATTCCTTCATAATTTCGTGAGCTTCTACAGACCACATTTCGAGGTTGTCAATCTCAAAAGTTTATCTCAATCTCAAAAGGCGGTAGTCCTGCCATGATTTGCATAGAAACGAATGACAGAAGGGACTCTCTCCTTTTACAGGTGAGAACTCTGAAATCCAGTCTTCCAAGCTGGTAGCAGAACCAAAATTGGTACCCGAGTCTACGAGGATATCTAATAGCATTTAATACCATTTGTAGCTCCAGATCCACCCATGAGTGCTAATAAACTGGTCCATTGCTACCTTTCTGGCTCGCCTGGGCGTTTGATTCCTTTCGCTACAGCACGTCCCGGAGCTTTCGCTCTTCTCCACCACTTGGGGGCTCGCAGGACTTCACCGTTTTTAAGTCCCTCACTCTTTCCGTCCCCAGCGTCCGAAGTACCGCAGAATGCCCGGCAGGAGACGCTGCAACCCACCCCCGGTTCGGAGGCCCCTCCCCTGGCCAACCGTCGATTGGGCCGGCGCGTGACGTCACGCCGTTTTAGCCAAACAAATGGGTTTCGGGGCGAGCGTTGGGCTCCGCCGCGCCGCGCTGGGCGCTCGGTCCGCCTCAGCGGTGGGGTGCGAGCCAGGCCTGCAGCTGCCGCCGCCGCATCGGGGTGTACAGCCCCGGGCCAGGCCCCGGCCGGGGCAGGAGCGCAGGTGGGTTGGAGCCGCGGTGGGGCGTGGCGTGAGGGCAGCGCGGTCGGGGTCCTGCGGCGGCGGCCACGGTGGCCGCTCCCCGCCCCCTCCCGCCTGCCTGCGCTCCCGGGGCGCCGGGCGGGTGGGGGTGGGGGCGGGGGCGCCGCCCGCGGGTCCCGGGCTCGCGGCGCGCTCGGCGCGTCTGGGGCAGGGGCCGAGCGGCCCGCGCCTCCTCCCGGGCCGGCCTCAGCCAGCGCTCTGGCCGGGCGCTGAGCGCCCCCACGGGCCACGGAAGGTCGAGCGGGCCGGCAGGCGACAACCGGGTCCCCGGTCCGGGCTGAAGCCCCGGAGATCACGGATAGGCCGTGAGGAGGCGCTGGACCTGCTCTCTCAACCTCCGTGACCCGTGGCGGGTGAGAAAGTCCGGCTCTGGTTGGGGGTCGCGTCGCCCCGTGGCGCCCGCCTGGGCCTGCCACCCTATCCGTTCCGCCCCGGCGCAGGTGAGCTGACGCCTGTCCTTAACCTTCCTCCGGGATTGGGCCAGACCGGGGCTCGGGAGCTTCTCTCGCCTCGGAGCAGGCGCGAGTCGACTGCGGGTCGGCCCCAGTCAGCCATGAGGTCATAGTGCTATGAGTCCTCGTGTCTGTGACGTCAGAGGTTTCCAAGAGATGGGCTGTGATGTCACAGCAGGCCGCGGCTTGGACCTTGGCGCGCGGAAGGGCGGGGAAGACCGGGAGGGGAGAAAAAGGAAGTTCAGTCTTCTATCGACGCCTGGAATCGCCGCGGATTTGAATCGAAAGTGGTTCGATACCAGCATTTCATAGTTGTAATAGTTGTCAAGTTCTTTAACATCATTTCAAGCAAGCATTGTTGGTACAGTTCAATATAAGACACATTTGATATAGAAAAACCTAAGTCCGGAGGTTGGGGGGCGGTGTGCAACTGCCTTTCAGAAAGCTGAACTTAAGAGTTTGATGGTTTGTGATTGGAATTGCTTTAGAAATGGAACCAGTTGGAGTGCTGATAATTCAGTTCGCCTCTCTCTTTTTAGCTACACAGTCTTGGAATTATATCCGGTATCTGCTTGTTTGCATTTTTGTTAGAGAGTGGCTAGGAAAAGGGGGAGCAGATCCTAAATGAACTTTTTCTGTCGTGGAGGAGCGGGGAGGGAGATTTGATTAATCCAGTATTATTTTTAAGTAGTCATTACCTGACGATTTAATTTATCTAAGTTGGGTTTGTCCTGTGCTACCATGGAAAATTGAGGGTTTCCTATGGTTATAACTCAACAAGCCGTTTTCTTGCTTTCCTACTAACACTGGGCTAAGAAAGTTCCTTGTCTGTGAATACTGTGTTTTTCCCAAAGCTTTCAAATGAGATCAGGCCAGACCAGAAAAGAAGCTAGTCACTTGCCATTACTAACCCTTTTCAGGTATATCAGCATATCAGTATAATTTCTTCCTCTCTATAGGATCATTTAAATAGAATCTAGTTTGAAAGGTAGTTGCCTTAAAATTGAAGCATAATTACAATTTAGGGTCGTTAGCAGGAAGCTTGGGTAGGAGTTCTCAGTCCCTCCTTACTGACTTTGACTTGAAATGGTAGTTTTTCGTTGCTAATACTTCCTCTTCTCCATTTGCTCTTTAAAAGTGATCGATAAGGGATTGTCTCTCTGGATTTTGCATCAGCACGCTGGTGGAAGTTATGCTGTGTGCATTAACACAGGAAATGAAAGCAAAAATTTACCCTCGTTAATTACTGTTGGATTTGACTGAAAGTTCACCAAAGAAGGCTTTCTTTTATTTTTTTTTTTAAAGATTTTATTTATTTATTTGACAGAGATCATAAGTAGGCAGAGAGGCAGGCAGAGAGAGAGGAGGAAGCAGGCTCCCTGTTGAGCAGAGAGCCTGATGCGGGGCTCCATCCCAGGACTCTGAGATCATGACCTGACCCGAAGGCAGAGGACGACTGAGCCACCCAGGCGCCCCAAAGGCTTTCTTTTAAATCTCATTTTGATCCTCACTCACTGTTCCTTGGAAATTTGATAGCATTGTGTGTACTACTGAAAATTGTTACTTTTTTCTTTTAAGAAATTAGGAATTATATGTTAATATGTTGTTCGAAGGCTCTGAAGACAAAATTTGAGTGTTTGGATCCTCATAACTGATAGTTACAGAGTTAAGGTGAAACTGCTGATAGTGAGGGTGTTAGTCAGCCTACTCTAAGAGGAAAGGATCATGGCAAGATACTATGTAATGAAATTGAAGGAGGTTCAGAAGGACACTTCCATGTGTCTTTTCCAAGTAACCTTTCTGGGGCAGGCTATGGGGCTCTGTGTAAATTAAATGTACTTGTGTATATGGGAAGGGATGAAAGTCAAACTAAATGTGAGTTGAAAGACATATAAATGATGATAATAAAATAACCACTCCCTGGCAGTGCTTTTTTCCCCTCTATTGTGTTTAGTAGTTACGAATTTTTTTCCCTAATGGAAAATGAGATAATAGGTGGAGAATAATGTCTTTAGTGTATTCTGATGTGACTGAGGAACAATAACAGATTTTTAAAAAGCCAGCTTATGTATACAGTTTTATAACTATTTAACGAGCCATAATTCTTCTGAAACATTTTTTTTACAGCTTGTTTCCATCTTTGGCAGGATGTCTAGGAAGTAGCTTTTACTTCTTATAAATGGGAATTTATTTGAAATTGGGTTTATTATTATTTTAAAATGTTTCATTATCTTATTCGGTTACTGCATTTGAAAGGACTCAATCATTCATTCATTAGTGTCTATGGCATCTTTCAGACAGGTAAAGCAAATATGAGGAACGAAAGTGCTGTATTTTTTGAATTTTCCAAGTTCTTTGGAAATTCTATTAATTTAAATTCCTGTGCAAAATTTCTTTTTTATATGCAAAATTTTTACATTATTTTCTAAACTTAAATTTATGCTCAGTTTAATTTGGACAGTTTGGTTAATCTAGTAAGCCTTAATCTTGTTTTAATATTTGTTGGGGGAGAACATACTAATCGTTAGAGACATCATTTAGTGTTACCTTCCAAAATTTGCAGCTGTTTAGAACCAGATACTCGAGGGATGCTACTATGGTATAATGAATGCCTTCCTTGTTAAGTCATGTGTGACAAAGGCAAAATTCAGTAAGTGCATAATCTACAGTCCTTTGGAAACAACAACAAGACAGAGCAAATTAACTCCAAATGCATTTAAGTTATCTGGAAATTGAATTCCTGCCATTCTTTGTCTTTGTATAATTGGACTTCTCTTTAGGTGATGTTTATGGTATTTTGAAGCTGATGAACGTATTGTATTATCTAGGAGAGTACTAATGATTAAAATGTAGGTATCTCTTAACATTAGCTGAGTTTCTCAACCTGTCATTTCCAACTCCATCTTCTATTCTAGTTAGCTCTCTCCACAGAGGAGACTCCAGATCTTCTCCTTTTAAATATTCAACTTCAGAATCCTAGCACTTACATTTCCCACCCTCAGGACAATGTAGGTACAAATATGAAACTAAGCAGTAATATGTGTGATTAAAAATTATCATGAGGCATGGGTTTCATTCATTTAACAGACATTTTTTGAGTACTTCTGTACTAGGTACTTAGCCAGGGACTGTGACATGCCGTTTTGTCCTTGCTGCAAGGGTTCTTGACCTTGTTTTAATATTCCCTTGCCATGGAGGGCCATGGGTTTGAGGAGCCAGAATTGGACCAAGAGGGTGAATCATTAACGTTATGCTAGGTTGGCCAAAGGTCTCATCTAAAGGTCAGTTTAAGGAGGTCTTTAGGGAGTGGTTGGGTGGCTCATTCGTTAAGCGTCTGCCTTCAACTGAGGTCATGATCCCAGGGTTCTAGGATCCAGCCCCGCATAGGGCTCCCTGCTCTGCGGGAAGCCTGTTTCTCCCTCTCCCATTACCCCTGCTTGTGTTCCCTCTCTTGCAGTGTCTTCCCCTCTGTCAAATAAAATCTTAAAAAAAAAAAAAAAAAAAAAAAAAGAAGGTAAAGGGTCTAGATGCCACAGATTTTGATTATTCTAAAATAAATGGAACTTAGTGAGTGAGCGCTTTGTTTCTGTGAAGAAGGAGTGCTCAAGGACTCAAGAACTAGTCTGTGTAGGCAGTCTAAAATTAGAGCTAGAGCGAAGGGGTAAAATCCAGACATCCCACTCTGAAGCATGTATATATGTTCCCTTTCTTCTCTAAGATTGTTCCTTTGTCTTTTGTTTTCATTCCTTTCCTTGACAAACCTGCAAAATATATGAGCCTCTCACAGCCTTCATTTCCACTTAATTTTTATTTTTTTAAAGATCTTACTTATTGGGGCGCCTGGGTGGCTCAGTGGGTTAAGCCGCTGCCTTCGGCTCGGGTCATGATCTCGGGGTCCTGGGATCGAGCCCCGCATCGGGCTCTCTGCTCGGCGGGGAGCCTGCTTCCTCCTCTCTCTCTACCTGCCTCTCTGCCTGCTTGTGATCTCTCTCTGTCAAATAAATAAGTAAAATCTTTAAAAAAAAAAAAGATCTTATTTATTAGAGTGAGTGAGTGAGAGAACACAAGCAGGGAGAGTGGCAGAGGGATGAAAAGCAGGCTCCCTGCTCAGCAGGGCTTGATCCTGGGACCCTGGGATCATCACCTGAGCCCAAGGCGGACACTTAATGACTGAACACCCAGGTGTCCCTTCCCTGACATTTTATTATGAAAAATTTTAATCACAGAAAAGTTGCAAGAATTTGTTGAACAGTTGAATACTTACGTACTGACAAGCCTAGATTCTATAATTTATGATTCATATTTTGCCATGTGTACTTACTTATCCATCCATCCTACCCTGCCTCTCTCTTCCTCTGTCCTTTCATCAGTCCATCTTCTATTTCGTTGTATTTTTACCCCCAAATACTTAAGTGTGCCCATTGTGAACTATTTGTTTACTTATTTTTTTTTTTTTAAGATTTAGACCACAAGTAGGCAGAGAGGCAGGTAAAGAGAGAGGGGGAAGCAGGTTCCTTGCTGAGCAGAGAGCCTGATGTGGGGCTCGATCCCAGGACCCTGAGATCATGACCGAGGCCAAAGGCAGAGGCTTAACCCACTGAGCCACCCAGGTGCCCAATTTTTGTTGTTTTTTTTTTAAGAGAGTGCATGAGCAAGGGCGGAGGGTGCAGGCAGAGAACGAGTGAGAATCTTAAGCCCCACACAGGGTTGATCTCAAGACCCTTAGATATGACCTGAGCTTACATCAAGCGTCGAATGCTTAATTGACTGAGACACCCATGTGCCCTTCTTAATTGTTTTTAAGGTAAAATTTATATTAAGTGAAATGTACAGATCTTTCGTATACCATACCTCTAGCTTGGATGAGTTCATCTTTGTGATGTATAACCCTGTCAAGGTATTAAACATTACTGTCACTAGAGAAAGTTCCTTCATGTACCTTCCAAGTGTTACTTCCACCACTTTATTCTGAAACTACCTCTTCAGAGGTCCTACTTTGTTAGGTGGCATTGTTCTAGGTGTTCAGAATATAAAGAAATGAAGAACACAGTTTCTGTTTTCTTTAAGCTTATTATTCATTTTGGGTTTTAGTTAGTTGTCAGTTTCTGAAAAGAGATAAGTAAATGTTATATATATTTAGAGGAGGCAACTGGGACTGCCAGAGAAAGCTTCCAAGGTATGGGTCTTGAGTGGGGCCTTCATTTGAGGATCCAGAGAAGAGTTGGGTTTTGGTTTGTGTTTTATTTAAATAGAGCATATGATTTGAAGTTAGAAGTTACTGTATTAAGGAACAGTAGCACTCAAGTGTGGTTGGGGCCTATTTTGGAGTGAGTATAAATAGTATTTTATACCCAATGATAATTTTTGAAGAAGGAAGTAATGTTTAAAAAAAAAAAAAACAACCCCAACAGATTAGGGGCACCTGGGTGGCTCAGTTGGTTCAGTATCTGCCTTCAGCTCTGGTCATGATCCCAGAGTCCTGGGATCAAGCCCTGCGTTGGGCTCCCTGCTCAGTGGGGAGTCAGCTTCTCCTTCTTCCTCTGCCCTTCCCCCCACTCATGCTCTCTCTTTCTCAAATGAATAAATAAAAATATTTTAAAAAGACAGATTTAATTCTTAGCTCGTTGTTATCTCTGGCATTTAACTGTGTAGATGACTTCTTCATTTTTTGAGTTCTCTCCTTTCTTGGTTTTTTGCCTATCTGGCTTCTCAGCTATGCTGGCCCTTCTTTCTCCTCCAGATTTAAACTGTTGAAAGCTTTTTCTTAGCTCTATATTGTGCTTTTTGTTATCTGACCCTTAGCTGTTAGGGCTTCTCAATTATAATTCTTTCCAGGTCATGGATACTTCCATATCCATAAGCTGTTAACTCTTGTTAGGTTTCTGAATGCTGCTTTTTGTATATCCCAGTTTACTTTGTACTTGTTCAGGAGTCTGTAGCAAGAGTATTTAAGTGGTTGTAGTAGATGGGATTTATTGAGAAAGATGTATTCTTGGGCTGAATGAACAGACTAGGTGGAGCTTCTAGGAATAAACCCCAGAATGACACTGCAGACTTCCTGCTGAGGGAGCCACTGCAGGCCAACACTGCCTTGTTGTTGAATCAGAAAGCTGCTGCCACCATACTTGACGGAAGTTTAACTTCCTGGAAAAAAAGGTAGTTTAACTTTCTTGGCCAGAACTATCATTACATCTTATTTTTTGCCTTATGTTTCTTATGCAGGTATGTCTGCTTAGCTTAGGACAGATGTGAAACCTTTGTTGTAAGGGCATCTGGAAAATGTAGTTTTTAGTTGTTCAGGCTCTGTAAAACAGGAAATCTATGTGAGAATGGATTAGGGTAAGTACTGAATGACACTCAGTTTGTGGAAATCTAAACTCATTTTCCCCAGATTCCCTCAATGTAACAAAGTCAAGTCTTCTATAATTTTGCTGTGTCAGTGCAGAGACCATGCATATTTTTCTAGTTTCCGGAGATAGAAACTATTGAAATCAAGTGTACCATTTAGATTTTCATGTTCTGGATATAACAGAAAACCAACTCAAGTTTGCTAGCTCACAATATTGAAAAGCCCAAAGGTGAAGCTTGATACACTTGTATACTTACATGTGATCAGAATCTGTCTCTCTCTTTTTTCCTTTATTTAATGAGCTCTGCTTCTGATGTGTTTGTCCCTTTGTGGTCCCAGCATGTCTGTCAGCAGCTCAAGCTCTAGGTCTCATGCCATTAGATCCAGAGGGGAGGGATGAGTGCTTCAGAAGCTGTAGGGGCAGGAGTCTTGACATTTGTTCCTTCCTCCACTCCTTTGGCAGTCTCAAGCCTATAGGACTCCTTTCATACGTTATTTTATTTTGTTTTATTTTTATAAGAAACCCAAATGGTTAAGAGTAACAGTATTTCATCGGCGGCCCTCAAGGCTGGCCAATCTCATCCCACCTTGTGGAGGGGATGGGGCACCAGTGGCCTCCCACTCATTCTACACCTCTCATGTCACTTCACCATGCCAGACTGGAGTCAAGTTCAACAGGGTCATCTTTCCATGTTCCCTTGGCTATGGTTTTACTGGATAGTAGATAGGGACAGTGGGACTCTTGTTCCTGTACATCACTAATTATTTGATGGTGAGGCATTTGGCTACCTCAAGAGAGTCATAGTTACTCCCATGATTTACTCAGGCTTCATTGAATTTCTTCGTTTTGACATTTAGAACACTGGCCAGAAATCACACCATGTCAACAGCTGCTGAGGGCCTGCACTTCAATTACGTACATATTCTAATAAAGAGCAGTGATATTAAATACTGTTATCACATTATTTTTTAAAAACTATTTGTTAAATAGTAAGATTTATTATGAGTCTAATAATTTCCAGGTAGTGATGAACATTGTCACTATTTGTGGGTGTCTGCAACCAATGATAATGTGATAGGAAACTGTGATTTCTGCTAGTGACACAGTGACTGGTATTGCTAATATTGTGGTCTGTTGACTGGATTCACAAAAGAAGGACATGGTAAATTTCAGTTAAATTCAGTGAGGTGGAAATACCTTTCATCCCTTCATCTGAGTTTACAGACACCCTGAGTTCTATAACCTAAACCTTTTAGGGGATCTGTGCACTTCAGTTTAAGAAGTGTAGCTAAGAGGAGACTTTCTCTTCCCAGGAGCCCCAGCAAATGTCTTATGCATTTCATTGACTTTGGGTTAAATTGACATTTCTGAACCAACCACTAAGGCCAGATAAGATTTGGTAACTGGTTTAGCCAGCCTGGACCTACCCCTGGAGCTGAGGTTGGGGTCATTGCTACCTAAACAACATGATGGCTTAGCTTTTTTGTCCTGAGGGAAATTCAGGGGCTACTGAATGCTGAGTAGCAAATAGTAGTTATCCATTATGTCATCTTAATTCATCCCCTCTCCTTTGCTCCCATAGTCAACAAATAATTAAATTTTAGTGACTCTTTTAGTTGGATTTGTCTTTCCCTTGATCAGTCTCTCTGCTAACATCCTAAACCACCAGAATGGGGCATATGGGATAGTCCACTGGGTTGCAAAAAGAAAAAGTACTAGAACCTCCAGTTAATTTTTCATCCTTTTAGTATTTATTTTTGTGTTTGTTTTATACTGTATGTAAAATATAGAAGTTTGGTAGTACATATATATATATATGTAAAATTTAGAAGTATGTACATTTATCTGGGTGCATGTTAAAATTTTTCAAATCATGGGAGTGGTCAGAAAAGTTGAGATAACCATAGAGCAGTGCTGTTCAGTAGAAATATAATGTGAGCCACATGTAATTTAAAATTTTCTAGATTACCACACTAAAAATGGTAAAAAGAAACAGCTGAAAAGAATTTTAATAATGTTATTTAACATAATATATCCCATACAGCATGACTTCAACAGGTAGTTAATTATAAAAAATTACTGAGATGGTTTGCATTCTTTTTTTCATGCAGAGTCTGAAATTTGATGTTCATACTACATGTAAATATCATCTCAGTTAAGACAGATGATATTTCAGATGCTCAAAAACCGAATGTCTCTAGTGGCTTCTGTACTGGATAGCACAGATTTAGATCAGTGATCGTTCTGGGTTTAGATTTCTATAATAGTCTCTGTAGTTTTCATTAAATCCATTATTTACTCTCTTCAGTCTTTTTGTACACTTGTTGGGTTAATTAATTGAACAAAAATCCCACTGGAATTTTACTTCTCTGCATCACATTTAAAAGTAGCTTTTGAGACTTTTCATAAGGTGATTCATCCCATCTTTCTTCTTCACATGTTTCTGGGACTTCCTGCAACAAACCTGGGGTTCAGTTAGGTAGTTTCCGGAGCTGTGCCTTCCCTTCCCATTTCTGCAGATGTCCTCATCTATTATGAGGAGCCTGTTCCCGTAAAACTGTGGACTCTCCAGTCCCTCTGCAGTCTGTTTCCGGAACTCCGCTGTGTGTAATGAGTGCTCACGTGCACCTTAGCCCTTCATCACGTACTGTCATTTCTTGCTGTTGTTTCATGAGTATTATTTGTCTTGTCTCCCTTACTAAATACTAAGCTTCAGATCTTATGTCTTCAAATTGTAGACACATAGTTAAAGGCTTAGCTTTTCCCCCTCGTCCCCCAACCCCCGTTTATTTATTTATATCTACACCCAGTGCAGGGCTCAAACTGACAATCCTGAGATCAAGAGTCGCATGTTCCTCTGACTGAGCCAACCAGGTGCCGCATTTCCTCTCATCTTTAAGGGGGATTTAAATTTGTAGCTTTAAATTTTTTGAAATTCTGTTTTGTTTTCTATTCTGCTGGTTAACTTGGACACCTTCTAGCAAATTCAGTTGTAGGAGTTTGTGTATTGCAGTACTCATTTGGTTTTTAAAAATTAGTTAATTAATTTTGGTTATAAAGTAGTCTACTTGAAGCTGTAAGATCACTCTTGGAGCTACAGTAAGGAATTATAGATTAGCTGGAGTTTCTGAAGATGAAATTTTGAGTTTAATAAGGAAGTTTGAAAGGACACATTTGCTCTATTGTCCAGGAACCAAGAGTGGCAAACTTGTTTCCTAAGTAGGCCAAGAGATTTTATTTCAAGTTCAGTCATCAGGATTATTCTCTGGAGGTTTGTGGTACTTTCTGCACAGTAGTCACTTTAGCCCTAGGAGATAGGTTTCTCTAGTTCAGGCAGTCTTCTAGTTGAAGAGCCCTACCATTCATTACAATGCTTTAGCTCATTTGGAATACTACAAAAAGAATGACGAAAATGGATCCTGAAAATAATTCTGAAGATCATATGTAGCTTTATGTTTTACGAATCCTGTCTTTCATTTGATATTTTGCCTGTGTTATATTTAACATGTTATATGGTTATCTTGGTAAAATAGCTAAAAACCAACATTTTCAACTTGTGGCATTTCAAGACCTATTTGTTTACTGTTCATTTACTAAGAAAAGTGAGGTATGTTTAAGATGCCAGGCAGATGCTTAACCAACTGAGCCACCCAGGTGTCCATGGCAAATAGGAGTCTTTTTAAGAATATATTCTTTTGTCTTATTTTTTAACACCTTGTAGGTTTTCTTGTCTTTTTGGCAAATATTATTAAGTAAAATTGTTTTTGTTTGGATGTTTATTTATTAAAATATATTAACTCTAGAAAGTTCACATTTTTTTTAAATTAGCAGGAGGATATAAGTTTTCCTCAAAATATAACTTTACATTTAAGTTGCATATATTTGTAAGACTGTAGTATAAAATATTTTTACCTTTAAAAATTACACTTAAAACATTTTAGAGCTACTGATTTTCTAAAAAAAAATTGATGGTCTTGAAATTTAAATGAAAACTTAAGCTATGTTATTAGTAACTGTTGTATTTCTGAATTGAAAAAATGGATTATTTCCCCCCTTCTTTATTTGACCTAGGGGCTTAGCTTTTGCATTACAGATCTTCTCGGTAACCCAAAATATCCTTGGGTATATTACAAAAAAAAAATTACGTGATTCTTAACTGTAGTTGTTATCTCTTTTTGTGAATCTACTTTGTCTATCCTGCTTAAATTTTTATTATCCTCTTTTAGGAGAGAATGAGGAATTGTAAAGCTTTTAAGAATTGTTGCTTTATGAATATCTCATGGATTTCCCCTCTTAAGGGACATTAAAAACAAGGGCAGCCTGCTTCTTTAAAAGATATAATTAATTTTGAAGATTAAAATTTGCTTGCCAGCTCATTTGTTGGACTACTTAAATATTATGATTTTATGTTATTAAAGGTCTGTTCGTGTGCCCCCCTGCCCAGTGTTTCTAAGGATTTCTTTTACCAAACACTTGTTGAATTTTTCTCTTGTTTAATGGCTGTGGTTTAAATACATGTTACCTCTTGACCACAGTCCTATAATTCAGTGGGAATTCCTTTAAAAGTCTTCATTGGTTTCTTCAGTAAATACCTTTAGGACTAGTTTGACAATTACTAATCCTTTTTTTCTGTAGAATCAGGTAAAAATTTTTTACATTGCTTATACCAAGAAAAAGATAACAGGATTAAAATACACAAATTTTCAAAGTGTTGAGAAAAGAAAACCAGGGAAGGTTGATAAATTTTGATAAATTTCTCAGAAATCCTCATTTTATTTCAATTTCTAATCTGATTCACAGACTTTCACAGTTACTATTTGTAACTCTTCGTAATCTATACTTGCCCGGTAAGAAAGAACCTTTTGTATGATTGTTTCAGTTAGTCAGAGGAAAAAGCCTGTTGGCCTTTTTGATTTTGCTAGCTGCTTTTGTTTGTTCTTACTGAAAGTAGATGAGAAATTAAAAGATAAATAATATATTTCCAGCAGTAGAATGACCCCAATGCCTCCCTTTTGGGTTAAAATGTTTTCTTTTCTTTTCTTTTTTTTTTTTTTCCTCGAAAGAAGAGTAGTCTCCTTGCCTTTTTCCTCCTCCTCACATAATCTTTTCTCATTTTTGTGTCTAGTGGTTTTCTGGGTAATTAGTCCAGTGTGAGACCTTTTTGAAACTAAAGTTAATATAAGTTCAAATAAAATCTGCATATACCAAAATTTCAAAAAACTTAAATGGAATATTTAATAGGATTAATGAGCATTTTTTTTTTTTTTGGATAGGTAATGTGTTCATGTGGTTCAAAATACTAAAAGGTACAAAAACTTGAGTTTTCTCCTCTCTCCTCTCTGTTGGGCACACTTTTCCCCTCCCTACTTTTTAAAAAAACGTTAAGTTGTTCAAGATTTTGTATACTATTACCTTGCCTTTTTCACTTAATTTTTGTCTTTTATGTATTGTTATATGAAGAGTGTATTAGTGATGGAAAATCTTAACTAGCAGTGGGTTAAACAGCAAAGTACTTCTCTTATTAAAGTTCAGATATGGGATCTAGGGCTGATAAAGCACTCTTGCTATTTCTTGCTCTTGTTTTTAGACATGATGAATACAGTAAAATGCACAGATATTAAGCGGACGGTTTGATGAGTTTTGACGATTGTGTATAACCAACCCTGCAGTCGAGAGCCAGCTCCAGCCCTCTAGCCTATCCTCATTCCTTACCCTACCCCTTGTCTCTTTCCATACTATTACTACTCCACTGTTTGTTGCCCATGTCTTAATTGCCCTAGCTGGATCTTCAGCTAATGGAGTCTCTTCCACACTACAAGATGCAAGAAGGGGCAAAGGTTACATGCCAGCCTTTTCATTTGTTATTTCTTTCTTTCTTTATTTTTTAAAGATTTATTTATTTGACAGACAGAGATCACAAGTAGGCAGAGAGGCAGGCAGAGAGAGAAGGAAGCAGGCTTCCCACTGAGCAGAGAACCTGATGTGGGGCTTGATCCCGGGACCCTAGGACCACGACCTGAGCCAAAGGCAGAGGCCTTAACCCACTGAGCCACCTAGGCGCCCCACATGCCAGCCTTTTTATAGGAAGATTTTAAGAAGCTGCTACTTCACTACATTTCCAATCATGTTTCATTAGCCATACTCATAAATACAGGCATACCTTGTTTAATTGTGCTTCACTTTATTGCACTTCGCAGATTTTGCATTTTTTACAAAGTGAATGTTTTTGGTACCCAGTGTTGATCAAGTCTGTCAGTGCCATTTTTCCATCAGCATTTGGTCAGTTTGTGTCACATTTTGGTAATTCTTCAATATTTCAGCCTTTCTTATTATTCTGTTTGGGTAATTTGCAGTGAGTGATCTTTGATTGTAATTGCTTTGGGGTGCCATGAACTGTGCCCATATAAGATGGTGAACTCAGTAAGTGTTGTATGTTCTGACTGCTCCACTGAGCAGCTAGCTGTTCCTCTCTCTGTCCCACTCCTTGGGCCTCTCCCTATTGCTCGAGATATAAGGTAGTGGAATTAGGCCAGTTAATAAACCTACAGTGGCCTCTCAGTGTTCAAGTGAAGGGAAGAATTACATATCTCTCATTTTGAAATCAAAGCTAGAGGGGAGCCTGGGTGGCTCAGTGGGTTAAAGCCTCTGTCTTTGGCTCAGGTCATGATCTCAGGGTCCTGGGATCGAGCCCCGCGTTGGGTTTTCTGCTCAGTGGGGAGCTTGCTTTCCTCTCTCTCTCTCTCTCTCTCTTTGCCTGCCTCTCTGCCTACTTGTGATCTCTGTCAAATAAATTAAAAAAAAAAGTTTGAAATCAAAGCTAGAAATGATTACGCTTCGTGTCCAGAGCTGAGACAGACTGAAAACTAGGCCTCTTGTGTCACACAGCCCAGCTATGAATGCAAAGGAAAAGTTCTTGAAGGAAATTAAAAGTTCTACTCCAGTGAACATACGAATGAAGAGAAAACAAAACAGCCTTACTGCTGATACGAAGGAAGTTTTAGTGGTCTGGATAGAAGATCAAACCAGCTACCACCTTAAGCCTAATCCAGAGCAAGGCCCTCATTCTCTTCAATCTGTGAAGTCTGAAGGAGGTGAGGAAGCTGCAGAAGAAAAGTTTGAAACTAGCAGAGGTTGGTTTATGAGCTTTAGGAAGCCATCTCAGTAACCTAAAAGTGCAAAGTAGAGCAGCAAATGCTGGTGTAGAAGCTGCAGCAAGTACTGAGACGACAGAGCGAAAATGATTAATAAAGGTGGCTTACACTCAACAACAGATTTTCAATGAAAATGAAAAAGCCTTATATTGGAGGAAGATGCCTTTTAGTGCTTTCGTAGCTAGAGAGAAGTCCATGCTTGGTTTCAAGTCTTCAAAGGACAGGTTGACTTATTAAGGGGCTAATGCTAATGATGACTTTATTAATTATTTTTAAAAAGATTATTGATTTATTTATAAAATAAATAAATTATTTATTTATTAATGAATAAATAGAGAGAGATATCACAAGTAGGCAGAGAGGCCGGCAGAGAGAGAGGGAAACAGGCTCCCTGCTGAGCAGAGAGCCCCCCCTCATTTTTTTTTTTTTAAAGGTTTTATTTATTTATTTGACAGATCACAAGTAGGCAGAGAGGCAGGCAGAGAGGGAGGGGGAGGTAGGTTCCTTGCTGAGCAGAGAGCCCGATGTGGGGCTCCATCCCAGGACCCTGAGATCATGACCTGAGCCGAAGGCAGAGGCTTTAACCCACTGAGCCACTCAGGTGCCCCAAGCCCTCTCCATCTTGATCCCTGGACCCTAAGACCATGACCTGAGCCAGAGGCAGAGGCTTAACCCACAGAGGCTTAACCCCTGTGCCAAAAACCAAGAGTTGGATGGTGAACTGACTGAGCCATCCGGGCGCCCCCTAATGATGACTTTAAATTGAAACCAGTGCCTATGTACTATTCCAAAAATCCCAGGGTCTTTAAAAATTATGCTAACTCTATTCTGCCTGTGCTCTATTAAATGGAACAACAAAGCCTGGGTGACAGCGCCTCTGTTCATGACATGGTTTACCCAATAATTTTAAGCTCACTATTGAGTGAAACCTACTTCTCAGATACTGAAATATCACCGCTCATTGGCCACTGGAGAGCTGTGATGGGGATATTGTTTTCACGACTGCCAACACAACCATTCTGTGGCCCATGGATCAAGGAGTCGTTTTGATTTTCAAGTCTTTTATTTAAGAAATTCATTTTGTAAGGCTGTAGCTGCCATTCCTGGGCAACATAAATTGAAAACCCCTTGGAAAGGAGTCCCCAGGACCCTGGGATCATGACCTCAGCTGAAGGCAGGTGCTTAGCTGACTGACCACCCAGGTGTCCCTCTGCTTTGCTTTTTAGACCTAACACTATTGCATACTTAATAGACTACAGTATAGTGTAAACATAACTTTTGTATATACCAGAAAAGCAAAAAACTCATTTGATTTGCTTTGTTGTGGTATTTGCTTTACTGTGGTGGTCTGAACTGAACCTGCAGTATCTCTCAGATATGCCCCTACTTCAAAGTAAACTGACAGGAAGACAAGTGAGTAATGTGTTTTTCAGGAGTTCCTCTCTTAAAATGTAGATTAGGACACAGGGTTAAAATGCGGTAATTTTTTCCCCCTCTTTCTCACATCACATTCCTTAATGCGTAGAAACATGTTCTAGCTATTTTTTAAGTACCCATTAACTTAATTGGGGACAAAGAAAGTAATCAACCAGTATATTCAATTCAGTTCCTTTTCAATTCAATTCAGTTCCTTGTGTTTCTCTTTCTAACCTTTTATTCTCCATTTGCTGTGTGGGCTCAGATAAATTAGGTAAAATATACTCTGCTAAATTGTAATTTTTTATAGAATAATAAGCGTTTTTTTTTTTTTTTTTTTTTAAGATTTTATTTATTTGTTAGAGAGTGTGCTGGGGTGGGGGCAGAGTGTGGAGGGGGAGGGAGAGAGTCTCCAGCAGATTTCCCGCTGAACACAGAGCCGAGGAGGGGCTCTGTCCTACACGCTGAGATGGTGACCTGAGCCAAAAACCAAGAGTTGGATGGTCAACTGGTCACCCAGATGCCCTAGAATAATAAGTGTTTTTAAAATATGTTTTTATCTCTATAAAATAAACTTCTGGTTGGAACTTGAGGAAAAAAAATTCATAATAATTTTCCATACAACCAGGTGGTATTATGAGCAAGCTGTACTTAATCTTGAGGTAGGAAGTAGCGGGACGCCTGGGTGGCTCAGTCGGTTAAGCAGCTGCCTTTGGCTCAGGACAGGATCCCAGGGTCCTGGGATCAAGCTCCATATAGGACTCCCTGCTCAGCAGAGAGCCTGCTTCTCCCTCTCCCTCTGCCTGCCACTCCTGCCTACTGGTGCTCTTTAGCTCTTTGTCAAATAAATAAATAAAATCTTAAGAAAAAAAAAAGCCCACACAAGGTGGGTTTTATATAAAAAAAAAATATAGGAAATAGCATTCAAAAAAGGATTGTA
Organism: Lutra lutra; assembly: GCF_902655055.1. Classification (NCBI taxonomy): domain Eukaryota; kingdom Metazoa; phylum Chordata; class Mammalia; order Carnivora; family Mustelidae; genus Lutra; species Lutra lutra. Next base: position 103,086,676 of record NC_062284.1, read on the forward strand.
TACATATGTTTTCCCAAACTACATGATGTCTTAAGAGAGCAGAGACCTTTTACTCAGCTACGGTAGCATACAGCATTGAACCTTTCACTTAGCAGATTGCATTTTTTTTCTCTAATTGAAGTGTATCTTGGGAAAGTGGCAGAAAAATGATTAGATTCCCAGTAGCAATGTATTGGTTCTTCAGGAGCAGGGGGGAGAAACTATTTATATAATATCATTTTTTAAAAAGATTTTTAAAATTTATTTGAGAGAGAGGGAGTGAGAAAAAGAGCACACAAGCAGAGGGAGAGGGAGAAGCAGACTCCCCTGCTGAGCAGAGCCTGATGTGGGGCTTGATTCCCAGGACCCTGGGATCAGGACTTGAGCCAAAGGCAGACACTTAACCAGCTGAGCCACCCAGATGCCCTATATAATGTTATTGTTAGTACTTTTGAAATTATCATCTATTTAGGTAAAGAAATTTAATGGGCTAATATCTATGCTCTAAAGATAGAGACTTTAAATATACTTTCAATATAGTATACCATTTTATCTGGAGGTCAAGTTTTTGTGAATCTTTTTTTGAGCAATGAAGCCCTAAGAAGTTAAAGAACAGGAAAAAAAAATTTACTTAATTAATAAGTGGCTTTTGTAGTCCTCCTCAGGCCCCTTCCTGAGGTCTTCATAATTTAGAATAGAAAGTGGTGTGTCTTGTTTTTTCCTGTGTCCTTAGCATAAAAGTGGTGTCTAGCACATGGTGGGTGTTCAGGAAACATTTGTTGAATGAATGAATATTTATAAATTGATTTCTTTCTTTTGGTTTTGCTAGCACACATTTTTTGGCCAGAGAGGGAGATACTGTTGAGAGACTAAATTATAATAGCGGATGTTTTTGCTTATTTGTTAGGTAGTGGTGGTGGTAATCAGGTACGCATGTGCTTGCCTTAGGACTTGTATTGGCTTTTTCCTGTGCCTAGAACACTGTTCTCTTAGATATTCATGCCTAACTTCCTCCCCTCCTCTGAATCTCTTACATATTACCTTCTCAAGAAGCCCATATTGACCACTCTGTTTAAAATGGCAACTGCTTCCCTCTCACCGTACTTCCAACTTTCCTTATCCTTGTCTGTTTCTTCCCATAACAATTATCTCCTTGAAATATATACTATATAATTTACCTAAGATTATTATTCTCTCTCTCACCACGAGTGCTGTTGTGCCATTAGGGGCTTTAGATTATTTACTGTGTTTCAGGTGTATCATAGGTGCTCAGCAAGCATTTTTTGAATGAATGAAGGTAGGACAAAGGTAATACATGAGTAAGTTATAAAATAATTTTTATTTTAAAAATTTGTATTTAAAAGTACTGTTCCCATTACTTAATTTTTGCTTTTGAAGACCACTGTGTTCCATTATGATACCAAGGCAAAGCCTGTGCAAGGTTTAAGAACTATATTCTCTAGGTGGAAAAGGGACTGAGTTTTGGCTTTGCTGAAATACATCACCTGCTTCAAGCCTCTAGCATCGTTTTTGGTGAAGTTGTCATGGCCTTCAGTGGTGATTCAGTTAATAAGACAGAGTCTCTAGGTTTGAGTGTGTTCCACTGTGTGCGCTTGGAGCATCTATTTCCTACTGGAGGTGGCTTTCCACAAAGTGAGGAATGACAATAGTAATTCTTTCCTTCCTTCCTTTCTTTGGAATAGGCCTTATATTAAACATTTTATGTGAATTTTATCTTTATTAAGACCCTATGACAAATGTCTTCTTGTCCCCTTTTACTTGGGAAAACTTCAGAGGTTTTAGAGGTCTAGAGGTTTGCTTAGCCATAAGTTTGTTGAAGTTGGAATTCAAATCTGAACAGTACAACGTGTAGAGAAACTTCACTACCCAAAATGTTTTCCTGGTGAAGAGCACCTTGTAGTGAAGAAGAAATTAGAGACAACTTAGTGGAACCCTGATGTCCCAGAGACCTTTATCTTTATTTGCTCCAGCTTCGCATGACTTCAGTTGATTGAATGAGGCCACTGTGATTGAAACAGTAGTATTATGTTAAAGTTAACTAATGCAACTTAAATAAGTGTATTTTAAATAAAACCAGGATTGGCTCCTAAACAGATCTTCCGTTCTTTGAATTTGGTTTGGCTTAGGAACAATTAATTTTAGTTTGCCTTAAAAACAACAGTGATTTGTGGAGGGTGAATTAGAATCTGCAGTTGCAGGAAATTATGGTTAAGGATACATATTCATATGCTGAAGCCAGTAATGTGCTTCAACGTAAGACACTATTGTGTAGATAGAATCATTTTATTTAAAAAAATGCTCCAGAGCAAGACATGAGCTACTACTTTTGGAGATACATTGAGTCTTTTTGGCCTGAGATGATCGCTGGGGAGATGTTTCCCTTTTAGGTTTCTAAAACTGTGATGAGAACGTCCTGCTGAATGAGGTGCTTTTCTTGATGTTCCCATTAGTGGGATATAATACTGACAAAAGCTTTTTCTTAATACTTCTGTTTGCCCCTTTGAAGTAGCCAGCAGAGGCTCCTTTCTAGAATGCATGTTCATGGTGGGGAAAAAAATATAATGGTTCAGAGGAGTTTATGATGAAAGCAGTAATCCCCTTTCCTTACCTCTGCTCGCCCCATCTCCCTCTCCAGTGGAACCACTTCAGTTATTTCTATGATTGATTCATAATTCCCCTTGTTAATATGCTTTTTCCATTTCTTGCTTTACCAATTTTAAGCATTTTTTGTTGACATTCTGCAGTGATCGTCAAGATTTAGCTCTCATTTACCACCTGTCAAGAAATTACTAGGGATCTGGGGCGCCTGGGTGGCTCAGTGGGTTAAGCCTCTGCCTTCGGCTCAGGTCATGGTCTCAGGGTCCTGGGATCGAGCCCCACATCGGGCTCTCTGCTCAGCAGGGTGCCTGCTTCCCTTCCTCTCTCTCTCTGCCTGCCTCTCTGCCTACTTGTGATCTCTGTCTGTCAAATAACTAAATAAAATCTTTAAAAAAAAAAAAAGAATTACTAGGGATCTGAGATTTTACCCTACTTGAAGCTAACAAGTTAGCCTACTGTCACAGTTTCATGGATGCTGGTGGAAGACTCTACAGAGTTAGAGATGAAGTACAGTTTATTATTCATAACAGTCGCAGTAGCCAGAGTAACAGCATTAATTTGTGCCCATGTCCTGAGCCTCAGTTCCCACAGGGTGCTGCAGAGAGGACCACATAATACCTATTCACATAGTGGGTTTTGTTACTGGAGAAAACTCTGAGCTTAGAGATTTAGATTTCAAATATTTTATTACAGACAGTCAGCATGCCTGCCCTTTGTTCCAGAGGGAGACTAAGCATGCCTGCTTTTTGTTCTTGAAGAAAACACTTTCTGTCTTGCAAGGCTGTATGTTATATGAACAGCCTTGAAAATTGAGTCCAGAACGATGAGCAGACAGTGTCTTGCCTGAAAGATACAGAGACCCATTACAGATTATTTCCCAACACCTCTATCCCATTTCCCATCTTCTTTCTGCTATAGCTCTGTCATCATTTTTAGCTCTCTGGTAACCTTGGTAAATACTATGTATTTATTTTTATTATCTAATAGTAGGCGATATCTTTTGACTTCCTCCTTTGAAAGAGGAGTATTTAAGAGACCTTGTATGTGTTAGAAAACCAGTGCAGTCATAACTGTGAAAGAGAATATTGGTTCCCAGAACTGAGAGTCCTGGAGGATAGAGTAGGATTGGATCCAGGTGCTCAAACCTTGCTTTGAAGAGTTGTTCTCTTGCTGTTACCAGTCTGATTTTCTCCTTTTAACTTTATTTTCAAGATCCTCCACACTGTCCACCACTTACCCACCTGTACAGATTTTAGGCTTTGTGTTTATTTCCAGACAAGTTGCAGCAAAGCAGAGAAAATGGATCAGAATAGTTAAGAGCCTGGTAAACGTGAGTACTCTTACAGATGGGTGTGGGGTCAGCCCTGCATGTGTCATATGTATTAGGGGTGGGGAAAAGGTAATTCTCCAAAGAGAAAACAGAATGTCCTCCCCATATCAGAATTCTCAGTTGTATTCTTTTGGGGGGGGGTATTATTTGCTTCTATAGCTTCCTTAATTTTTTTCCATTTTTTAAATATAGTATCAAATTTCTAGTATGTCTCTTTTTCATAGTTACCTTCCTGGATACCCACTATCCTCCTGCTCTGTTCTGTGTGCTTTGTTTAGAATTGCTGCTCAACTGACATCTTGTGACCTGCCTCAATTATACTATTTCCCATATAGTCCTCTTTCTTGGTTTTATTGCCTGTTTTGCTAGGGTACATACTAAGGTAAGAGGTGTGGGAGGTAAATTTTGAACAATTCCTTGTCTGAAAAAGTTTTTATTCTTAAACTGTTGTTAGTGTGGCTGGGAATGGAAGTCTAGGTTGAACATAATTTTCTGTCAGAATTTTAAAGCATTGCTCTCAGTTGTTAGTATCCTTCATTATTGAGGAAAAGTCCTAGGCCAGTTTAATTCTTGTTTCTTAGTAGATGAGCTGTCTTTTCTCTGAAAGCTTGTAGTATTTTTTTTTATCTCTGTTGTCTCAAATTCTCCAGTACTATGTCTTGTTTGGGCTTCTATTCATTTGAGCACTGAGTGGGCCCTATTAAGGATGTTATGAAGACTTCTATAAATCTATTAACTTATTCATCTTTTGTGGAAAATTTATATTTCTTCAGATACTTCCTCCAATTTTTTTCTCCTTTCATTCTGGAATTCTTTTTTTAATTTTTATTTTTTTTAATTGAAGCATAGTGGACACACAGTGTTACATTAGTTTCAAGTGTAGAACACGGTGATGCAACATCTCTGTGTTAAGCTGTGCTTCTTACTAGTGCACCTGCCATCTGTCTCCATGCAGCACTGTTACAGTAGCATCGACTGTGTTCCCTGTTCTTTCTGGAACTCTTGCTAATCATGTGCTGACCTCCTGGACTGATGCTGTGTTTCCTTTGATCATTTTTTGTCTCTGTTTTTGTCTACTTTTAAAATTCCATCTTCACAACTTCAAACCTTATGTTGCCTTTTTAAATTTGTTTTTTATTTCCAACAGTCTTCTCTCAATCTTTTTTGCCTTTTCATAGCATCCTGTCTTGTTTCATGGATGCAAAATTTTGACTGTTTCTGAGGATCTTAGTTAGAAGGCTTTTAATAAGATCTATTCTGTTTTATGAATTCTGTTTCTTCCTTTGTCACATTTCTTTAACTTTGTGTTTCCTTATCTCTTTCATGATAGATATTTGATTCTGATTTAACCAAGCAAACGGAAGAATGAAACAATATAAAATGGTTGGGATCTCTGTACTTACCTAGGGTCTGTCAACTGGTGAGCTTTGCATTAGGGTGAGCAGTTAAGGGGCTTCATTATTCTTGATGAGTGGTGCTAAGGCCCATAATAGCTGCTGTTAATTCTCTTCAGACAGTTTAATTTTATTGAAGGATCTGCCAGTTAAATTATTTTTTAATAATGTAAATCTCAAAGATTATTAGGATTATGAAGAGAGTCAATGATCCACAGTCTAAAAATACTCAAATAGTCATCTTTCCTATGTTTTAAAGGGAAAAGTTTTGAGGTATATAGTAGTATAGCAGAGAGCAGCCCAGATGTTGGAGCTAGACTGGTTGGGTTCAAATCTGGTTCTGCCACTTAGTTATAAGTTACTTAGCGTCTCAGTGCCCCACTTTTCTCATCTGTAATATTCAAACAATACTAATACTCACCTGGAGCACCTGGGTGGCTCAGTGGATTGAGTGGCTGACTTGGTTTTCAGCTCAGGTCATGATCTTGGGGTCTTGAGGTTGAGCCCTGTGTTGGGCTCCGTGCTCTATGGGGAGTAGGCTTGGGGATTCTCTCCCTCTCTCTCTGCCCCTTCCCAACCCTGAAATAAATAAATCTTTTTTTTTTTTTTTTTTTTTTTTTGACAGACAGATCATTAGTAGGCAGAGAGGCAGGCAGAGAGAGAGAGGAGGAGGAGGCAGGCTCCCTGCTGTGAGCAGAGAGCCCGATGTGGGGCTTGATCCCAGGACCCTGAGATCATGACCTGAGCTGAAGGCAGAGGCTTTAACCACTGAGCCACCCAGGTGCCCCAATAAATAAATCTTAAAAAAAAAAAAAATACTACAGGTGGACACCTGGATGGCTCAGTCAGTTACTCTGTCAGTTACAGAACATCTGCCTTTGGCTCGGGTCATGATCCCTGGATACTGGGATCTAGTCCCACAATGGGCTCTTTGCTCAGTGGTGAGCCTGCTTCTCCTTCTGCCTGTAGCTCCTCTGCTTATGTGTGCATGCTCTCTCTCTCTCTCTCAAATAAATAAATGAAATCTTTTAAAAAATACTAGGGTGTAGTTATGAGGATTTATTTAAAAATACATGTTAAATACATGGCATATAGTGAATTCTCAGAAGGTGTTAATTTTCCTTTTCGCTCTGCCAATAATAATTACGTAATTTAGGTATGGTGGTGATTGCCCACAGCAGAAATTTTGGTAGGATTAGGTAATTTTAGAATGTGTTTTTCTCTTAAGAACCTCAAAAAACACTTGGTATCATTACTTAAAGTGCTGAAATGTGTATGTGCAAATGTTTTCATAAAGGTCTTTGAAAGGTTCCCCCCCCCAAGGATCTTGCTAAAGATAACTTGATAAGAAAAGTAGTCTTGGAGCACAGCCAGAAAACTAGGAATGAAAAAACACTATTTTCATGCCCAGAAACCTCTCTGTACAATCAGAATCATATGTGCTCAGGATGTTAGGGAAGGTTTGTTCCCATACAAAACACACTGATAATCCTACTTCTTGGACTTCAGAAAATATTGAAAGGTTTTTTGTAAATGGATGTCTAGGGCAGGACTGGTAGGAGGAAATAATTCTTGAAAAAAACTTTTTTTCTTCGACTATGCCCCCATTATGTTGGAACACTGTGAGGCCTTCCTCACCACACTCTGCTGACTATTTGTGAAATTCGGGTGAATTAAATATGAGAAAAACTCTTATGTGGTGGTTCCTCTCTCCCTACCCCCTCCAAAATTGACCCTTATTTGAACTGGCTTTAGTTTGAAATATTTATCTTTTTTTTTTTTTCTTTCTTACTTATTGGAGGAAGTTCTTGGAATCTATTATTATTCCTGTTGTTATTTACTTTTTAAAATGCTAACACATGGGACACCTGGGTGGCTCAGTTGGTTGGACGACTGCCTTCGGCTCAGGTCATGATCCCCGGGTCCCGGGATCGAGTCCCACATAGGGCTCCCAGCTCCATGGGGAGTCTGCTTCTCCCTCTGACCTTCTCCTCGCTCATGCTCTCTCTCACTGTCTCTCTCTCAAATAAATAAATAAAATCTTAAAAAAAAAAATAAAATGCTAACACATAAGGAGAGTCAGTGAGCCCCTATATATTTACCAGTTAGTTTCAACATTTATTCTGGGGACATTTATTCTTGTCCCCATTTAAAAACAATTTTAAAACAAATTCTAGACATCATGTCATGTTAGTCCTAAGTATATCATGTGTCTTTTGAAGAGATATTTTTCCCCGTAATGACAATGCCATTATGTTACCTAACAAATTGCTGTGATGCTTAACTTCTGAATTTTACTCTCCATATTAGTATCATCAAATTCCTTACATCATCTAAAACCCAGTTATATTCAAGTTACTGGTATCATTTTTAAGTGGCCTTTTTAAAAAATTTACATAAACATTTGTTTTTGCAAATGCTTGACTTTAACTTAACATAGAAATTTTAAAACATGTAGGGGTGCCTGGGTGGCTCAGTGGGTTAAAGCCTCTGCCTTCAGCTCAGGTCATGATCCCAGGGTTCTGGGATCGAGCCCCATGTGGGGCTCTCTGCTCCGTGGGGAGCCTGCTTCCTCCTCTCTCTCTGCCTGCCTCTCTGCCTACTTGTGATTTCTATCTGTTAAATAAATAAATAAAATCTTTAAAAAAAAAAAAGAAAAAGAAATTTTAAAACATGTAAAAGTAGATGAAATCCATGTAATAAATCCCCATGCACTTATGACCCAGCTTTGACAATTATCAATTCAGTGCCCAATTTTCTTTCATCATTTTTTCTACTTTCTTCCTCCTGGGTTATTTTCAGACACATCCCAGATATTATTTCATTTGTACTCTAGGTAGTGTATCTTTAAAAGATAATGACTCTTGGGGCACCTGGGTGTTTCTGTTGGTTAAGCATCTGCTTTGGGCTCAGGTCATGATCCCAGGATCCTGGGATCACTCCCCCTGTTGGGCTTCCTGCTCAGTGGGGAGCCTGCTTTTCCCTCTCCTTCTACCTGGGGCTCCTCTTGCTTGTGCCCTCTGTCTCTCTCTCTCTCTAATAAATAAGTAAATAAAAATCTTTTTTAAAAAAAGATAATGACTCTTAAAATATATGTATGTATATATGTATTTACCTCCTCCAATTCCTTAATATCATCAGCTATTCAATATTCAAATTTCCAGTTATTAGTTTATTTTTCAAATGTCATAATTTTTTTTTTTTTAAATTTATTTGTCAGAGAGAGAGTGAGAGAGAGGCAGACAGAATGGCAGGCAGAGGCAGAGGGAGAAGCAGGCTCCCTGCCGAGCAAGGAGCCCGATGTGGGACTCGATCCCAGGACGCTGGGATCATGACCCGAGCCGAAGGCAGCTGCTTAACCAACTGAGCCACCCAGGCGTCCCACAAATGTCATAGTTTTAATCAGGATCCACATAAGGTCACTACCTTCCTGCTGGTTGGTACTAACTTTTAAGTCTTTTTTAATCTAAAGGTTCCCCCTCACTAACACTCTTTTTTTCCTCTCCCTTGTAATTTTATGTATCAAAGGTACCAGGTTATTGGTCCTTTAGAGTTTTTGAGTCTGGATTTTAATGATTACATCAGTGTGGCTTAATTTAACACGTTCTTATGTCCTCTCTATTAAGCTGGTATATCACCATTGAGCATACTAAATATTCTTGTAATCTGAAGATAACAAAGGTTATTATTTTGTAATCTTAGAATTTGATTTAAATACTATATATAATGCCACTCACCATTTAAAGTGTGGCCTTTTCTTTTTGGTGAAACAGTATTTGTAAGGTGAGTTGATAGCTAATTAGAAGTTGTAAGCCAGATTCCTTAGCACTGCAGTGGACTACTCTTCACATAATGAACAACATGAGAAGCAGCCCTGTAAACAACATTAAAAAGAGTTTTGTTTCCTAATGTTATGCAATATCTCATATGCTTCGCCTTCTTAAATGTGCAGATACTGAAGTTACAGTAGTTCCTCATATAAAATGAGGGCAGTGTGTTTATCAGTGGCCTTTGGTGGGTCTTGAGAGAGAAAGCATCTAGCACAGTACTAAGTATGGAAGAGACCTTTGAATGTTTATTTTCTTTTCTTTAAGTGTGGCCGTAATTGTGAGACTTTTCTGTCTTCTGTAGAAAGTTTTAGGTATAAGACTGGTGCCAGGGAGATCATACTTAGTCTAAAGGGTTAAGCTGGGTCAAGAATAGGTCTGTCAGGGGAGGAGTCAAGATGGTGGAGAAGTAGCAGGCTGAGACTACTTGAGGTAGCGGGAGATCAGCTAGATAGCTTATCTAAAGATTACAAACACCTACAAATCCAACGGGAGATCGAAGAGAAGAAGAACAGCAACTCTAGAAACAGAAAATCAACCACTTTCTGCAAGGTAGGACTGGCGGAGAAGTGAATCCAAAGCGACTGGAAGATAGACCGCGGGGGGAGGGGCCGGCTCCTGGCGGAGCAACGGAGCACAAAATCAGGACTTTTAAAAGTCTGTTCCGCTGAGGGACATCGCTCCAGAGGCTTAACTGGGGTGAAGCCCAGGCGGGGTCAGCGTGGCCTCAGGTCCCGCAGGGTCACAGAAGGATCGGGGGTGTCTGAGTGTCGCAGAGCTCACAGGTATTAGAACAGGGAAGTCGGCTACAGAGACAGAGCCAAGGAGTGACTCTCAGCTCAGGGTTACCTTGAACCGGTCGCAGGCTCGGTCAGCTCGGAGCGCGGCCAGAGGCCAGGGTGGCAGGAGTCATTGGGCGCTGTTCTCTGGGGACGCACTGAGGAGTGGGGCCCCGGGCTCTCGGCTCCTCCGGGCCGGAGACCGGGAGGCCGCTATCTTCATTCCCGCCCTCCGGAACTCTACAGAAAACACTCGGAACAAAAGCTCCCGAAAGCAAACCCGAGCAGATTACTCAGACCGGCCCGGGTAAGGGCGGTACAACTCCGCCTCGGGCAAAGACACTTGAGAATCTCTACAACAGGCCCCTCCCCCAGAAGACCAACAAGAAACCCAGCCAGGACCAAGTTCACCTACCAAGGAGTGCAGTTTCAATACCAAGGAGAGCAGCAGAATTCCAGAGGAGGAGAAAGCAAAGCATGGAACTCCTGGCCTTCTCCCAATGATTCTTTAGCCTTGCAGTTAATTTAATTTTTTTTTTCAATTTTTTTTTCTCTTCTTCTATTTTTTCTAACTTTTACCCTTTTCTTTTTTAACGTTTTTTAACTAGTTTATCTAATATATATTTTTTATATATTTTCTTTATTCGTTTTCTTTTTTTAATTGCTTCCTTTCTTTTTTTTTTTTTCTTTCTGAACCTCTTTTTATCCCCTTTCTCCCCCCCCCCCACGATTTGGGATCCCTTCTGATTTGGCTAAAGCATATTTTCCTGGGGTTGTTGCCATCCTTTTAGTATTTTACTTGCTCCTTCATATACTCTTATCTGGACAAAATGACAAGGCGGAAAAATTCACCACAAAAAAAAGAACAAGAGGCAGTACCAAAGGCTAGGGACCTAATCAATACAGACATTGGTAATGTCAGATCCAGAGTTCAGAATGACGATTCTCAAGGTTCTAGCCGGGCTCGAAAAAGGCATGGAAGATATTAGAGAAACCCTCTCGGGAGATATAAAAGCCCTTTCTGGAGAAATAAAAGAACTAAAATCTAACCAAGTTGAAATAAAAAAAACTATTAATGAGGTGCAAACAAAAATGGAGTCTCTGACGGCTAGGATAAATGAAGCAGAAGAAAGAATTAGCGATGTAGAAGACCAAATGACAGAGAATAAAGAAGCTGAGCAAAAGAGGGACAAACAGCTACTGGATCACGAGAGGAGAATTCGAGAGATAAGTGACACCATAAGACGAAACAACATTAGAATAATTGGGAACCAGAAGAAGAGGAAACAGAGGGAAGCAGAAGGTATATTGGAGAGAATTATTGGAGAGAATTTCCCCAATATGGCAAAGGGAACAAGCATCAAAATCCAGGAGGTTCAGAGAACCCCTCTCAAGATCAATAAGAATAGGTCCACACCCTGTCACCTAATAGTAAAATTTACAAGTCTTAGTGACAAAGAGAAGATCCTGAAAGCAGCCAGGGAAAAGAAGTCTAACGTACAATGGTAAAAATATTAGATTGGCAGCAGACTTATCCACAGAGACCTGGCAGGCCAGAAAGAGCTGGCATGATATATTCAGAGTACTAAATGAGAAAAACATGCAGCCAAGAATACTATATCCAGCTAGGCTATCATTGAAAATAGAAGGGGAGATTAAAAGCTTCCAGGACAAACAAAAACTGAAAGAATTTGCAAATACCAAACCAGCTTTACAGGAAATATTGAAAGGGGTCCTCTAAGCAAAGAGAGACCCTAAAAGAAGTAGATCAGAAAGAAACAGAGACAATATACAATAACAGTCACCTTACAGGCAATACAATGGCACTAAATTCATATTTCTCAATACTTACCCTGAATGTTAATGGGCTAAATGCCCCAATCAAAAGACACAGGGTATCAGAATGGATAAAAAAAGAAAACCCATCTATATGTTGCCTACAAGAAACTCATCTTAAACCCGAAGACACCTCCAGATTTAAAGTGAGGGGGTGGAAAAGAATTTACCATGCTAATGGACATCAGAAGAAAGCAGGAGTGGCAATCCTTATATCAGATCAATTAGATTTTAAGCCAAAGACTATAATAAGAGATGAGGAAGGACACTATATCATACTCAAAGGAACTATCCAACAAGAAGATCTAACAATTTTAAATATCTATGCCCCTAACGTGGGAGCAGCCAACTATATAAACCAATTAATAACAAAATCAAAGAAACATATCGACAATAATACAATAATAGTAGGGGACTTGAACACTCCCCTCACTGAAATGGACAGATCATCCAAGCAAAAGATCAACAAGGAAATCAAGGCCTTAAATGACACACTGGACCAGATGGACATCACAGATATATTCAGAACATTTCATCCCAAAGCAACAGAGTACACATTCTTCTCTAGTGCACATGGAACATTCTCCAGAATAGATCACATTCTTGGTCCTAAATCAGGTCTCAACCGTTATCAAAAGATTGGGATCATTCCCTGCATATTCTCAGACCACAGTGCTCTGAAGCTAGAACTCAATCACAAGAGGAAATTTGGAAAGAACCCAAATGCAGGGAGACTAAACAGCATCCTTCTAAAGAATGAATGGGTCAACCAGGAAATTAAAGAAGAATTGAAAAAATTCATGGAAACAAATGATAATGAAAACACAACGGTTCAGAATCTGTGGGACACAACAAAGGCAGTCCTGAGAGGAAAATATATAGCGGTACAAGCCTTTCTCAAGAAACAAGAAAGGTCTCAGGTACACAACCTAACCCTACACCTAAAGGAGCTGGAGAAAGAACAAGAAAGAAAGCCTAAACCCAGCAGGAGAAGAGAAATCATACAGATCAGAGCAGAAATCAATGAAATAGAAACCAAAAAAACAATAGTACAAATCAACGAAACTAGGAGCTGGTTCTTTGAAAGAATTAATAAGATTGATAAACCCCTGGCCAGACTTATCAAAAAGAAAAGAGAGAGGACCCAAATAAATAAAATCATGAATGAAAGAGGAGAGATCACAATGAACACCAAAGAAATACAGACAATTATAAGAACATACTATGAGCAACTCTACGCCAACAAATTTGACAATCTGGAAGAAATGGATGCATTCCTAGAGACATATAAACTACCACAACTGAACCAGGAAGAAATAGAAAGCCTCAGCAGACCCATAAGCAGTAAGGAGATTGAAACAGTCATCAAAAATCTCCAAACAGACAAAAGCCCAGGGCCAGATGGCTTCCCGGGGGAATTCTACCAAACATTTAAAGAAGAACTAATTCCTATTCTCCTGAAACTGTTCCAAAAAAATAGAAATGGAAGGAAAACTTCCAAACTCATTTTATGAGGCCAGCATCACCTTGATCCCAAAACCAGACAAGGATCCCATCAGAAAAGAGAACTACAGACCAATATCCTTGATGAACACAGATGCAAAAATTCTCGCCAAAATACTAGCCAATAGGATTCAACAGTACATTAAAAGGATTATTCACCACGACCAAGTGGGATTTATTCCAGGGCTGCAAGGCTGGTTCAACATCCGCAAATCAATCAATGTGATACAACACATTAATAAAAGAAAGAACAAGAACCATATGATACTCTCCATAGATGCTGAAAAAGCATTTGACAAAGTACAGCATCCCTTCCTGATCAAAACTCTTCAAAGTGTAGGGATAGAAGGCACATACCTCAATATTATCAAAGCCATCTATGAAAAACCCACCGCAAATATAATTCTCAATGGCGAAAAACTGAAAGCTTTTCCGCTAAGGTCAGGAACACGGCAGGGATGTCCGTTATCACCATTGCTATTCAACATAGTACTAGAAGTCCTAGCCTCAGCAATCAGACAACAAAAGGAAATTAAAGGCATCCAAATCGGCAAAGAAGAAGTCAAACTATCACTCTTTGCAGATGATATGATACTATATGTGGAAAACCCAAAAGACTCCACTCCAAACTGCTAGAACTTGTACAGGAATTCAGTAAAGTGTCAGGATATAAAATCAATGCACAGAAATCAGTTGCATTTCTCTACACCAACAACAAGACAGAAGAAAGAGAAATTAAGGAGACAATCCCATTTACAATTGCACCCAAAACTATAAGATACCTAGGAATAAACCTAACCAAAGAGACTAAGAATCTATACACAGAAAACTATAAAGTACTCATGAAAGAAATTGAGGAAGACACAAAGAAATGGAAAAATGTTCCATGCTCCTGGATTGGACGAATAAATATTGTGAAAATGTCTATGCTACCTAAAGCAATCTACACAGTTAATGCAATTCCTATCAAAGTACCATCCATTTTTTTCAAAGAAATGGAACAAATAATCCTAAAATTTATATGGAACCAGAAAAGACCTCGAATAGCCAAAGGAATATTGAAAAAGAAAGCCAAAGTTGGTGGCATCAGAATTCCGGACTTCAAGCTCTATTACAAAGCTGTCATCATCAAGACAGCATGGTACTGGCACAAAAACAGACACATAGATCAATGGAACAGAATAGAGAGCCCAGAAATAGACCCTCAACTCTATGGTCAACTCATCTTCGACAAAGCAGGAAAGAATGTCCAATGGAAAAAAGACAGTCTCTTCAATAAATGGTGTTGGGAAAATTGGACAGCCACATGCCGAAAAATGAAATTGGATCATTTCCTTACACCACACACGAAAATAGACTCAAAATGGATGAAGGATCTCAATGTGAGAAAGGAATCCATCAAAATCCTCGAGGAGAACACAGGCAACAACCTCTTCGACCTCAGCCGCAGCAACATCTTCCTAGGAACATCACCAAACCAAGGGAAGCAAGGGCAAAAATGAACTATTGGGATTTTATCAAGATCAAAATCTTTTGCACAGCAAAGGAAACAGTTAACAAAACCAAAAGACAACTGACAGAATGGGAGAAGATACTTGCAAATGACATATCAGATAAAGGGCTAGTGTCCAAAATCTATAAAGAACTTAGCAAACTCAACACCCAAAGAACAAATAATCCAATCAAGAAATGGGCAGAGGACATGAACAGACATTTCTGCAAAGAAGACATCCAGATGGCCAACAGACACATGAAAAAGTGCTCCACATCACTCGGCATCAGGGAAATACAAATCAAAACCACCATGAGATATCACCTCACACCAGTCAGAATGGCTAAAATTAACAAGTCAGGAAATGACAGATGCTGGTGAGGATGCGGAGAAAGGGGAACCCTCCTACACTGTTGGTGGGAATGCAAGCTGGTGCAACCACTCTGGAAAACAGCATGGAGGTTCCTCAAAATGTTGAAAATAGAACTACCCTTTGACCCAGCAATTGCACTTCTGGGTATTTACCCTAAAGATACAAACGTAGTGAACCGAAGGGGCACGTGCACCCGAATGTTTATAGCAGCAATGTCTACAATAGCCAAACTATGGAAAGAACCTAGATGTCCATCCACAGATGAATGGATAAAGAAGATGTGGTATATATACACAATGGAATACTATGCAGCCATCAAAAGAAATGAAATCTTGCCATTTGCGACGACGTGGATGGAACTAAAGGGTATCATGCTTAGCGAAATAAGTCAATCGGAGAAAGACAACTATCATATGATCTCCCTGATATGAGGGATAGGAGATGCAACATGGGGGGTTAAGGGAGTAGGAGAAGAGTAAATGAAACAAGATGGAATTGGGAGGGAGACAAACCATAAGTGACTCTTAATTTCACAAAACAAACTGAGGGTTGATGGGGGGAGGGGGTTTGGGAGGGGGGTGGGATTATGGACACTGGGGAGGGGAGGGTATGTGCTATGGTGAGTGCTGTGAAGTGTGTAAACCTGGTGATTCACAGACCTGTACCCCTGGGGATAAAAATATATGTTTATAAAAAATAAAATTAATAAAAAAAAAAAAGAATAGGTCTGTCAGAGTGAACCAGGGTGTACAGTCTGAGCCACTTATGTGTGTGTGTGTGTGTGTGTGTGTGTGTGTGTGTGTGTGTATTTATTTATAAGGCAAACGAATTTGTTCAACGAAAGCAAACAAGCAAATAAAAAGAACCTTTGTCCTTTATTCCCGTTGCAATTTTTGGTAGCTTTTGTTCCTTGATTTTCTGACTTATTCCAGGCTATTTTCGAGCTGTCCTGTTATGCTCAGGTTATAAGAAATTGACCATCTTAGGTGAAAATGGCAGAATTCTGTAGCCTTAAATGAACTTACTAACTCATCATTTGCCCACTACAGCACCTTTTTTTAAGAAAAAGTAATTTGTTAAGATTACTGGGCTAGGGATACAAGCAAAGCATTTTACTTTGGAAGATAGCGGCTGTTTTAAATCTTCATCATTCTCTTTTGAAAATACTCAAAATACAAAATAGCACCAAAGATGAGAGGTGCAAAGTTGCTTTGATATCACTGCGGAATTGAATGTCTCATTTGCAAACACTTGTAAGTAACATTATATCATATAATGGGCTTTTCTTATTAGCTTGTTTGAATATATTGGTGTTTTCTTTTTTTCCACCTATGGTTGGTTCACCAGTGTCTCTGTGAATGGCTCTGTGAACAATAGACCTCACTCACTGGTTTGTGTTGTCTTATCCGTGGGCCAAATTTCAACTACGGATCCATGATTCCAGTGATAGACCTATTTAACAACTTACAGTCTTCCCTTTAGGAATCAGCTATAAGGATCTATATCAAAGGATATTTGGCAAAAGTAGGAATATAACTTTGAACCTAATTTTTGTAAGTTTACATTAGAGAGACTTACAATTTTTAAAAATTTTTTGTTAATAAAATAGCTTAAAGAAGTGTTGATTCTGTTCAGAAAAGACCTCAGATGAGCTGAAATTCAAGTGTTTATAAAGATAGTTCCCTGTTTTTGAGTGTTCAAAGCATTTTTTTTGCTAAGCATTTTACATGCATATGTGTTAAGGACACAAAATTATTGTCGTCATATTATTAGACCTGTAGTGAGGTGTTTAAAAACAAACACACACACACACACACACACACCCACCCACCCACCCACCCCTCTTCCCCAGGAGGTTCTAATCTATAGTTAAAGTTGTGAACCAGTACTTTAGGAAGATTCACAGGGAGCTGGCTTTGGTCTCTCAGTGGATGGTTATGCTTCTTGGAGAGAAAATATGGAAAGAAGGGGGCTTAGTGTATAAACAAACATCTGATTGGGCTGGCAGTTGGAAATAGGATCGGAAGCCTAGAGGCAGTCAGTTCTAGAGATGAGGTGTGGGAGAATTATTGGCAACAAGATGGTGTTCAGAGTTACAGAATTAGGCAAAATTGCCCTGGGAGAGCTTGCATGATGAAGAGAAGACCCAGAATCCTGGAGAATCTTGAAATGTTTTGAGTGGGTGGAAGGAGAGGAACAGGCAAACAGATATGTAGGTATTCAGAAAAGAAGCAGAAATAGTAAAGGAGTGAATGGTATTTCAGAGGCCAAGACAGAAGATAGGGTCAGGTTACAGGGAACAGAGGTGCCTGGTATTTTGTGGGTGCTCATTAAATACTTGTTGCAAGTAGAATTTAGTTTTAGAAGTCATTAATTTCCACTGAATCATCAGTAAGCATGTTACTGGTGATCTTGGTAATTAATTGTAGTAGCATTTCTCCTCCTCTGCTCTAGGTTCATCTCTTACTCCTTTGTAAGTTCCTTATTCTCTGCTTTAACTATCAGAGTTTTGTAGGGCTTTGCTGTAGGCCATTGGTTCTCCAGTTGTGGTTCCCCAGACCAGAAACATCAACATCACTTAGGAACTTGTTAGACATAAAAATCCTCAGTCCCTTCCCAGTCCTACTGAATCAGAAACTCTGGGGATGGCTCCCAGCCACTTGTACGTCAATAGGCCTTCCATGTGATTGTGATGCTTGCTCATATTTGAAAACCAGTATTTTAAGACCTTTTCTCTGTCTATGCTTTCTTCTTAGGCATTTAGTTTATTATATTATCATAGCTTAAGTTACCGTGCTTTGTGCCCAGACTTCCAAATTTACCTCCTTGGTCTAGTTCTTCTGAGGACCAGGTCCACAGATCCAGTTGTGTGTTACTCATTTTGACTTGGCTGTCTCACAGTTCCTCCAGCTCAACTTGTTGAAAAGTGAACTCAGAATTTTTCTTCTAACCATCTTTCTTTTCTTTTTTTTTTTTAATTTAATTTAATTTTATTTTTTATTAACATACAATGTATTATTCCTGTGCTCAGTAATAGGTACTGTCATCCATGCATGTATTTATCCTAGAAACTTAAGCTTGATTCACTTTCTTACACAAATACTAACAAGTTCTAAGCACATTTCACTACACTGGTTTAGGAGTCATACACACAGACAAATGAAATAGCAATAATGAGTAAGTGCCCTCCATGTTAAGTCCAAGATCTTTTAGGAAGTGTCAATTCTCAGAGCTGCTAATAAGTGATCGGTCAGCCTGCCTTACTGAGTGTGATTCCAGAGTTTAAAGGTTAGTTACTATTATAAAACATGGTCTCTAAACTCAAGCATTCATCTCCTGTTCAACCAAGTAAACATGTATAAAAGTATAATGTATCTGGTTACTGTTACAGGATTGAATATACTGTTATAGGATTGAAAGCCATGTCTATTGTAATCCGTAGACAATTTCCAGGAAAAGATGGGTTATGAAGTGTTAGTGTGTAGAACTCTGGGGCATGAATGTTTTGATTCAAGTCATGGTAGCACCATTTGCTGTGATCTGGGCAAGTTAACTTTCCTACACAGTGCCTCCATTTTCCTATCTGTAAAATGGGGATAATAACATCCATACCTCAGAGTTATTAAGATTAAGTATATTTGAGACTTTGGAATAAGCAGTGCCTGGCACTTAGGTAAATGTTCAGTAAATCTAAGCCATGTTACTACTGTCTCTTCTACTTCATCACTCAACTCCAGCCATTTTTGTATTGTTTTAGCTACTAGTAGCTATTCAGACATACCATGCACTTGGATGCTTTAAAATGGTTATGTGGGGGCACCTGGGTGGCTCAGTCCATTAGTGTCTGCCATCAGCTCAGGGTGTGATCCCAGAGTCCTGGGATTGAATCCTGTGTTGGGCTACCTCTCTGCTCTGCGGAGAGCCTGCTTCTCCCTCTGGCCCCCAGCCCACCCCTCACTACTCATGCCCTTTCTCTATATCAAATAAATAAAATCTTTTAAATTAATTAATTAATTAAATTGTGGAGAGGGGGTAGAGAGAACAAGCAGGGGGAGTAGCAGGCAGAGGGAGAAGGAGGCTCTCCACTGAGCAAGGAGCCTGATGTGGGACTTGATCCCAGAACCCTGGGATCATGACCTGAGCTGAAGGCAGGTGCTTCACTGACTGAGCCACCCAGGTGTCCCATCAACTAAATAAGTAAAATCTTTGAAATGCTTATGCATTCAGGTGTTCATTTAATCTTCCCCTGATTCCTCAGATTAGATTAGGGATCCTTTTATATGTTTCCTTAATACTCTGTGCTTCTTGGAGCACCCGATTGGCACAGTTGGTTAAGTTTCTGACTCTTGGTTTTAGTTCAGGTCCTGATCTCAGAGTCATGAAATCGAGCCCTGCCTCGGCCTCTGTGCTCAATAGATTCTGCTTGAGATTCTATCTCTCCCGTTGTTCTCTCCCGCCCCATCGGCACTCTCTCTCTCAAATAAATTAAATCTTAAAGAAAAATACTATGTACTACTTTTTTTTTTTTAAAGATTTTATTTATTTATTTGACAGAGATCGCAAGTAGTCAGAGAGGCAGGCAGAGAGAGAGGCTCCCTGCTGAGCAGAGAGCCCGATATGGGGCTCGATCCCAGGACCCTGGGATCATGACCTGAGCCGAAGGCAGAGGCTTTAACCCACTGAGCCACCCAGGCGCCCCAATACTAAGTACTTCTTCACAGTGCTTTGCAAGCATTTTTCATAACAGCTTTATTGAAATATAATTCACATATCACACAATCCATTTAAAGTGTATTGTTCAGTGCTATTCACAGAGTTGTGTAACTGTCACCAAAATCAATTTTAGAGCATTTGATTGAAGTCGTGAGAGTACCACTTGCTATTATGAAGATAGCAGAAAGAACCCCTGTACTCAGTAGCAGTGACTTCACATACTCTTCACTCCTTCCAGCAATTGCCAGCCACTAAATCTATTTTTAGCCTCTCTAGTTTTGCTTTTCTGGACATTTCATATAAATAGAATTATATATGTGGTCTTTTGTGTTTGGTTTCTTTAACTTAGCATAATGTTTTCAGGGGTCACTCATGTTTTGGTATATACCAGTACACCATTTCTTTCTATAGCTGAATAAAATTCCATTATATGGATGTAAACAGGTGGTTTATTCATTCATCAGTAGATGGACATTTAGGTTGTTTCCACGTTTTGGCGGTTAGGAATAATGCTGTTGTGAATGTCCATGTACAGTTTTTATGTGGATGTACGTTTTCATTTCTCTTGAGTATATACGTATCTAGGAGTGGAATTGCTGGATCATGTGGTAACTCTTTGTTTTACCTTTTTGAAGAACTGCCAAATTGTCTTCCAAAGTTGCTGCATGTTTTACATGTCTAACACCAGTGTCTGACAATTCCAGTTTATCCATATCCTTGCCGATACTTCTCATCTCTGAGATTCTGGCCATCCTAGAGGGTGTGAAGTGGTAATCTCCTTGGAGTTCTGATTTGCATTTTCCAGATGGCCAGGGATGTTGGGCACCTTTTCTTTTTAAAATTAATTAATTAATTAATTTGAGAGAGAGTAAGAGAGCACAAGCAGGGTAAGCAGCCAGAGGGAGAGGGAGGAGCAGATTCCCCACTGAACAGGGATCCCAACGTGGGACTCCGTCTCTGGACCTGAAGATCATGACCCTAGTGGAAGGCAGCAGCTTAACTGATTGAGCCAACCACGCACCCTTGTTGGGCATCTTTTCATGTGTTTATTAGTTATTAGTATATCTTTGGAGAAATTATTCATAATCTTTTCTCATTTTTTAATTGGGTTGTCTTTTTATTATGGAGTTACAAGAATTCATTATATATTTTAGATACAAATCCCTTATCACATATATGATTTGCAGGTTTTTTCTCCCCTTGTGGGAGGTTGTGTTTTTCACTTTCTTGATAGTGAAAATATAGAGTTCTTCATTTTGTCTGTTTTTTCTTCTGTTGCTTATACTTTGGGGTGTCCCATCTAAGAAACCATTGCCTAATCCAAGGTTTATTGCCTAGTTTTTTCCAAGAGTTTTATAGTTTTAGCTCTCAGATGTTATGTAACTATTTTTCTGTCTTATGTCTTAGAATGTCAGCATCATTGGAAGGCTGGGGTAGTGTTTATCTTATTTATTTGTTCCTTGGGTCTCATTTAAGGTTTAGAAAATACTAGGTGTTCAGTGATGATTGTTAATGATTTTGGAAGGATAGACTTTAAGGAGCTATTATCAAAATGTTTTAAAACATCTAACTTGAAACAGTGTTTAGTTTTTTGTTTTTCTTTTAAAGCTGGGAACTGAAATATTTTGTTGATGTTGCCAGGAGTTAAATTAATACCTCAGATTGGGTTTAGAAGACTTTAAATAGTGTGTTTATTATGATTGCCTTCCCTAGTTCTCAGAACTTGCTTGTTTTTAGCATTACAAAACTGGGATTTGTAGCGGAGTATTTAATGCATTTGCTTTTAGATTTGGAGAATTTTGTTTACTCTACTTGAAAACATCATTATTGATTCCTAAAGAATAAACCAATGAACAAGACTTGTGTTTCTAAACTTCTGTGTTTCCTTGGGATAAACAAAAATTTTATGCCACTTTCTGAGAATCTGACACCACCCTTAGTACGGGCTGAAAAACAGAACCTTTTTTTTTTTTTTTTGGTTATTTCCACAGTGAAGAGGATTTTGTGAAGTTTTCCTACCAAGTGATGTTCCCCTTCCTGTAATACTAGTTTGGAGTTAAGGTGGCATCGGAAATGAGGGCTTTGACATATATTAAATTCAACTACTGTGACTTCCCTGAATAACATAGACTTTGTCACTGTAAAACTGAATACTTTAATCTTTTGAGGAGAAGAATTGGCATTTTGATAATGAGTGATTTTGTACCTGACTAGAGTTATTTTTTTGTTTTTGTTTAGTGGATTGATGCTATAATTTCAATAGGAGAATTATATAAGATAGTGCAATAACCAGATGTAGGTACCTTGCTAGATTTCAGACACAATCCTGGAGGTGAATTTTTAGGAGTAAGCTAAATCATGGAAGGGAAATACCACCTCATTTAACACTTTTAAAAAACTGTGAATGTAAGAAGGCCTCAGGAACAGGTATTTATAAAGAATGTGTATACGTTTGTATATATTAAACAAACTTAGAATTTTACATCAGAAAAATAAGTCAACCAATCTGATTCTTGTAAGGATACACAAAGGAAAGAATAATATTTGGATTTATTGATGAGGTTACAGTGACACTTCTGTTGCTAAAGTGATGAAATTGTTTAATATGAGTTAGTATATGTCTCAGTTCTGATGAAATTGCCTTTAAATCTGTGTTTATGCTTGTGAATTGAATTTTTACAATGGTAGTCTCATTCTATTATTTGAAACTTAAAAAAAAAATCTGCCAGCATTGAGTGCTGTATTTTTTATGTTAGGAATAGATTATCTCTAATACTTGAAGCACTAGCCCCAGTCTCAACAACACTATCACTGTCAATCTTGTCCATGACAAGATCTTTCAGAATATGTAAGTTTGGGTACTGATTAGACATAATCCTAAATCATTTGGCGGTGGTGGGGGTGGTGTGGAAAATTTCAGTGAATTTTCTATAGTTCAGTCTCCTCAGTTCTCACCTACCACTTCATTTTATTGTAAAGTTGAATAATTTTTTTTGAATGATTTTTTTCTTTCATCCATAGCAATTAATTGCAAAACAAAAGCAACAGGCAGAGTACGCCAAACTGCAGCTTCTACAAATGTCAAGAGAATAGCTGAGTTCCTGTACTTCAGAGTAGTGAGGGTGGGTGAGGTGTGGCGGTTTGATTGAAATGAATGATTTATTAGTCTTCTATGTTCTGTTCAGTTGAGCTCTTTTTCTTTTGACCTTTAAGTAGGTTCCAAATTCTTAAAACAGATTGAATTTTCTCATTTATATTTTATTTTGTTTTAAAAATAATTTATTACTTATATAATTTAGAAAAGGTTTATAGTACTGTACATGTTTTTCCTTATTGTGTATGACCATATCCTCCCCCCGCAAAAGGGGGGCTATTACACAGTCCTTTTTTAGAGATGAAGAGAAAAATGGGAGCCAATTTACAAAAATTTGATTTGGGCAGTCTTTTGGGAATGCTATTTTGAGACATGAGATATGCCTCTCTCTCTCTCTCTCTCTTTTTTTTTGTAGTGCTTTCTTGCCTCACTCTCACCTAATTTGCCAGATATGTTTAAAAGTATGGCCTCAGAAATTAAAGAGTGTACTTGCGATGAGCACAGGGTGATGCATGGAACTGTTGAATTACTATACTGTAAAAAACCTGAAACTAATATAACACTATTATGTTACTGACTAGAATTAACTTAAATAAAATAAAAATATGGCCTCAGTCTTAAATAATGATAAACCATTTTGTTTAAACTCACTATAAACTGCAAATAATTTAGATGGCCAACCCATTTTTATTGTTATCATCTTTCTAGGTTTGGAGCTCTGTGTGAGACCGGTTTGTTTTTCAAAATACATTTTTAAGATTTATTAAAAATATGGGTTTTACCTACTTTGTTTTTGTTCTTTGTGGCAAAAGTGATCATGAATGGTTCCTAGCACACTAAGGCAGTGGATGCTCTACCCACTGAGGAAGTGCCCAAGAGGAGTTTAAACCCTTGGGATTCTTTTAAGAATAGCTGGTCTGAGAAGACACTCTCCTTTCAGCTCCCCTTTCGTTTTAGTTTGAGCAATAGATATCTCTACATTAGCAATTAATTGACCTAAAATATAAGTTCTAATTAATGTATTAGAATTGCATGTGGAAAAAAGTTTTCAAAAATAGAACTTTTAAAAACAAGCTATTAAAATTGTTTTGTAAAAATTTTCATTGAATTAGCTCAGTAGTGGAATTTCTCCTAAGACCTGAATTTTATCCTCCATTTTTCCTCCACCTTAATAAAAGTAATGTGTGTATGTAAAGGCCATGTTGATGTGATTATAAAATCATGTCAGACTAATGTCTTTTTCATACCTTTTCTGATTTTTGCCTTGAAGTCAGTTCATAAAGGATTAATGTAATTAATGTAGATTGAATAAAATATTGATAAACTATAATGACAGATCAAGTGCATATTTTAAACCTGTATAAGAGCAAGAGAATACTCCTACAAGCCAAGGGTTTTTTTTGCTACTTATTGCCAATAGTGAATTTCCATTTCTCTTAAATGTTTGTGAAGCACATGGTTTTCCGTAGAGTTGCAGGGCTTATATTTAAAGGTTTCTACTTAGTTGTTTCTACACAACATCCTTTTAAAAATTATATTAGGTCACATCTAGGATCCAGTGCATATATTTTAAGTTTATAGATTATGGAAGGAAATAGTCATTGTGCTTAAAAAGAGTCCATATTTAGGCGCACACTTGGGTGGCTCAGTAAGTTGGGCTTCTGCCTTTAGTTTAGGTCATGATCCCCAGGTCCTGGGATGGAGCCCTCTGTCAGACTCCTGGCTTAGTGGGGAGGCTGCTTCTCCCTCTCCCTCTACCCCTTCACCCCCACCTTGTGTGCTCTTTCTCTTTCCATCTCAAGTAAATAAATAACATCTTAAAAAAAAAAAGGTCCATAGTTAGGTCTTACTAAATGGAACCTTCTTTCTCTAGTGCTTTTCAGATAATAAACATTTTTATTGTGTAAAGGAGGAAGAGAATTTAGCATCTGCATTAGGATCATTTTTTCCTATATCCTATTAGCTAATTCCAAGATTGTTTAATATGGTATCCACCCATTTCATTTGGCTGCAACTTTTGCTTTCATGAAAGTAAGACTGATTGTTCTGAATTGCTGTGTATATGTGCTTTGGCACAGCATGAAGGTACCCTTAATAACATTGCCATTGTCTTTAAAACGGCTTGCAGTTATGACTACAAATAAAAGGGTGCGACAGGAGGGCATAGCAGATAATGGTTCTTTTTTCCGCCCTGAGTGTTTAACAAATCTGCTTTGTACTATGAGCCTTTTGTGTGCCCTTGGACTACCTACTGTATTTTCTGAATATTGTTCCTAGTCAACTAAAGTGTTTGCATATTTGTCACTGTAACTTTGACATGTCTGCAGTCGACCACTTTGATTTCTTTTGTGGAGGCAAGCAAAACAAAATGTGTGGAAAGAAGTGGGTGGCCTTGCCCCTCTCAGCATTTATTTTTTCACCTGCATGTTTAAGTACTTACCTGTCTGAATTATTTTGAGTGACTCTTGTCCTCCAAACGTTTGTTTACTTTGGTCTGTTTAGAAATTTGGGAATGGTCTTTAGTTTTAATCCTTTTCCTTTTTCAGTACATAGTAATACTATCTGTACTGTGTAATTTATTTTTAAACAAGAATTTTCTATTGAAAAAGTTGCTGGCTATTTGAATAGCTGTGTCTTAGATTGCTGAGAGATTCTGTATTGACCATTAAGGAAGGGTATTATTTCTGCTCTGCTTTATCTTTTGTTAGATAACTATGAAGTGACGAAGGAGGAGAAAACAAATATCCATAATGTAGAAATCAGAAAAGCTTGCTTACTGCTTTGCAAGGTTATCTTTGAATCTTCTTCTTCTCTCTCTTTTTTTTTAAGATTTTACTTATATATTTTATAGAGACACAGTGAGACAGGGAACTCAAGCAGAGGGAGTAGGAGAGGGAGAAGCAGGCTTCACACCGAGCAGGGAGCCCATGCAGGGCTCCATCCCAGGACCGTGGGATCCTGAGCTGAGCCGAAGGCAGCCACTTAACATCTGAGCCATCCAGGCACCCCTATCTTTGAATCTTCTATTCCTCATTGGCCCCTTTAAGAGAAGAAGACTGACATTTAATGGCTTTCATGGCAGTCACATATGGTTGTTAGCATTTATTCCTGTTTTGCTGATTCAGAAATGGAGGATCAGAGAAAATAAGTATTTACCTAGAATTGCAGGCATATAACTTCTAATAGTGCGACTCCAAAGCCAAAACTTTTTTTTCTAAGCGTATCATTTTATACTTGAAGTGGCTTATTTTTAGGATCAGTTTTACCCTTTGGGTGATCCACTTAGTAGCATAAAATATTTAATGCATAAAATAAATCAGAATTCAGTGATGCTTAAGGTATACTAAGAAACAAGAGTAACTTGTCTTTGATTTCTTATGGAATTCACTGGTAATAGCCTTACCTTTAAAGGTACTTCTGCTGTAGTACTTTAGCAAGGATTTCTACATTTGATTTTCACATTAAGGTTTTTTCATGTTTGGATTATAATTTTCATTTTATAGATGCTGAAACTGAGATTCAAGCTTGAGGTAAGTGCTAAGTATTGCTAGATGTGAAGTTCAGATTTCAGAAGAAACAGTGATTTACTATAAACAGAACCCAGTGATTTGGAATCAAGATACTTCAGGCAGTAGTACCCTTAGTTCCTCCTTAGTTCCTTCCTATCTATGAAGAGGTTGAACCAGGTGATCTGTAAATGCCTCTTGAAATGCTCCAGAATGATTATGTTTTAAAAGCTTTAGGGTCCATGAACTTGAATGAGAAAAATGCTAGATACTTGTTTTTACTAATCTCTAACTGAAATTTACATTTCCTTTAAACCACAGCAAATTAGCAAGCAGTCCCTGTGACTTTGTGAAATCACAGATACTTTTATCATCCTGCTGTTGTTGCAGATATCTTGAAAATATCATTTATGTTGGTTGTAATTTGGAAGCTATGGTAGTTAATAGACTTGCCATTAGAACTTGTTTTTTTAATATATTACAAAAGTAAGAAATGTATTTTATACTATATGAATTAAAAAAAATTGATAACTGTATTTTAATGTAATTGGATTTCTTGTAATGGGGTCCGTGATCAAAGGAGCGAGACTGATACAAAGCAAAGGTCAAGCAAAGCTTTATTTCGCCCCAGCACCGAGAATCAAACCGACTGGTCGGGGCCGTCTCTTCTGGAGAGAGCAACCCCTCCCAGCCTCACAGACTAACTTTCATAGTGCAAAGGCCATGTGGTTGAGCCTGGCCACACACAGGAGGCCGATGAGGTTGTAACACACAGAGAAAGTTGCATAGTCATGCTAGGTCACACGCGGGTGGCCAATTGAATTACAGTTCACCCTATCATAGCTATTTGAACTAGCCTATCACCTTGGTCAGAATTGGCACCCAAGTTCTGGCGCCCAATTAGACGGGGCCCACATTGTTTGGTAGTTAGGGAGCTAGTATGTGCGCTTTACTGATTGGATGTCTCCACCTGGCCTGACTCGTCCTTGTATTTGGGCTCTGTTATCAGGGACTGGTCGACCATATTTTACTGGTTTCCCAGACTTGCTTTTAAGTTAGTTCTTCGGGGGAGGGGGGGCAGGGTCATTTTAAGTTTTACTGCACAAACAACAAAATGTCTGTTTAACCGAGATGGAGTTGCTCTGGCTCAGTAGGCCCCTACACTTGGTGTGTATATGTTTGTGTGTTTTTGC
Organism: Lutra lutra; assembly: GCF_902655055.1. Classification (NCBI taxonomy): domain Eukaryota; kingdom Metazoa; phylum Chordata; class Mammalia; order Carnivora; family Mustelidae; genus Lutra; species Lutra lutra. The sequence goes on from NC_062284.1 coordinate 103,114,314, forward strand.
TTTAAAAAAGTTTACAGGGGTACCTGGGTGTCTTGAGTCAGCTGAGTGTATGCCTTGGGCTCAGGTCATGATCCCAGGGTCCTGGGATTGAGTCCCACATCGGGCTTCTTGTTCAGTGAGGAGCCTGCTTCCCCCTCTTCCTCCCCTCCACCCCACCCTTGTGCTCTTTCACTCTCTTAAATGAATAAATAAGCAAAATCTTAAAAGAAAAAAAGTTTATAGTTTTCATATACTGCCAAGGGAATTTATGGCATGAAAAGGGTTAAGTACCCTTGAACTCCATGTTCTCTTCAGTGACTGCAGGAGTTATATGGTTGATGTGAAAGGACTTTTGGATACTGCTTTATGGGGGAGACTGTATTTGGGGGGGATCATCTCTGTATCACTCAGGTTTCAAGATTGATGGATTATTTGATTTTTTCAGTAACACAGGGAAGCTAGATAGAACCAAAATGTCAATTATAGAAATAAACTTACGATCATCTCTATTTGGGATATTCATTTTGCAGTAATTAAATTTCTAAGTAGTTGTTCCATTTGAGGGATATAGGAAAAGACCTCTTCTTTGAGTTTATCTGCTCTTGATATTCCAAGCAAGGACTAGCTTGCCAAGAACAAAAGTTACCCACACAACACATGTACTGCACAAAATAGTTTTGAAACAGAAGATGAGTTGGAAGACTGTATTACCTTAGAAACATTAGGATTAGGACATTTGCTGTTGAGTTTTTGTGGGTGAGAGTGCATTTGTATTTTGCTTGCCTTGTTTGTTTTGCTTGTTGGGCTCTTAGTATTGTATGTATTAGTATGAGGAAGGAAATGGTAACAGATTCTTCATGTTAGTAAGAATCAGGAATATGCACAAAATTCAGTACTGTAATTGGAACACAAAGCCGGCTGGAGTTCTGTCCTGCAGTGAGTCTGTTTTTCCATTTGAAATGCATTTATCTTTGGGTAGGGTGGGATTTGCATTCTCGAAGTTACAATGAGTTTCCAGATCCTTATCAGTCAGTATTAGGAGTGACTGTTTTTAATAGTGATAATGAGGCAGCTATTCCCAGGGGGAGACTTAGTCACTGACAAAATTGTCAGGACCCCAAAATAGTTTGGGAAAACTCGGGATGGAAATAGCAAGCTGTTTCAAAAACAAAACAAAAGACTCAAGCTTCTTTTTTGGGGACAGTGAGCTGGGGTAGATGGAGGTAGTAAGAAATTAGATGAACTTCCCTAAGTCTGCAAGCTATCTAGAAGCCGGAAGAGATTAGTATTATTTACCTAAAGCACTGTAGTGTGAATAAGAAGTTTTGAATATCATAAGATTAAAGTGGTTAACAGCCATTAATCTGAAATTTTTTCTTACATTGGCAAAATTTAATTTGACTTTGAAGAAAAAAATTCTCCTGGTAGCAGCTTGTTCTGGTTGCCAGTGTGAGAAAAATTTGGTAATTTTTGCCAGATATTTTACTGGTGTTAGGTGGGGTGTGTGTGAGGGGAGTCTTCATGATCCTGCAGGCCACATTGACATGCCAGGGTTTACTAATTAATAATGAAGACAAGATAATCTTTGTCATGATTAGGCAGGATTGATGAAGTCCCAGAACCTAGGTCAGGTTCGGTGGGGTGAGGTTCGGAGCCGACGGCTAAGAAAAAATTCTTAATACATCTCTGGTGCAAAAAGGTGGTTTATTAAAGCACGGGGACAGGACCCATGGGCAGGCGGAGATGCAGCTGCCCCGGGTTGTGAGGGATGGCAAGTTCTGTACCCTGCGGTTGGGGGAAGGTGAGGGGAAGGAAGGTTTCAGTGGAGTTTTCATATGCTAAAGAGGGCCTACAAGGTGCCAGGATTTCGGAGGCCTACTGGAGGCCTTGCCCTTGCGGCTTCATCAATGTTGTCTTTAGGCCAGCCATTAACATCAAGATAGTTGGGAGATTTTTTGGTGGATGTCACAATCCTGCTATCAGTCGTCTTTGTGAGTGAGATTTAGGACATTTGTAAGCCAAGGGAGACTCCTGTCTGGCAGGATTGTGATCTCTGCAAGTTAACTCTTGGTTTATCATTCACGGCAGTCAGGGCTGCCTGAGGAATGCTACACGTATGACTGAGGGAGAGCGGATGGAGAGGGGGTGCAAGGTGCCAGCTTTTGCTTTGTCCTCAGCCAGCCTCCTGCTCCCTCATCAAGGATGAAGATGAGGAATGTAGAACACGTCTTTATATACGTCTAGCCTACCTTAATTTTAAGTGCAAAAGGAATCTTTTTCAGATTAGGATTTCTCCATGGCTGCCTGCCTGCCAACATAACTAGCTGTAAAATCTTGTTTAGTTTTCCTTAAATCCAGAAATGGTTCTATACCAAATCCAAACAAACCAAATCACTCTTAAGGGAGTAAGCGAAACCATGTGTAGCTAGCTGCCTTGGCTGGCCTACATAGGTTTGCAGATTGGCTTAGTTCTCTGTGCTAAGCAAATTCCTTCTTAAACATCCTGTGATGACCATGACCATACGCGCCATTCATGGTGAAGGTGAACAGAGGATGTGACATTTATTTATCTGAACTGTGTTTTGCAAACTCTGACCATAATAACTTTTCTAGCTAGCTAGACAGCTGACAGCTAATAGCTGACCTGACAGCTATGTAAGACAGAATAAAAACAAATGCTCTCCAGTTGTGTTCAAATAAAACATATGGTATATTACAATTTCTGTGTACTGAAAACTTTTAATTTAGTGTCAGGCATAGTAAAGGTATGAAAGGAATTGAATTTGTTGCCCCCTTAAAGTCACATTCTAGAGTTAATTATGTTTATTTGAATTTTTCACAGAGTTCAGTGGAAAATCTCTTTCTGGTGTTTGGAAAGAATGTAGGCTTGCCTAGGGAAACCCAGTGTGACATATGGGGTCATTTGGTATCAACTGCTGAGCTAACTACCTTCTGGAAGGTAAACCACCACCTTTTCCTGAGTTGTGCCAGATTAGGTATCATGTGACCCAGCAATATCCTTAACTAGTAGTTAGAGTTACAGATGATTTTGAATATTAGGTGGTGTGGGAAAACAAAGGCAAAAGAAAAATTAAATTTCCGTTCTACTTACAGCCCATAGACACGTTCTTGAAACAGGCAGAGTGATACTCCTGTAGGAACTCAGCTGCCTTGATGTTAATATTTTGCTAAGGGCAAAAGGGATTCTTAATGATGTTTTTTTTTTTTTAAGATTTTATTTATTTGACAGAGATCATAAGTAGGCAGAGAGGCAGGCAGAGAGAGAGGAGGAAGCAGGCTCCCTGCTGAGCAGAGAGCCAGATGTGGGGCTCGATCCCAGGACCCTGGGATCATGACCTGAGCAAAAGGCAGAGGCTTTAACCCACTGAGCCACCCAGGCGCCCTGGCAAAAGCGATTCTTAATCTTAGCCTGATCCCCCAGGATCCTGTAAGTCTACTTTAACATATAAAAATTCCTTTGGAAACTTCCTTTATCTCTATCTCCCAAGATATATTTTTGCAGGCATCCCCCAAGCATATGACCCACTGATAAAAATCTGAAGGGTCTCTCGACTAAGGTTTTATTAGATAGCAATAGATGACCTTTTCCTAACAACAGCTAGCCCCTTCAAGGTCCTGGAAACCTTGCTTCCAAAATTCCTTAGAGACTTAAGCTATCCCCTCCCCCTCCGAACTTGAAAGTATATAATCAGCCTCTCCTCATGACTCCAGTGCAGCTCTTCCTGCACATGGATCCTGTCCCCATGCTTTAATAAAACTACCTTTTTGCACCAAAGACATTTCAAGAATTCCGTCTTGGCCATTGGTTCCAAACCCTAACATCTTTCATACATCATTAGACGGTAATAAGATGCTTAACTTTTTATTATACAAGTAATACATTTTTTGTAGAAAATTTGGAAAAACTACAACAAATGGAAGGAGAAATTTGTTGAGAAAACTTGTAATATGAAAGGGGAGTCATGATCTAAAACATTGTGAAGTTTTTCTGCTTGTTTTTCTCATGTTTTTATTTTGTATTTTTTATTAAAGTTTTAAATGTGCAAAATGATTTAATAGCTTTATAAGATGTGTTTTGAAAAGCAGCAGTTCTCCTCCCACTTCATCTCCCACTCTCCCTCTCTAGAGGCATACGTTTTAATTTCTTACAGCTGATTCTTTTTGCATTTATCTCTGTGTTCCTGTAGAGGAGGAAAATTTTTTTTCCTACTACCCTTCTAGGTTCTCCAGCTGGGGCCCTGTAAGTTGAACTGACAAAAGACAGATTAACAAGAGAAAAGCATACAAATTTATTTAATAAAAGGTTTATATGACACAGGAGGTTTCATAAGGAAATGAAGATCTAAAGAAATAGTTAAGCCTGAGTATTTTTATACTACATTTGATGGAAGAGTGGAATGTCATAAAAATGTGATCATATTAAAGAGTATAAACTAAGGGTACTAAACTGGAGAAACTTAGCAAAGCCATTTCCTTTGGCTTTCTCTCTGTATCCCTCTATCTTCACAGAAAGGGGTGTTTCTTTCCTCCAGGTCCAGGTATACGAAGGACATCTCTTACTTGAAGATCTTAGGCCCTGGTTCAGGAGAGAAGGGAAGGTCAGAAAGTCCTTGCTGCACCTGCCGTTTCTCACATTTCTTCAGTTTAAAATACTCAGTATGCCAAGGCACCATATTTTGGGGTAGCAGGTTCTGAATACTGTCATTCATAACAGCATGTTTGTATTCTGATTTCTTGATTTCTCAGCTTTAGGCAGTATTTCTTTTTTTTTTTTTTTTAAAGATTTTATTTATTTATTTGACAGACAGAGATCACAGGTAGGCAGAGAGGCAGGCAGAGAGAGGAAGGGAAGCAGGCTCCCCGCTGAGCAGAGAGCCCCATGTGGGGCTCGATCCCAGGACCCTGGGACCACAACCCAAGCCGAAGGCAGAGGCTTTAACCCGCTGAGCCACCCAGGCGCCCCTAGGCAGTATTTCTTGATTTCCCATTCTGGCAGGGTTTAGTTCTTCCTTGACTTCCCCAGGTACCCTTTTTACTTTTTCTTCTCTGGTCCTAATGTAGTTGTTTTTAACTTGGGTTAAATTGATATTCAGTGTGTACACAGTTAAGACAGAACACGTGGGGTACCAGGGTGGCTCAGTTCATTAAGGGTCTGCCTTTGGCTGGGGTCATGATCTTAGCATCCTAGGAGCTTAGCCCCTCATTGGGCGGGAGGCCCTGCTCAGCAGGGAGTCTATTTCTCCCTCCCTCCCCCTTTGCTCCTGCCCTCCCCTACCCCCCCCCCCCCCCCCGCTCATGCACACATGCACACACCACACACTGTCTCTCTCAAATAAATAAAATCTTAAAAAAAAAAAAAAGACTGAACATGCTATTCACAGTTAAGCCACAGAGTAATCTATGAAAATTTGTACTTTTCTTTTTTTTTTTTTTTTTAAGATTTATTTATTTATTTATTTGACAGAGAGAGAGAGAGATCACAAGTAGGCAGAGAGGCAGGCAGAGAGAGAGAGGGAAGCAGGCTTTCTGCTGAGCAGAGAACCCGATGCGGGACTCGATCCCAGGACCCTGAGATCATGACCCGAGCCGAAGGCAGCGGCTTAACCCACTGAGCCACCCAGGCGCCCGTAAATTTGTACTTTTCTATACAACTTTTGGGTTTCCCTGAAATTTTAATTTTTTTTGTTATTATTTACATTTAATTTGAAACTACTCACTAATGTAGTTCAGATTATATCTTGTCCATATTTCCTTTCAGGAAGTTCTGACACTTCAGATATTCACTTAGTTTCCCGTATTCTTAAAGATGTGCTTCCATCTGGACTGGTTGCCACTATTTTTATGCACAGCTTTTATCCTGGGACTTTTCCTCACCAGCGTCTTGGGGTTACGTCTTACCTCTTTGTGTTGGATTTCTTGTTTTCTAGATCTCCTGTTTTCCTGTTTATTGGTTTATGCTTTTATTTTGGCAGAATATATTCTGATATATTAGGTTCCTGATAATTTATGTGATTGGTTCTTTTCTTTGTTTCTCAGTGTTGGAAATTGCATGGTAAGGTGACTTAGTGTGAGTTTGGTTCTGTCCATTGTGCTGAGTACTGGATGAACCCTTTAAATCAGGGAACTACTTTGTTGATGACTTTCTCCCCACTCTCTTTATTTCAATTCATTTAATTACTCTCTACACCCAGCATGGGGCTCAGACTTATGACCTCCAGATCAAGAATTGCATGCATGCTCCGGTGCGTGGGTGGCTTAGTGGGTTAAGCCTCTGCCTTCCACTCAGGTCATGATCTCAGGCTCCTGGGATCAAGACCCCCATCCAGCCCTCTGTTCAACAGAGAGCCTGCTTCCCCCCCCGCCCCGCGCCCCCCTGCCTGCCTCTGCCTACGTATGATCTCTCTCTGTCAGATTAGTAAAAAAAAATCTTTAAAAAAAAAAAAAAAGAATTGCATGCTCATGGGACGCATGAGTAGCTCAGTCAGTTAAGCATCTATCTGCCTTTGGCTCAGGTCATGATCCCAGAGTCCTGGGATAGAGTCCTGCATTGGGCTTCTTGCTAAGTGGGGAGCCTGCTTCTCTCTAAGCCTGCCACTTGTGCTCACTGTTATGCACTTGCTCTCTCTCTCTCTGACAAATAAATAAATAATATCTTAAAAAAAAGAATTGCATGTTCTTCCAGCTGAGCTAGCCAGGCACCCCGATTTTCTCCCCTACTTTTTCCTTTTTTTCCCCTATTATTTTCTCTTGAACTCTGTTACTCAGGTATTGGACTTGCTGAATTGATCTTCCAATCTTGTTATGCTATTCTAATGAGTTTTTCATTTTGGCTGTTGCATTTTTTAATTACCAAGAAGGCATGGTTTTGCTCACTTTCACTTAGTTTTTTTCTTTTCTTTTCTTTCCTTTTTAAAGCTTACTGTTCTTCACGTTTGTGATATTTTCTTTTATGTTTCTGAAAATATTCATGCTGTCTTTTCCCCCAGAGATTTCTTCGGTTTGCATAAACTCTGTAAGGACTAGCTCTGTAATTTGCAGGGCCAAGTACAGAGTGGCAGTGTCAGTCATTTATTGAAGAATTTCAAGACAATAACAGTAAAGAATTAAACCTAACACAGAGCTCTTCTAAGTGCGGGGTACTCTGACTGTGTAGGTCACATACCTATGAAGCTGACCCTGCTCTCCCTTCCACCTTGGTTTTTCTGTTTCATCTTTTTTATGCCAGAGAGTCCTAACAATTCTTGGCTCTTTGCTGATATTTAGTAGTGGGATCTTAGCTGATTGGAAGCTCTGAATATGTAGTAGGACTTAGCAGTTGTCAGCTTCACCATAGGAAGATCTGGCCAAACAATTTTTTTGTTTTTTAAGATTTTATGTATTTGTCAGAGAAGGAGAACAAGAGCGAGAGTGAGAGAGGGAGAGGAAGAGAGAGAGCGCGAGCGCACATGCAAGCAGGGGGAGTGGCAGGCAGAGGAAGAAGCAAGTTCCCACTGAGCAGGGAGCCCAAAGTAGGACTGGATCCCAGGACCCTGGGATCATGACCTGAGCCAAAGCAGATGCTTAACTGACTGAGCCACCCAGGTGTACCCTGAACGAATTTTGATTGAGAATTTGTCATTTTCTTTAAATTTTTCCTAGACTAATTGGTAATATTCCCCTGACAAGTCTCTCCTAATCTCCCATGCCTGAAAATGAAGGCCTGACTGTCAGCCTTTTGGGAAAGGGTATTGATAGGAGGGGCTAGGGTTGGTGACTAGTATTGGCACATCAGAGACCATTCTTAAATTTTTAGGAACTTTGTGAGTCACTTGCTAAATGTAACAGTTACTAAAGATTAAACAAACTTATAATGAAATATATTAATCACATCAGTAATATTAAAAATTCACCACCTCCTAATTATTTTATTACATTTTGTTATTACGGAAGCTCTTGATGTTATTTACATCTAATTTATATGGTGGAAATACTGTTTAATGATAGGTTACCATGCATATCTTCTGAACTCTGCGTATAGCGGTATTTTTTAGCTTGAAGCAGCCATGGTAAGAGTATTTATACCATAAAAATTTTAGCAGATATTACAAATAACTCCCCTTGTTCCTCCCCTGATATCCCTGCTTCCCCTAGGTAGTTGTTAAACATTTATATTTACCAACACAGTGTGGATAGGGATCTAGTACATATATTAAACTGCCTTCATCTTATCTGGTGATTCCCTTAGTCCATATAACCCTTTGTTTTTAACTCTCTATAGATTATTGTCAGCCTATTTTAAGAGCGAGGGAAGGGCATTTGCCTGCCTGTCTGAAAGACTGCATCTGGGAATTTCATTTTAGGAAGATTTTCTGTTAACCCTTCCCATTTTATCTCTGCTTATCCTTTTGGGGGAGTGTTCCCTGATGCTTACCTTAGGATTCAGTTTTCTTGGGTCTTTGAGTCCTTTACCTTTTAGCCATTTATATTTCAGCTTTCCAAAATGTGTGGCTGTAATCTTTAGTACTCTTTGTACCTTTGGGTTTGTATCTTTAAAAAAACAAACACTACACTACACTACACTACAATACAACACATAGGTGTTTGGGGAAGGATCAGCAAATAGTGGTATGTGTTTAGTCCACCATCTGGTATTACCCAGAAGTCTGGGATATAATTCTTGAAATAAATAGGTATATAACCTTAGCAGTTTAGGGGGTTCTGAATAGGCTTAGCCAATCCCCTGCTGGTTTGCAAGTCCTATAAATACAGTCAGGAAATAATTCTTCTGATTCTAGGAGATTTTTTCTTTTCATAAAGCAGGAAGTAACTATAAGTAGGTATTAAATCAGATGTTAGGTTTTTATGTGGATGTGTGGGGGTGTAAGGAAACACATAGTGCAGTATCAGGTCACATAGTTTGGTTTGAGGAGAATTGGGATAATAGTACTTAATCATCCAAGGTCTGTAGTGATTCTGGTTGTCCTTCAGTGGCTGGATCTGGTGACCTGGTCATCTAATCCACTCTGAAGCAGGCAGGTATTGATTGCTCCATCATCTAGTGAGTCTTCTAATCTTAAGATTCTGTCTCCACTTGCAACCTCTTCTGCTCAAATTCAGTGCCCTTTCCCCACATTAGATTTGATGTGATTGGGTTGGTTGGACTCTCCTTTAATTTCGTACCAGGCCATTTCATAGTCCATTGAGATCCCCCCTTGTCTACTGATGGTTACCTTTGGAGAAGGTCAGAGTAGGAATGTCATAGGGTGCCAGGGTAGTAGCTTAAGTAAAAACAATTGCCTGTAGTCTGTAAGAAAGAGAATGTGGGCCACTCTAGCATTTAAGATACCTGAAAGGTTTTAGCTGTGGATAAAAAGAATATGTTAACAGGATATAAATACAGGACTATCCAGTTGATAAATTAAGCATTTCTGGGGCGCCTGGGTGGCTCGGTTGGTTAAGCGTCTGCCTTTGGCTCAGGTTATGATCCCAGGGTGCTGGGGTCCAGTCCTGCTTTGGGCTCCTTGCTCAGCAGGAGCCGGCTCCACCCCCCCCCCCCCCCCCCCCGTCCCACCCCTCACCCCACCTGTGCTTGCTCCCTCCCTGTCTTGCTCATTCTCTCAAATAATTAAAATCTTTAAAAAAAACCCAAAACATTTCTGCAAAAAGGGCTTCTGGCAACCACTGCTTCTTGCTCCTTTTTCTTGTCTCTACTGTCCTCACCACCTTTTGTGTTTTAATTAGGAGGTTTTGTTTTTGGTTTATAAATCCAGGTCAGACTCTTCATATGTGCTAATCGCTTTTTCTTTTTTTTTTTAGATTTTATTTATGTATTTGACAGACAGAGACCACAAGTAGGCAGAGAGGCAGGCAGAGAGAGAGGGGGAAGCAGGCTCCCCGCTGAGCAGAGAGCCCGATGCGGGGCTCGATCCCAGGACCCTGAGACCATGACCTGAGCCGAAGGCAGCGGCTTAACCCACTGAGCCACCCGGGCGCCCTGACTTTGTCTTTTTGTTTGGTTGGATTTTTAAAAATTGTAATTTCTGATCTCCTGCCTAGGAAGAAATGCATCTCTTTCTCAGGATTGGTCGAGAGGATTAGGTTAGGTTTTTTCCCATATGTTATGTGCTCAGGACCAAAATTCTATGGAGAGCCTGAAAAGCTTTTTTTCCGTGTTTTGAACTTTATTCACATAAAAAAACTTACATGAGTCTAACTATTAAATCATCATCACATTTTTAACAAATCACCGTAGGTGAAAACAATAGAATACTGTGAAATTGGGACTGTTTTGAGATATTTAGGTCCTATGACTGGCATGCATACCATACTTACCATACCATACATGCAAGCCCTCAGAAACGGACTTGGATTTACCTTGGTGTTGCCCACATCATGCATGTGAAATAGGAAATCTATAAATGAGGGACCTTGTCTGCATGGTGTGGGGAGAATTATGGTAGCACTGTGGTAGATTTAAGAAAAGCTCACTCGGCAGTAGGCTTTGTCAAGATGACGGTGATTGCCTGCTGACCAGCAACCTCAGAAGAGCTCCTGTTCTCAGCTGTAGATGGCAAAGCAGCGAGCCTTAAGGTATAACCGAGCTGCTGCCGCACCGCTCAGATTTTGAAATATCCTAAGCCAAGTGGTACGGTGAACTTTTCACCAAATTTACCAGCAGTTTCTTTTTTCTGCCTCCTTTCACTTAGGGGACATTTAAGTAAGTTTTAAGGTGGGAAAGTTTAAAAAATTTTTATGTACAGTCATGGTCTTTATTAAAACTTGTTAAAACTGGCTTGCTGTTGAAATAGCAGATGGCTGTGATAAAATGGGAACACGTCTAAAAAGAAACCAATGCAGATTAAGGCATAATTAAAAATATCTTTTATATGATTCACTAAAATGTTTTTCTTTTGGGCTGTTAATATTGTGTCCTCTTTTTATTCATCTTTGACAAAACCACAGACTTTTTAAAAGGACAGAAAATGACTATTGAAGGCTTTGAAATTTCTTCTTTTAGAGATTTTTAGGACTTGGACTTTCCAAAGTCAAAGAATCTTGAAAATAAGACAGTTACTTCTAAGAGCAAGGCTGATACTGGTTTTTATTGCTTTTTTCCTCAGTGAGTTGTAAAAATGTGGGTTATACTTATCAGGAATACCTGGTCCTCTTGTAATACAAGGAATATCAGAAGGATTTTATCTACTGATGTCTTAAAATGACAAAAGTTTTACATACATCCCTCACTTCTCCTCCCACTAAAAAAAAGATTAGGTATTTTCCTTTATTTCCTTTGCACCATTGCCCAAAGTAGGTATATATGACCTTTTGGAGGGATAACTTGTGACATTTCTAACTGGTCCCAGTGCTTAGCTCAGTGCCAAGACCCAGTAGGTGTTTAACATTCGTTGAATGAAATGAATCAATACTGATTCCAAACTGGTGTGTCTCCTATCCATTCTCTATAAAGCTGCTCCAGGGATCTGTCAAAAATACTGAACCAACCATGCTACTTCCCCTTAAAAATCCTTTAGTGTCCCTCAGCTACTTAAAGTTTGCCTCTCAGACTTTTTTCCTTCTTAAATTGTTTTTGGTATTATAAAATTAATATATATACTGTGGTCAGAAACCCAAACATTGAAAATAGATTAAAAAAAAAAAAGTCCCTAACTCTCCTCCCAATTGACCAGTTTGCTGGACATTAATGTATTTTTCTGTGTATTTGCAAATTACACATAGTCTTTTCAGTTTTGTTTTACACCAATAGTATTATACGAAAATACTGTCCCCTCTTACCTGCTTCCATTCCATTGGTTGGGTGAAGTTTTTAATATCATGGAAATTAATCCTTTGTATATATATTACATACACTATTCTCCCAGTCTTTTGCTTATGTTTTAACTTTATGGTGTCTTCTCCACAAATAGATACTTAGAATTTGTGTTTAGTCAGATATGTCAGTATTTTGTATATTTAAGGAAGGAGGAGTTACTTCCCACTAAGAGTTCAGAATCATTCATATTTGGCAGAATTGGATTTTACTTTTTTTTAAAGTAGTCTTCACTTGGGGCTTGAACTCACAACCCTGAGATGGAGACCTGAGCTGAGATCAAGAATTGGACACTTAACTGACTGAACCACCTAGGCGCCCTTGGATTTTACATTTTACTCATTCTGGCACTTTTAAGTTTTTATGATGAAGTAGGCATCTACCTTTCACTCAGATACCCAGTTTTCTCAGTTTATTCAAACATCCTGCTTTAATCATTTAGAATGTTGTTTTCTTTTCTTTTCTTTTTTTTTTTTAAAGATTATTTATTTATTTATTTGACAGATCACAAGTAGGCAGAGAGGCAGGCAGAGAGAGAGAGAGAGAGGAGGAGGCAGGCTCCCTGCTGAGCAGAGAGCCCGACGCGGGACTCGATCCCAGGACCCTGAGATCATGACCTGAGCCGAAGGCAGAGGCTTTAACCACTGAGCCACCCAGGCGCCCCTAGAATGTTGTTTTCTTGAACTATTTATTTCTGATCTCTTTCCATGCCGTTTTGATTACTCTAGTTTTTATGTATGTTTTGAGAATTTTATTTTTCCCACCACAAATCTTATTGACTGTTCTCTTTTTAAATTTAGATATAAATTCCATGCCATAAGATTCGCCTTTTAAGAGTATACAGTTCACTGGTGTTTAGTATAGTTACAAAGTTGTGCAACCATCACCTAATTTTCATAACCCCTTAGAAGAAACTTCATACCTGTCACTCCCCACCCTCTGACCCCTTGTCCCCACTCTCCAACAAGCCCCTAGGCAACCATTAATCTACTTTCTGTCTCTATAGGTTTGCCTATTCTGGACATTTCCTGCATATGGATCGTAAAATAAGGGATCTTTTGTGTCTGAATTCTTTCACTTAACATACTGTTTTCAAAGTTCATCCATGTTGTAGTATTGTCATGAGCATGCTGTGAAGGTGCACTCAGAAGTCGTGACTTTCCACAACGTCAGTTTTATTCACTCATGAAGCAGGGTTAACATAATTATAAAGCAGGTTCAGGATTGCAGACTCAGTGACATTTCATCACATGATTCACGTGGCTTCTTACAGGGCACACAAAGCAGAACACAAGTCACACAACAAACATGATAACATAGGGGACAGGGAGTTAACAAACCAAATGAGAAGTCTGCCTGAGCAGTCAGTCTGTGAGCACACAGTTGAGGTAAGTAAGGCCTCTGTCCTGTCTGGGTCAGCCCTTGGCACTTACTGCTTACTGTGTTCAAGGAGTGAATGATCTCAGTTTGGAGGTCAGTCAGGCAGAGCCTTTGGTGGCAAATGCCCTTTTTAAATGATCAGACATGGAAGGGTCAATGTCTGAAGAATCTGACAGTTTGCTGCAAAAATTCTCTCTTTTTAAAGGGATTTAATCAGTTTTGGACCCTGCAGATCTCCTCTGCTTCTGCTCGTTATCAATTCTGGGGTGTTGTTAACTGGTACTTGTCTTGGTGATACCTCATAGCTATAGTACCCTTATCTGCTTGTGTCGTTGCTTGACACAGTCCCCTGGTTGACGACTCCATCTTGCTTTCTCCTGAGGGGTGGGCAGAGGGAGAGAGAGAGAATCTCAAGCAGACTCCCTGCTGAATGCAGAGCCCAACACGGGCCTTGCACTCATGACCCTGAGATCATGACCTGAGCCAAAATCAAGAGTTGGATGTTTAAAGGACTGAGCCACCCAGGTGCTCCCATCTTGCTCTCTACAAGTGCTTGTACCATCACTTCATTAATCTGTTGTATGCATATACCATAGTTTATCCAGTCGTCCACTGATGGACATCTGGTTTGTTTTTACCTTTCACTTTTTACCTGTTTTAAATAGTGCTGCTATGAAATTTGTGTACAACTGTTTGAGTGTCTTGTCTTCAGTTCTTTGGAGGTATATCCCTAGGAATAGACTTGTTGGGACATGTGGTAATTTTTTGTTTAGTGTTTTTTGTTTGATTTTATATTTTGATCTTTTGTCTGGTAAGTTTTTGAACTATTAGACCAAGTAATATTTAATTTGATTTTTAACAGGAAAACCCCATAACCTATAGTTTGCAAATAAGGAGAGATTCTTGTCTCTTCCCTTTGAATATTTTAGTTCTTGTTTTTTGGTAATGTGCTGGCTGGCATCTTTGTTTTGTTCCTGGATATAGGATGGGAATCTTTTTAATATTTTGCTATTGGATATGCTGTGTTCTATAAATTTATGTTTCCTTTTATTAAGGTCAAGTTTTCCTGTTTGGTAAGAATTTTTTGAAAATCAGGAATAGGCACTGAACATTGTTTCCTTTTAGGAATTTATTGCACTGTGGCATCTTTCTTTCAAACTGCTAATGGTTCAGGAGCATTGGGCTTGTACTACTTGGTTAATACCTAGTCGAGTGGATTTTTCTTCCCTTCCAGGCTGATGGTTGTTACACATACACAAAACTCATTGTAGGAGACTAGTAGGAGACTAATGCAAGTGAGAAAACTAATGTGTTTTGTGTATGTGTGACCAATCGGAAAACCAATCTAAGAACCTCAGCGGCAAGTTCAGCAATGGTATAGAGCTGTTCATGTTAGAATATAGTCCAACATATTTATTTCCTTCAGTCCATTTATTTCGTACATTTTTTCCTGTAAACTAAACAGTTTAAAATCTTGTTATTCAGAATCAAGAAACACACTCCTTCTAAGTGTTTATAAATATATTCCATAATTGGTTCTACTGCTCCTCTCACCTTGTTCCTGATAAAAAACAAAGCTACAAAATGCTTTGAATTTTAAGCAAATGGCAAATTGTCTGTTCACAGGGTGCTCATCACCATAGTAACAAGAAGCCAACTCATTTTTGAAGTGGGGCAGGATGCTGGTCCATCGCTTTTCAGAAGGACCTAAGACAATCCAAATACCTTTTTGTAGATTAAAAAACAGTCCTGCTCAAGGTGTGTCTAAATATCTTCAGTAAACACAAGTCGCAGATGAAATAGTTTGTAGAGGAAGTAAAATCCCCATTTAAGGTTCTGTCACATTACAAAGACTCCCAAAACAAATCTAGATGGGCTTTACTTTCTGCCTGAAAATTATCAAGTAGCTTCCTCTTAAGGCTCATTAATTCACCCTTCACCTCCATGTCATACATGTTGAAGACAGCTGGTAGGGAAGGTCAGGGGGACTTAGGGAATTAAATGAGGCAAAGGTAAAAAGGTAAAAGGTAAAAAAGTGAGTTTTAGATTGACCCAAATTGTGTGGGCAAGGGTCACAGATGTAATCTTTGATTTAATTTACGTGGTAGATTTTGAATTGCCTTGTGTTAGATCTTGCTATGGAGAAAGGTGGTTTGGGATCTAAATATCAGAGATTTTCCTTAAATGTGTTTAAAGCTGTATTTAAAGCTTAGTTCTGGGGAGAGGATTGGTGGAGAGAGAAAAAGAATAGATCAGGATTTGAGATTTGTCTCCTGAAACATCTACCGTGACTTTTGGAGGGTGTCAGAAAATAAAACCAGATTTTCAGGTAGCTAGTAAAATATAGAGGGCTTTCTAATACTTTAGATTATGAATGGAATTAGAGAGTTCAGGTAAATCAAAATATGATCTATTGAAGGGAGTCTGGCTGGTTCAGTTGGTAGAGCATGCGACTCTTGATCTTTGGGGTTATGAGTTTGAGCTCCACATTGGGTGTAGAGATTACTTAAGGATAAAATCTTAAAAAAAAAAAAATCCATTTTGGACTAGCCAAATAATATGGATAATGATGGCAAATAAAGCATTTTTAAAAAAGTAAACTGCTGCACCCATCTTGGGGCTCGACGTCTTGACTCCAAGATCAACAATCACATGCTCTACTGACTGAGCCAGTCAGGTGCCCCTAAAAAAGCATAAGTTTAATAAATTACTACCAGGAAAACAGGCATGTTTGACATTCAGGATCGAAACACTCCCACTTATACAAACTCTGGGGACATTTTGATGTTTAGAACATTGAAGTTCTCCTGAAACAATTGGTGAGATTTTTATTCAACAAGTTTTGTCTATAATATACTCTTTTAGGCCTCATAAAGTAGTTAACAGAAGTCTTCTTCTTCTTCTTCTTCTTCTTTTTTTTTTTTAAAGATTTTTATTTATTTATTTGTCAGAGAACACAAGCAGGCAGAGTGGCAGGCAGAGGCAGAGAGAGAAGCAGGCTCCCTGCTGGACAAGGAGCCCAATGTGGGACTCGATTCCAGGACCCCAGGATCATGACCTGAGCTGAAGGCAGCATCTCAACCGACTGAGCCACCCAGGCGTCCCAGCAGAAGTCTTCTTGAGCTGATGTTCAGTCGAGGAAGATGCACCAACATGGATGCATGTCAGGAGGGAGGGAGCAGTTGTTGCAGAGAATGTAAAGAAAGGATAAAAGGAATAGGAATGTGGGGACTAACACTTCTTTATGTGGATAGTCAAGGGGTGCCTCTCTGAGAAGATGACACTTGAGCAAAAAGATGGAAATAGTCAGTGATAACAGTAAATACCTGGGTGTTAAGAAACAAAATTCATCCAAATAAATTTGAAGATCTAATTGGCTTTATTAAGTGACTCATGAATCTGCAGCATCCCACCTAGCAAGTAAAGGAGAGCTCCAAGGATATGTACAAAATGGAAGGTTTTTATAGGAAGAAGGGTGGAGCAAGAAGGTTATTAGCAAAAAAATAAAATAAAATAAAATAAAATAAAATAAGGTTTTGGGCTAGATCCCCTTCCCTTAAAGGGAAGGGCAAGGGGTCTGATTATGCTGATTACTCCATCTTCCATTGGGGGACGGAGTGGGTCCTTGTGACAGATTACTTCATTTCTGCTAATCAGAAAATTCCTGACTGACTGGTTAAGACTGCATTTCTAGGGGAGGTCGATACTCCACTTAGGTCAGGTATTACTTCATTTGGTGACTTCGCCTAGCCCAAGTGATGCCATTTTGGGCCTGTGGTTTTATTTTTAACAGGGGTGTGGTACAGAAGAAAATGATAGATGGAATTTCCCTTTCCCTTTATGGAATTATACTGGCTGCTGAGTTTGAGAATGGACCATATGGAAAGCAGGAGTAGAATTGTGAGAACTAGTGCAGGTAAGAAACCATGGTGGCTTAGAACAGAATGGTAGTGGAGGTGGTAGCTGGTACAAGTTGACCCTTGAACAACATGGGTTTGAACTGCATGGGTCTGCTTATCTGTGCATTTTTTATAGTACAGTACTGTAGATGTATTTTCCTAATATTTTCTTTTCTCTAGCTTTATTCTAAGAATACAGTATGTAATACATACACAAAATATGTGTTAAACAGCTGTTTGTTTGTTTTTTTTTAAAGATTTTATTTATTTATTTGACAGAGAGAGATCACAAGTAGACAGAGAGGCAGGCAGAGAGAGAGAGAGAGGGAAGCAGGCTCCCTGCTGAGCAGAGAGCCCGATGTGGGCCTCGATCCCAGGACCCTGAGATCATGACCTGAGCCGAAGGCAGCGGCTTAACCCACTGAGCCACCCAGGTGCCCAGCTATTTGTTATTGATAAGGCTTCTGGTCAACAGTAAGCTGCTAAGTTTTGGAGGAGTCAAAAGTTATACTTAGATTTTTTTTTTTTTTTAAAGATTTTATTTATTTATTTGACAGAGATCCCAAATAGGCAGAGAGGCAGGCAGAGAGAGAGAGGGGGAAGCAGGCTCCCCGCTGAGCAGAGAGCCCGATGTGGGGCTCGATCCCAGGACCCCGAGATCATGACCTGAGCTGAAGGCAGAGGCCTTAACCCACTGAGCCACCCAGGCGCCCCTATACTTAGATTTTTGACTGCATAGAGGTGGGGAGGTTGTCTGTGCCCCTAATCTCCCTCATTGTTAAAGGGTCAGCTGCAGTTGGAGTCTGAGTATATTTTAGAAGGAAGAGCCAATGGGAATTCCTGGTGTGGTTTGTGAGAAAAATGCAGTCAGGGATGACTCAAGGATTTTGGCTTTGGAAATTGGAAAAATAGGGTTGCTGTTTACCAAAATGGGGAGGACTGAGGAAGGGTGGTGGTGGAACGTTGATCTAGGGGTGCCTAGGTGGCTCGGTCGGTTAAGTGTCTGAACTCTTGGTTTTGGCTTAGGTCATGATCTCAGCCCCATTGGGCTGTGTGCTTGAGATTCTCTTTCTCCCTTTCCACTGCCTCTCCTATCTCCTCGCTCTCAAATAAATAAATCTTAAAAAAAAGAAAAAAAAGGGGAAAGAACATGATCTAGTTAAATTAGCAGCTGAAGAGATTTAGAACAATTAAGGGAATTAGCTCAAGCTCAGAAGATTATGAATACCTAGGAAGTAAAAATCCATTTGACCGTATTACAAGAAAGTATTTAATAAACCGAAGTTGATGAGGCTTTAAGGAGGAGCTTAAAAAAATTGTAAGCTATGCTTGTTCTGCCTTTAGGAAGGGGTGGAGGTCCTGAATTTTCTTAAGTTGAGGAAGTTCTTTTTTTAAAATTTTTAAAGATTTTATTTATTTGTCAGAGAGAGAGGGCACAGGTGAGAGTACAAGCAGAGGGAGGAGCAGGCAGAGGGAGAAGCAGACTCCCTGCTGAGCAAGGCGATGGATGCGGGACTCATCCCACCTGGGATCCTGACCTGAGCTGAAGGCAGACACCTGACTAAGCACCCAGGCGTCCCAGGTTCTTTGGTTCTTAAGGGGGTATAATTAGTCATGAGTCAAAAACTGTGTGTACATCAGGATTCATCATAACTTGGTTGAATTTCCTTAGGTTATTTTTCTTTCTTTGCTTTTTTCACTTGTAACCCAGATCTTCTGATTTAATAATATTGGTACCAGGAGAGGAGACAAATATGAATGAAGGACTCAGGTACTCCAATTTCTGAAATTGGAATTTTGATCCCCATTATGACTTAATAAATCTACACTAATTCTAGTATAAGCTGGCCTTTAGAGCCTTGTCAGCTCAAGAGTTCGGTGTTAAAATTGGGTTTTCTGGTCCTGTATAAATACATGGCTAGATGGTCATCTCATGGTTCGTTGATTGATAATTCCCACAGTAAGGAGGATTCTTTTCAGGAAACCAAATAAACATTACACTTTCTTTGTTTCTGTTTTATTTTGAGCATGAAATAACAAGATTGGATGATTTTAAAGGATGTTTAACCAAGTTTTAAATTTCTTGATGCCTTTGAATCACTCCCTTTCTAAAATCTTAACAGAATTCTATTCAGTATTATTTTGGATAGTCACTGAATTTTTCTGTTACTGGATTTGTGGGATATGGGTAGAAATGTGATAGTGGAATAGGATTAAAATACCTGTGCAACTTTTATTTAGAAAAGGCATTTTGGGACTGAAGTCTTTGTTTAAGACCAAAAAGAAAATTTCACAGTAATTTGATTTTTCTGATAAAATTTGCCTCTTGAGCCTTCTCATTTCCTTTTTTCTAGGGCCATGCTAGGAAAAATGTTAATTTTAGGAAAAATGTTAATTTTAATACTGCTTTTTTTTTTAACCTTATAGCTAGCCTTTATTTTTGTGTTACATTCAAAGATAATACTTTTCCTGTTTGATTTGCCTGTTTTTTGTTCCTCTACTGAGGTTTCTCTTTCCCCTTGCCATCTTCCCAAATAGGAACCTATAGAAGGCACTTATCTGTAGTTTTGATTTGTATGTTTCCTGTAATCATGCAAGAAATTTAGAGCTGAGTTGTATCAGATAGCTATGATATCAGTCTTTTCTTTCCATCAAATTTAATTTTAGTGTTTAAAACTTAGGAAATACTGTACTCGTATGCTAACAGTGAGTGGCCTAAAGAATAATGTCTTGATTTTTAATGGGATTCCTAGGTGTTCTTCCTTTCCCTTATATTGTCTGAAAATCTCTTTGAAGTTTCTTTGTGTCTCTTCATAAATCTTCTAAAATTTGTTTCAAATCTACGAGTATTTCAGGAATGGTGTGAGCACACACCAGGATTGGATTTAGTTCCAAAAGAGACCTTGCTTAAATGTGCCATTTTGTGTCTATTATACTGATGTTCTTTTTTTTTTAAGATTTTATTTATGTATTTGACAGCGAGATCACAAGTAGGCCGAGAGGCAGGCAGAGAGAGATGGGGAAGCAGGCTCCCTGCTGAGCAGAGAGCCTGATGTGGGGCTCGATCCCAAAACCCTGGGATCAGACCCAAACCAGAGGATAAGGCTTCAACCCACTGAGCCACCCAGGTGCCCCTATACTGATGTTCTTATCTCGTTTCTAGATTTGTCATGTAAATGGACACTCATATTCTTTCTAATGAGTCCCTATTTATTAAGAATTTTTTTTCACTTCATTATGTGGTTGACTGTAAAATAGCTTTCCAAAATCTTTTGCATCAAATATTTATGTATGATACATATGCTCAGTACTTCCTTTTCTCTCCATAAAGAGCTTTTATGTACATATGCTTTATTAGTCTATCTTCCAGCTGGAACGTTTATTTAATGAGGATGAGAATTTTTATATTTTTTCACTACTGTATCCCTGGTCTTTGGAAGAGTACCTGGTACATAGTAGATGATAGTAAATAATGAGTGAGTGAATGAAAGATTGAATTAGTATCTTAGCTCCCAAACTGAGATTTGAATAGGAGGAGAAATGATTGCTTGAATGTTCAAATTAGAGATTGGAAATTATTTTATACTTGTGATGTGAAATGCAAGAAAATTCACTAACTTCAAGGATTGGTGAAAACTCCCAGGCATAAGAAAGGCCTGATCTCTTTAGGCCCCACATATAGTTGCAAAAAAAAAATATTTTTTTAAAATTAAGTAGGCTCTGTGCCCAACATGTGACTTGAGCTCATGATCCTGAGATCAAGAATTGCATGCTCAGGTTGCCTGGGTGGCTCAGTTGGTTAAGCGTCTGACTTTTCGACTTAGGTCATAAGCCTAGGACACTGGGTTTGAGTTCTACTTTGGGCTCCTTGCACAGCAGGAAGCCTGCTTCTCCTTCTGCCTGCTGCTCCCACTGCTGTGCGTTCTCTCTCTCTCTCTGACAAATAAATAAATCTTAAAAAGAGAGAGAGAATTGCATGCTCTCCTGACTGAGCCAGCCACGTGCCCCAATAGTTGCAGTTTGAGTGCAATGTTAGTGTTGCGGATTTGAATGAGGGTGGGTTTAGAGATCTCTACCTTCTGTGTAGTTTTAATCAAATCTCTGTTGCATACACTCATAAATATGTTAATAGTTTTTCTTATGCTACTCTCATCTTCTCTTGCACTGAATAATTTCAGATCTGGAGCAGTATTTTGAAAATTAGAATAACATGTGAATCCCATCCAAAGGAAATTTATTGAAACCCTTTAATATAGATAGAATTTTAAAATTTTGGGGCACCTGGGTGGCTCAGTGGGTTAAAGCCTCTGCCTTTGGCTCAGGTCATGATCCCAGGGTCCTGGGATCGAGCCCCGCATCGGGCTCTCTGCTCAGTGGGGAGCCTGCTTCCCGTCCTCTCTCTCTGCCTGCCTCTCTGCCTACTTGTGATCTGTCAAATAAATAAATAAAAATCTTAAAAAAAAAAAAGAATTTTAAAATTTTTACGTTGCATTATTATGTAGGTACTAGTAAACCCTGTGTGCTTCTAAATCTTATACAACTACAAAGAGAAAACAAATACATAGCATATATAATACTTGAGTATTATTTTGACACTATTTTGAAGTCTGAAAAAACTAAAGTCTGAAAGTTTGAAAAGTTAAATTGATTACAGTATAAATGCTGACATTCATTCTGCAAATTCTTTTGTGTTTGTCATATTTTATTTATTTATTTATGTGACAGAGAGAGATCACAAGTAGGCAGAGAGGCAGGAAGAGGGAGAGGGAGAAGCAGGCCTCCCACCAAGTAAAGAGCCCAGCGTGGCCCCATCCCAGGATGCTGGGATCATGACTCGAGCCGAAGGCAGAAGCCCAACAACTGAGCCACCCTCGTGTCCCACATATTTTAAAGATACTGTGATAACTCATCTCTACTTTTCTCCTTTGGGTTGCTGCTAAAACCTTTGTTCACATACCTTCTTTCATTTTGCCTTCATTAAATCAGGGTTTCAAGCACATTGGAGTATATCTGTAGGTGTTAAATAATTATTTTCCAATTGAATTCAGGAACTGAAGAAGAATTTCCTGTTTGACTATCCTTGGGTATTTAGTATTTTTTTCACCTATACATTTTATTCAGAGCAGAAGAATTATAGTAAATGTTATTCTCCTGGAAGGCATTGGTATATGAAACACTGAATGAACTGATATAAAGGTTCTGACTTATGCATGAACCTGGGGTTAGCACTGTCACCTCTCCATTAGATTCCAGTTAATATAGGTTAGCTTCTGGTTTGCCTCTGGGTAATAATTTAGTTCGGTACTAATGACTGTAGAAGGCTTTTTGGATACAAAGCTCTTTCTCAGATTGTCTTTTCCTTCGCTTTCTAAAAGTTGGAGGGAAATGTTTAAAATTAGATGGGACTCAGTTCCTAAAGTAAGACATGTTACAGAGTATTTTCATAGGGAGAATTTGGTGTACCTCTTTATTTGAATCTTTTATAACTTAACATGTAGTATTTTGCATTTGTAGCGTATCAGAAAATGCTGACCTTTGAAGTTATGGCTACATCACTGCTTGATTTTGAGCAAGTTTCAGTTTCTGGCTTTTATCTTCTCTTCTGACAGTGGTTACAGACTGCAATACAAAAACACCGAAGGTTATAGGTTTGTGGTGATATGTGGACCACAGCGGGGAAGGCATAAAGAGACTGGGGAGAAAGGAAAGAAGGAGCAGCTGGTACAAAGGACCCAAGATGCAAATGATGTGAGGAACAGAAAGAGGGCCAGATGAAATGTTTGCAAAAGTGCTTTGTTAGGTACAAAACATTCCTTACAGCTAAGGTGCTGGTATGTTTAGGGAATTATTTGTTTTCTTTTTCTAGTGGGCTACTGTTTGTTCGCTTGTAAGACCATCTTGCCTAGGGAATAGGATCCTGCTTTGGGGCTGACAAGAGCTGGACCCATGAATCACAAATTCAACAGTCTGTGAATTACAATTAGTTATTTATACTAACAGTCTGTTTCTATAGATTAGCAGTAGGAGAGAGAGGAATAGGCTTACTACTAGAAATTTGGGGGTGAAGGAGTTTTGTATCATTTCTAATTCTTAACTATGTTTGGCTATGCTCTTTGGTATGTATAGTTTTGCCACCTATTAGCCCAGCAATGAAATCTGATCTTGGGTACCAGGTTCTTCTCTGTGGTTTGGTTTGTTAATAATTGAAGTACTTAAAGATTTTGGGTATGAACTCTGCATACTTGATAACTAATTTAGAACCAGAGAACTTAGGATTTTCTGTTGAAGTAAGTAATAACAAATTGTGGCTTTACAATTAATGTATGTATAACTGTTACACCAAAATAACCCAAACATGATAATAGGACATAGTTTATGTTTTTAGTGCCCTTTAAAGATGAACGTATTTTTAAACTTCTTGGTGTCCTTATTCTTTCAAGTTTGGGTGTGTAAGAGTCTATTTATCAGAAATATTTTAGCACTAATGTTGGTTTGGCATTTAAAAAATATATATGTAAACATGACCCTAGACAGCTGTGTTTAATATAGTAAAGAATCATGGGGAGACTTTTCAGTGTTTCTTGTTGGGACTTAGTGTATGTGTATTTTGGTATTTAAAGGATGTGGTGTGGGGCTTTGAAAATGAGAGGGAGGTTGCCTAACTTATACCTGAATGCGTGCATATCTCAGTTGTTCTGTCTTAGAGGTTATTAGCAACATGAAAGTTGTTTGTACCCTGGTGAAACTGACAGTACTAAGTTAGAAACCTTTTGTGGAAGTATTTGCACATGCCTGGTGAGTAGGATTTTCTTTAAAATCTGACATTGCATCAGAATGTTTTAGGTAACTAGGGTGCTGGAAAAAAGCTGCTGCTTAAGCCAAACTACTTTTTGCTTTGCAGAAAGGTAACCAAGATTAAAAGTGACCATGACCTGGAGAGTAGCCTCTATCTTTCCACCTCATCCACCTCCCGTTTCTGAGCTAGCAGTGCACTAGATCAGGAAACAGTGGGTGGAGTTGCTTAATTGCATCAACTTCCTGGGCTGCCCAAGTATTGACTACTCATATGTTCCATTTAAAAGTTTGTTGCTGATTGGCTGGTTTCTTTTAAATCTTTAGGTTTGACATTGATTCACTCTAATGAATGCTTTCCAAGTACAAGGCACTGTGCTGCATGCTCTGTGGGAGCTACAGAAAGGAATATGATTACTCATACCTTTCACTTTACAGTATAGTAGGGGAGAGGAAGACAAGATAGACAATGGTTAAGTGTCCCAGGGGAGGCAAATAGCAGCCATTCCGTAATATTGATGGGTGAGAGTGGGGCAGTGGATGAGACCTGGGCAGGGAGGGCCCCAGCTGAGTGAGCAGTTTCAGTGGGTAAAGAATGAAAAAGATGGTGGTAACGGGTAGGGAAAAAAGGCCAAATGGCCACTGTGAAGATGAAGGGAAAAATACAAGGAAGAACTAAGGCAGGAACTGTTAATTAGAAGCCCTGAGATTTCCCAAAATTCTGTGCGGAATTTTTTGTTTGCTCTGGCCTTTTTTCTTGGGCAGAGAACTTTGACTTTTTCTCAGATACTGAAGTGTCCAGAATCAAAAAAGATGGAGAACCACTGCTAAGTTATCAGCCTTTGATGACAGAAAATACTGAAGCTTTGTAGAGAAATTAAGTCATGGGGTGTACAGTTTTTTTCTTGCAGGAGGTAGGATTTGGAGGACCGAGTTTATGAAATTGTCTCTGGAGCGGGGCAGGGATTGCTTTGTCCAACTGCAAGTCTGGTGGATCCATTAGATTGTGTGACAGTGAGGGGTAGGTGTTTTGAGTTAAAGGAGTTCCCTAAGTCATTATTTCCCCCTTTATTTGGAGACCAGATTGATGTAGATGTGGGCTGCCCCGATGCTGTTACAGAACAATTCCAAGTGTTTACTTTTCATGGAGCTCCTCTTATGTGTCAAGTGTTCTGTGCTTGATCCCATTGTGGGGGGCGGGGGGTGTATAAAATACCATACAGACATCCTTCCCTTAAGGAGTTGATGGTATGCAATGCTTATCTTTTGGCTTTTTGTTCAGCTTGGATCTATGTTTGTTCAGTTAATCTTTGAGTCTGATCATTTCCTGGGCAAAAAAAAAAAAAAAAACCCAAAACTGATTTCTATTAAAATGAACTCAAAATGACTTTGGTCTGTGACTTAATTTTCCTTTTAAAGAATGGAGAACAACTGGGATTTGAGGGTTTAGGAAATACCACCATAAATACACTGTACTCATAATTGGGAAGCTCTGCACAGCTGATTTGGTGACTTTGGGCAAATCATTGGACTCTTCTTACTGTTGATTTTTATATCAACATGTGTGTATACACACACAGCTTTAAAATGTTACAAAGTTTATTTTATTTGTTTTAATTTTTATTTTTAAAAGATTTTATTTATTCATTTGAGAAAGAGAGAGAGAGAGAGACAGACAGAACACAAACAGGGGGAGAGGCAGAGGGAGAGGGAGAGGGAGTAGCAGACTCCTGGCTGAGCTGGGAGCCCAACATGGGGCTCAGTCCCAGGCCCGGAGATCATGACCTGAGCCAAAGGCAGATGCTTAACTGGCTGAGCCACCCAGGTGTCCCAGACTTAGTTTTTATTTATTTATTTTTAAAATATTTTATTTGTTTATTTGACAGACTGAGAGAGAGGGAACACAAGCAGGGGAAGGGGAAGAGGGACAGGCTTTCCGCTGAGCAAGGAGCCTGCTGTGGGGCTCGATCCCATAACCCTGGGATCATGACCCAAGCCGAAGGCAGACGCTTAACGACTGAGCCACCCAGGCGCCCCCCAGAGTTAGTTTTTAATTTAAATAAATAAATGGTCCTTTAGGTCAGTGCTTTTTAACCTGAGTCCATGGACCCTGCTGAGCTTTAAGGAGGTGGCTTGTGAATCTCCTCAAGCAGCAGTCGTGCCAGACTTTGTGGATCTATGCCGCCTTTTCCAGGAAGACTCCTTTGCTTTCATCAGAATTGTAAAGGGCTTATAGTGCCTGCAAAAAAGATTAAAAACCACTGTATTTTGTATAGATGAGATTTTAATTAATAAGAGTGGTAACATTTTTTCCCTTCCAGACATATTTTGCAGGAAGACGATTGTCCAGGAGTTAATTATTGGAGCAGTGACTATTCTTGAATGATTTGAAGTGTTCTCTTAAAAAACTTGGATTGTATGAAGATAGGATCAGAATAGTGTACTTGTTATTTTTCTTTTCTTTTTTTAAAAGATTTTATTTATTTATTTGACAGGAAGAGATCACAAGTTGGCAGAGGGGCTGGGGGAAGCAGGCTCCCTGGGATCATGACCTGAGCCTAAGGCAGAGGCTTAAGCCACTGAGCCACCCAGGCACCCCTGTTATTTTTCTTTTATGTGATCTTAAAACATCAAGCCTTAACCCCCTAGTTTCTTACATTTACCCCATTGTTATGGGCTGAATTGCAAACTGCTCCCCTCTTCACATGTTGAAGTGTTAATTCCCAGTACCTGGGAATGTGATTGAATTTGCAGAGAGGGCTTGTGTGTGTGTGTGTGTGTTTAAAAGATCTTATTTATTTGAGAGAAACAAAGCAGGAGCAGGTGGAGGGGCAGAAGGAGAAGCAGGCTCCCCACCAAGCAGGGAGCCCAGATATATATACGATGCTGGGCTTGATCCCAGGACTCTGGGATCATGATCTGAGACGAATGAAGGCAGAAGCTTAACCAACTGAGCCACCCAGGTGCCCCAGGAGAGAGGTCTTTTAAAGAGGTGATCAAGGGGACTCCTGGGTGGCCCAGTCTGATTTTTGATCTCAGCTCAGGCTCCTCACTCTGTGTGTGGACCCTATTTTTTTTTTTTTTTTAAGTGATTAAGTTAAAAGAAGTAGACCAGTTGGGCCTTAGTCTAATTTAACTGGTGTCTTTAGAGAAAAGAGGAATTTTGAACATAAGAGAAAGACACCAGAGGCATGTGTACCCAGAGGAAAGATCCTATGAGGATACAGTGAAAAGGTAGCCATCTGCAAGCAAAGAAGAAAGGCCTTAGGAAAAAAACAAAACAAAACAAAACCCACTGTCACCTTGGTCTTGGACTTTCAGCCTCCAGAACTGTGAAAAGTAACTTTTCTGTTGTTTAAGCCATGCAGTCTGTGGCTTTTGTATCACAGCTCAAGCAAACTGACACACTCATGATGAGGTGGTAGTTGAGTGTCAATAAGAAATACAGCAAGGTTACTATTTCTTTTTGCCCCAGTGCATTTATGGGGTAATGATGAGATGTTGTGTATAGCTTCACATAATCTAGTACTGGAAAGAGATGGTAGGACCTATGAAATCTAAATATAATAGATATTAATATTCTTATTCTTTTGGCCTTATTCTTGACCATTTTGTAATTTCCCATTTGCCTGTGGTTATATTTTAATGTCATATCTTCTGTTCTCTACCACTTCTCATTCGTTGGAACTAATTTTTATAATTAAGTCTATTATAAATCAATACGAGAGTAGTGCTGTGTGTATTCTCCTGTGTGTTTTCCGTACAGTCATTCCAGCTCAGCCTTATTCTCTGGTAATATCATCTGTACTCCAGCCTCTGTTCCAGACTGTCATATTTGCATTCACTTTTTGAAGTTTCTCTTTGCCAGAAATAGAATTCGAGTGCTCCTAGTGATGTCTGACTTTATTCTGCACATTTTTAAATTTGCAAATTAATCAAAAGCAAAGGGATCCGTGTATGTTTCTCAAGTTTGCCAGGAGGTCAGGAATTCTGTCAGTTGTCTTCTTGCTGAAGCCCCAAGGTCTAGTCTAACACTTAAAGGGAAGTTAAGTATTTTAATAAATGAATAGTTTTATTTTAGGTAGGTTATCAAATTTGGGCACCCAGAACTGAACCCATAACCCAAATTCTTCTTCCTCTCACAGTTAGACTTCAGTCTTCATGTCTGATGTCGAGAATAAGCTTAGTGGTAGGGAGTGCCCCATCCCTGTGTTCCTCATTGGCTTCCCGTCCTCATTTCATAATGTGGTAGGTAAGAGCATACTTTGACTCCTAACTGTGAACATCCAGACTTCTTCTTCTTTTTTTTTTTTTTAAAGATTTTTATTTATTTATTTGACAGAGAGAGATCACAAGTAGACGGAGAGGAAGGCAGAGAGAGAGAGAGAGAGGGAAGCAGGCTTCTTGCTGAGCAGAGAGCCCGATGTGGGACTCGATCCCAGGACCCTGAGATCATGACCTGAACCGAAGGCAGCGGCTTAACCCACTGAGCCACCCAGGCGCCCCAACATCCAGACTTCTTGACGTGCTTGCTGCAAGCTTCTTAACCTCCCTCTGCTTTAGATTTTTCATCTACAATGAGAGATAATAAGAGTATGCATTTGTTAGGTTTTTAGGGGGATTGTGAGCTTTGAACAGTGTTTGGCACAGTAAACATTTTAGAGCTGTTAGAGCTATTATTCTAGAAGTAAAAACAGATTTTTGTCATCTCACTTATTTGTATCTTTTATCTCTAAGTCTACATTTCTTTCTTTCACTTTAAACAACAGAACTTTTGCCCATAAAACTGGCATGATTTTCCCTGGTAGTGGCAGTGTAAATTAGCTCTACTGGAAAGTGGTTGGGCAAGGTATACCCAGTCATAAAAATAGTCACACTCTGACTCAGGAATTCCACTTCTGGGAATTTTCTGTGCCTAAGAGAGTGCATCCATGAAGTTTACATTATAACGTCCAGGGTTGGGTGGAATAGTTTATTAAATTCGGGCACCTAGACATTTACAATTGATTGGTTTCCGGGCCATGTAGTAACATGGAAAATATTC
This sequence comes from Lutra lutra, assembly GCF_902655055.1. Taxonomy (NCBI): domain Eukaryota; kingdom Metazoa; phylum Chordata; class Mammalia; order Carnivora; family Mustelidae; genus Lutra; species Lutra lutra. Next base: position 103,143,235 of record NC_062284.1, read on the forward strand.
ATGATGTGAAAAGTATAACATTTTATGTATAATATGATTACAGCCGTGTTAAGTAAATACATACTTCCAGGAATTTCAGAGGATAGGACATATAAGAGCTCTTTTAACCCTCTTGACTTGTCAGATTCCGGATTTATGTAAAGCTGGTCCTGAAGGCCCAAAGTTTACCCTGTAATTGAGAGTTCTATATACCTTGTTTGTAAACCACTGTCTTTCCTGTTTGGCTTTAGCAATTCCGGGCTTAGTCAAATTCTGCAGAACTGAATGGACATGGGGATATAAAGGCGAAGACAGACCCTCTGTATACTCAAGGGATAGTTTTATATGAGATTTAAGATAAGTGCATAAACTCTGGTATGTGATTTTTTTGTCCAATAATAAGACAGTTTGGGCTCCTGTTGCCTAATGATTTGTGCATGTGTGTTTGTGTATGTGTGTGTGTGTGTGTGTATGTATGTGGTGTAGTATAGATTTGTCACATTTACTTTTTGGGAATACTCATTTTTAACACCAGGATTTAAGTTGGCTTTGGTAAACTCAAAAAACAGGCGATAGAACAGCAACTTTTCCAGTTTCCTTTTGACCATAAGCCTCATTTCTTTGTAAAGTGTACTTTGAACAGCCAGTGCATAGACTGCCACTTCAGTCTGGGTTCAACAGATCCTAGGGAATGTGATAGAAAGAAGAGTAATTCCTGAACAGTTTGGCACAGGTCTGTGGCTTAGGCTTTATTTCTTCTGTCGATACCATGGGCCCTGTTTCTGAAGTAATTCCCCCACCCCTTCCACCTCAGCCAGGATTGCTGACAGAAGTCTTTATTTTATTTAATTTAATTTATTTTAATTTAACTTAATTTTACTTTTTTGGTGTCCCAAGATTCATTGTTTATGCACCACACCCAGTGCTCCATGAAATACATGCTTGCCAGATCTTTTGTCTGCATTGATACTGCAAACAGTTTTGGTTGGTGCATTAATATTTGCTACCCTGAAGTTTTACTTTTTTGCCTCTTTTTTTCTTTCCTGAGGGATAAGCCATTTTTAAATTCATTTACACATCAGGGGCCAGCCTGTGCCCAATAGGCTGTTGTACTATGCTCAAGATCAAGGCCCAACACAGGGTATATGTATGTTGGCAGACTTGTGGTGTGCTGTTGCATATACACTCTAGATTTGTGCTGTTCTCTGATTTTTCATATCAAACGTTATTTGGCATCTGATGGATTGTTGAACTGTGTTTGTGGTTGGCCTTAAAATCTTTAAAATTTATTTCCTAGGAGAGTTGACGTCTTTATGTCCAAGTTATATTTGGTCAAATAGGATATATGTTAAAGCTCTGATCAGTTCTTTGAAAGGACTGCATTACTTTCAAAGAAAGTATTGCCTTAAAATATGTTAAATTTATATAAAATGTATATATGGAAGAATGACTGCTTTCAAAGTAAAAAGCATCAGGTCACTCAAGGAGTAAAATTTTGCTAGATTTTCTTTTCCAATGTTTTCTTTAAGAAATATTAGAATAGGAAAATAAGGTTTTAACAGGAAAGCTAAATATCTGAAAATCTATGGAGGTGAAATTTTTATGGTAATGCTCAGTGTACTTTTCAGTATATAATCAGTGATTGGGGGGGACTAAACTTTATTGGGTTTCATTGGATTTTGATGTTCATTCTAGTGGGAGCTACCAAATTGTAAATTTCTCATCAGCTCAGGTAACAATGAATTATGATACGCCAGAGTTAGGTGTTTGGCATTATGTCACAGGAACAATAGGAAATAACTTTGTAAACTGTTAACTGAATTAATATAAACATGGTAAGCTTAACAAAACGTAATATTTCAGTTTGTCTCTATCCCCAACTGTTACTTTATAAATCAGAATAGCCTGAGCAAGCGTTCTTTCCTCTAGCCTCCTCTCCCCCTTCTTCTCTACTCCAGGAAAAGGGGAAAGGAGGATCCATGTAAACTGATCACTCAGTATTTTGCAGTACTGTAAAACTGTTAGGTATTTAATTGCTTCTGTTGTGATCACAATAGAAGAGCAAAGTAGTGGCTACCCTTCCCAACTTATAATACTCCTTTTTGGTATGTTTTAGATACTTTATTGTCCCATCAGGCTTATCATACACTTTTGTTTTGGGGAAGTTAGTTTTTTTTTTTTTTTTTAAATATTTCATTTATTTGAGATAGAACACAAGCAGAGAGAAGGGTCAGAGGGAGAGGGAGAAGCGGACTCCCCACTGAGCAGGGAGCCCCCAGGGCTCCATCCTGATATGACCTGAGCTGAAGGCAGATGCTTAACTGACTGAGCCACCCAGGCACCCCCTTGGGAAGTTAGCTTTGTTTGGTCTTTAATCATGATACAGAATCTATATTAGATAACCATGAAGCATGTATGTGCTGTATTTCCTGTTCTTCCTCACTGAGTACTTCAGCTCCTTGCCACTCCCCAGGGACATCACTGGAACCCACAGCAAGCAGGGATGGTGTTCCCGACGAGTGGTCCTATTCCTTGTGACCCCAGGTGATGACAGAGTCCAGGGTTGATCGAGGACTTCTGGTAGCAACAACATTGTGGCATGGACAAGGGTCTATCATCCTTAGAGCCGTGGCTTGAGCATCTTATTTTTGTTCATTTGATTTTTTTGGTGGGGGATGCAGTATCAGAGTTCAGAGGGAGTTATGTTTTCTTTTCTTTTCTTTTTTTTTTTTTTAAAGATTTTATTTATTTATTTGACAGAGAGAAATCAAGTAGGCAGAGAGGCAGGCAGAGAGAGAGGAGGAAGCAGGCTCCCTGCTGAGCAGAAAGCCCGATGTGTGGCTCGAACCCAGGACCTGGGATCATGACCTGAGCCGAAGGCAGCGGCTTAACCCACTGAGCCACCCAGGCGCCCCAGGAGTTATGTTTTCTTGATTAACATGATTTTCCGGGTTGTTGCATCCAGGACACAGGGGCAACCTCAGCCTTAAACTTTGTTTCTGCTCCTACCCCCGAATCTCCGGGCAGCAGGGGGAGGGTCTGGCTACCCCTGCCCAGCCACCCTATTGTAAGGAAACTCCATCAGAAATTCAACTGGCTTCCAAACTGGGGGGAAAAATGTGAATTTTAAGAATGATGAAAGCTGTGAGCAGTGAGTTCTGGAAAACTATGCACGTGCTTCCAAAAGCTAATCTATTCATTGCTCGATATCTTTTAACAGACAGTAAAGGATTTTTCAATTAAATTGTGCACTGTTAACCATCCAGCCCTCCCCCGGCGAAGTTCAAAGATCCCATGAGATGGCTTTAGAGATGTTCCTTGAAAAAAAGGAGGGAACTCCCTCCCCCCAGAATGTTAGTCCCCCAGCCCCAATATTTTGGAGGTCAGTTTGAGAATTACTGTCTTTTCTGGCTTAGTTTGTTCAGGGTTTTTGTTTTGTTTTGTTTTGTTTTTGTTAAGGCACTCAGTGGGAGTTGGATGCATTCTGTCAGTGTTTAGAGGCCTATGAAGGGAAGTCCTTTCTTATGACTCCACCTGTATTCACGCCCTCCTGGTCTTGGAACTTTTTCTACTTTAACAGCCATAGAAGTCATTTCTACATATTTTAGATTATATGGCTTCTTATGTGATGTGGTATGTCTGTTTTAATTCATCACAGTTCGGTGTTGAGGTTTTATGTGGCACTGAAGAAAAACTGACCCAATTTGAAAGATAAAAAGCTCTTTGAATAGATGCTCTGAGAATTATTTAATTTTATTTGTGTCATAATTGGACCTAGCTTTTTTATATTTTTTGTTTGATTTTGTAGCAAGGAAAATAGATCCAGGAGACTCTTACCTAATTCTCATCCTAATTCCACCACTATCTAGTTATGGGGCTTCAAAAGTCATTATAATAGCTTTATTGCTTCATTTGCAAAAACAAAGATTTCATTATGTATACATGCAGTGTTCTGCTGGATTTGTTAATCATAAAAAGAAGTTGGTTTTAAGATGTTCTCTGACGCTTTTTTTTTTTTTTTTAAAGACTTTTTGAGAGACTTAGAGAGCAGAAGCAGGGTGGGAGGGAGAGGGAGAGGGAGAAACAGACTCCCTGCTGAGCAGGGATACCCATGGGGGGCTCAGTCCTGGGCTCAAGCCTAGGATCTGGAGATCATGACCTGAGCCAAAGGCACATGCTTAACTATCTGAGCCACCCAAGCACCACTCTCTGGAAGCTTTTACAGTATTTATTTATTTATTTATTTATTTATTTATTTATTTATTTTTTAATTTTTATTTTTTAAAGATTTTATTTATTTATTCAACCAACAAAGATCAAAAGTAGGCAGAGAGGCAGGCAGAGAGAGGAGGAAGTAGGCTCCCTGCGGAGCAGAGAGCCTGATTCGGGGTTCCATCCCAGGACCCTGGGATCATGACCTGAGCCGAAGGCAGAGGCTTTAACCCACTGAGCCACCCAGGTGCCCCAGCTTTTACATTTTTAAAGAAACAATGAATTTACTTACTGTACACTTTTATCCCCTCTAAAGGTGTCATGGGAATGGTCTTTCAAGGACTGGTCTATTTTAATTCCTCTGGCCTTTTTAAGTAGGTTCCATGCCGGATGTGGGGCTTGAACTCAGGATCCTTGAGATCAAGAGTTGCATGCCCTACCGACTGAGTCAGCCAGGCACCCCTCCTCTGGGCTTTTGTAAAGGAAGAGTGGCTCTTACTATTCTTTTTTTTTTAAAGGTTTTATTTGAGAGGGAGAGACAGAACATGGGTGTGTGGAGAGAGGGGCAGAGAGGGAGGAGAGGGAAAGGGAGAGAATCTTAAACATACTCCGTGCTAAGCATGGAACAGGACATGGGACTTAATCTCACAACCCTGAGATCATGACCTGAGCCAAACGTTTAATGGGCTGAGCCACCCAGGCACCCACCCCCATTACTGTTCTAATAAAAGTTGATTTCTTTTTGGAGTGCATTCCTGTACCTTTAATGAAGGGAAAGAAACAGGAAATATCTTCTAACCTGTTTTGATAGGCAAAGCTATATACTAAGAGTGACAAGTTAGAAAACAGGCATCTGCTTTTGATTTTTAGGCTTCCTGTTAGCACTAAGCCTATTATTAGCAGTGGGAGAAATCTCATCCTTTCTCCTGTTCTGATGCCATGTTGCCATTGTCATTGGTCAAGTCCCCCGCCCCCAGACTAAAGTTAGTATGATTCTTTCAACTTTGGGATTTATCCAAGCACTTTTTTCTTCAAAGTTAAATTCTCTTCCATGGTTCCATTTTGGGATTGTATACTTTGTTTAAAGGCGAGAGTTTTTCTAGCCTTTTAAAGCTGAAAACAGAAGTTAGAGTCTAAAAAGGGGGCGCCTGGGTGGCTCAGTTGGTTAAGCGGCTGCCTTCGGCTCATGTCATGATCCCAGGGTCCTGGGATTGAGCCCCACATCAGGCTCTCTGCTCAGTGGGGAGCCTGCTTCTCTCTCTCCCTCTGCTGCTCTACTTGTGCTCACTCTCTCTGTCTAATCAATCAATCTATTTAAAAAAAAAAAAAGAAGTTAGAGTTTAAAGGAATACTGGAATTATTTGAAAACAGTTTTGGCCTTCAGTGGAGGAAAGTTGTTCAAGTTTTAATTGATTCATTGTTATATCTCACCTTATTCCTGGAAAGGATAAGGTGACAGGTGCATACAAAGACTTTCTCCTTCACAGCCATGCTTTGTGAAGGAGTTGCTAAGGTTCAGTTTATCACCTTCGAGTCACAACTACACCGTGAACTTCTGGCTCTGCCCTAGTCACCCACTGTCATTCGTACAGGGGGACACCAAAAATCTAAAGTTTTTCTTGGCCAGACCTGTGTCAGTCTGTCTACTAGATATCTGTCTTGCGGACAACACTTTTTAAAACCAAACTTACCAGGGGTGCCTGGGTGGCTCAGTGGGTTAAGCCTCTGCCTTTGGCTCAGGTCATGATCTGAGGGTCCTGGGATTGAGCCCCATGTTGGGCTCTCTGCTCGGTGGGGAGCCTGCTTCCCCCTCTCTCTCTGCCAGCCTCTCTGCCTGCTTGTCAAATAAATAAAGAAAATTTTTAAACCAAAACAAAAACAACCGAACTTCCCTCTCTTCCCCTGCTCCAAAATGCTTAGCCACCTTTTTCACTATCTCAGTAAAAGGTGCCACTCTTCATCCAGTTGCTGAAACCATAAGCTGAGGACCCATCCTTGATACCTCTCCCTCAACTTCCACTTACAACCAGCAGCTAAAGTTCCTGTCTGTTGTTGCTTATTAATCCATTTACTTGTTGTCTCTCTGCTCACAGCACCTTAGCTAGACTGACTGTTTCTCACTTACCTCAGTTTCCTAAAAGCCTCATCTACTTTTGAACCTCTTAGGACTTTGTTGTATCCTCTTTTAGGGCTCAGCTTAGAAAATCAGGGATTCTCTGACCTGTTTATTTCTCTACCCTCAAGACTCAGCTTGGTATTGGTGGTTCCATCTCGTCCCTTCCTACACCCCTTCCATTTGTGTGTTGTCCTCCCCACCCCCATGAATGGGCTCTCCCAGCACCCGTACTCTCTTCATAAACACACATCACATTCTATTGTAATAGCTTATTGACTTTTCTGTCTTCTTAAGGGCAGCGACTATGTCTTACTTAGAAATTGCACAAGTAGTATCCAGCCCAGAATGTTCAGTAAATTCCTTATAATCAATAGATAGTAGCAAATGGATGGTGGTTAGTATGAAAACAATGTTGAAGCTGTTATGTTAGTTTTATTGTTCTGGTTGCTTTAAAATTTGCATCTTAAGTGTTATGGTTGGCCTTCATCTACTACTGGGTCCTATAGTAGCAGTTCTGTGCACAAGCTCCCAAAGTGTGAAGTACGGTAGGGCAAAGTGGGAATGAAGCTGATAGGTGGGCTGGGTAGGTTCCACTTCACATTCCATCAGTAAAGAGATTAGGCTTTCTTATAGGTAGCGATCATGTAGCAGAGATGGGATGGCTGCTTAAACTAGGGCATTTGTGCCATAAATGAAGAGGTAGCATTTTGTTTATTTATCTATTTATCTATTTTTTTTGGAGGCTGTAACTTTTTAAAAATTAACATATAATGTATTATTTGTTTCAGGGGTACAGGTCTGTGATTCATCAGTCTTACACAATTCACAGCACTCACCATAGCATATACCCTCCCCAGGGTCCATAACCCAACCACCCCATCCTTCCTATCTCCCTCCACTCCAGCAACCCTCAGTTTGTTTCCTGAGATTGAGTCTCTTATGGTTTGTCTCCCTCTCTGGTTTTGTCTTGTTTCATTTTTCCCTCCCTTCCCCCATGATTCTCTGTCTTGTTTCTCAAATTCTTCATTTCAGTGAGATCACAAGATAGTTTCCTTCTCTTCAGTTGACCTATTTCGCTTAGCGTAATATCCTCTAGTTCCACTGGTGTCGTCGGAAATAGCAGGATTTCGTTTTTTGATGGCTGCATAATATTCCACTGTATATATGTACCACATCTTCTTTATATATTCATCTGTTGATGGACATCTAGGCTCTTTCCATAGTTTGGCTATTGTGGACATTGCTGCTGTAAACATTGGGGTGCAGGTGCCCCTTTGGATCACTACCTTTGTATCTTTGGGGTAAATACCCAGTAGTGTAATTGCTGGGTCATAGGTTCGCTCTATTCTCAACTTTTTGAGGTACTGCCATACTGTTTTCCAGATTGGCTATACCAGCTTTCATTCCCACCAGTGTAGGAGGGTTCCACTTTCTTTGCATCCTCGCCAACATCTGTCATTTCCTGACTTGTTAATGTTAGTCCATTGTAACTGGTATGAGGTGGTATCTCACTGAGGTTTTGATTTGTATTTCCCTGATGCCGAGTGATATTGAACACTTTTTCATGTGTCTGTTGGCCATTTGAATGTCTTCTTTGCAGAAATGTCTGTTCATGTCTTCTACCTATTTCTTAATCATATTATTTGTTCTTTGGGTGTAAGTTCTTCATAGATTTTGGATACGAGCCCTTTATCTTATTTGTCATTTGCAAATATCTTCTCCCATTCTGTTGGTTGTCTTTTGGTTTTGTTGACTGTTTCCTTTGCTGTGCAAAAGCTTTTTATCTTGATGAAGTCCCAGCAGTTCATTTTTGCCCTTGCTTCCCTTACCTTTGGTGATGTTTCTAGGAAGCAGTTGCTGCGGCTGAGGTCGAAGAGGTTGCTGCCTCTGTTCTCCTCAAGGATTTTGATGGAGTCCTGCTTTACATGTAGGTCTTTCATCCATTTGAGTCTTTTTTGTGTGTGTGGTGTAAGGAGGTGGTCCAGTTTCATTCTTTTGCATGTGGCTGTCCCCAGTTTTCCCAACACCATTTGTTGAAGAGACTTTCTTTTTTCCATTGGACATTCTTTTCCTGCTTTGCCAAGATTAGTTGATCATAGAGTTGAGGGTCCATTTCTGGGCTCTCTATTCTGTTCCATTGATCTGTGTGTCATTTTTTGTGCTGGTACCATACTGTCTTGATGATGACAGCTTTGTAATAGAGCTTGAAGTCTGGAATTGTGATGCCACCAGATTTGGTTTTCTTTTTCAACATTCTTCTGGCTAATCGGGGTCTTTTCTGGCTCCATACAAATTTTAGGATTATTTGTTCCATTTCTTAGAAAAAAGCTGATGGTATTTGGATAGAGATTGCATTAAATGTGTAGATCACTGTAGGTGGCATAGGCATTTTCACAGTATTTGTTCTTACAATCCATTATTGTGGAACATTTTTCCATTTTTGTGTCTTCCTCAATTTCTTTCATGGGTGTTCTGTAGTTTTCTGAGTACAGATTCTTTGCCTCTTTGGTTAGATTTATTCCTAGGTATCTTACAGTTTTGGGTGCAGTTGTAAATGGGATTGACTCCTTGATTTCTCTTTTCATCTGTCTTGTTGTTGCTGTATAGAAATGTAACTGATTTCTGTGCATTGATTTTATATCCTGACACTTTACTGAATTCCTGTATGAGTTCCAGCAGTTTGGAGTGGAACCTTTTGGGTTTTCCACATAAAGTATAATATCATCTGCAAAGAGTGAGAGTTTACCTCTTTGCCGATTCAGATGCCTTTTATTTCTTTTTGTTGTCTGATTGCTGAGGCTAGGACTGCTAGTATTCTGTTGAATAGCAGTGGTCATAGTGGACAGCCCTGCCTTGTTCCTGACTTTAGAGGAAAAGCTCTCAGTTTTTCCCCATTGAGACTGATATTTGCTATAGGCTTTTCCCATATGGTTTTTATGATATTGAGGTATGTTCCATCTTTCCCTCTCTTTGAAGAGTTTTGATCAAGAAAGGATGCTGTATACTGTCAAATATTGTTTCTGCATCTATTGAAAGGATCGTATGGTTCTTGTTCTTTCTTGTATTAATGTATTGTATCATATTGATTGACTTGCAGATATTGAACCAACCTTTTAGCCCAGGAATAAATCCCACTTGGTCATGGTGAATCATCCTTTTAATGTACTGTTGGATCCTGTTGGCTAGTATTTTGGTGAGAATTTTTGCATCCATATCCATCAGGGTTATTGGTCTATAATTCTCCTTTTTGATCGGGTCTCTGTTTTTGGGATCAAGGTAATGCTGGCCTCATAAAATGAGTTTGGAAGTTTTCCTTCCATTTCTATTTCTTGGAACAGTTTCAGGAGAATATGTACTAATTATTCTTTAAATATTTGGTAGAATTCCCCTGGGAAGCCGTCTGGCCCTGGGCTCTTGTTTGTTGGGAGATTTTTTTTTTTTTTTTTTTTTTTTTTTTTTTTGTGGATCAGTGATCTTTTTATTTTTTTATTTTTTTTATAAACATATATTTTTATCCCCAGGGGTACAGGTCTGTGAATCGCCAGGTTTACACACTTCACAGCACCATAGCACATACCCTCCCTAATGTCCATAACCCCACCCCCCTTCTCCCAACCCTCCTCCCCCCAGCAACCCTCAGTTTGTTTTGTGAGATTAAGAGTCACTTATGGTTTGTCTCCCTCCCAGTCCCATCTTGTTTCATTTATTCTTCTTCTACCCCCTTAACCCTCTATGTTGCATCTCCACTTCCTCATATCAGAGAGATCATATGATAGTTGTCTTTCTCTGATTGACTTATTTCGCTAAGTATGATACCCTCTGGTTCCATCCACATCGTCGCAAATGGCAAGATTTCATTTCTTTTGATGGCTGCATAGTATTCCATCGTGTATATATGCCACATCTTCTTTATCTATTCATCTGTTGATGGACATCTAGGTTCTTTCCATAGTTTGGCTATTGTAGACATTGCTGCTATAAACATTCGGGTGCACGTACCCCTGTTGGGAGATTTTAATTACTGTTTCAATTTCCTTACTGGCTATAGGTCTTTTCAGGCTTTCTATTTCTTCCTGGTTCAGTTTTGATAGTTTATACATCTCTAGGAATGCATCTATTTCTGGCGTATAGTTGTTCCTAATATATGTTCTTGTAATTGTATTTCTTTGGTGTTGGTTGTGATCGCTCCTCTTTCATTCATGATTTTATTAATTTTGGCCTTTTTTCTTTTTGATAAGTCTGACCAGGCAGTTATCAGTTTTATTAATTCTTTCAAAGAACGAACTCCTAGTTTCATTGATCTGTTCTACTGTTCTTTTGGTTTCTGTTTTATTGATTTCTGCTCTGATCTTTGTTATTTCTCTTCTCCTACTAGGTTTGAGGCTTTATTTGCTGTTCTTTCTCCAGCTCCTTTAGGTATATTAGGTTGTATATTTGAGAACTTTCTTGTTTCTTGAGAAAGGAGGGGGAGCATTTTAGTGACTTAGTGATTGGATATGGTTTGGGGTGGGGAGGGGATCTTTAAGTGACCCAACTTTCTGGCTTGATTCTAGGTACTTGATGCTTTCATTAACTAGTTGTGTTGATTTTTGAGAGTGTTTCTGACATCCAGCAATGTCTGTGAGGCAGGCAATAGGATATGAAGTTTGGGATAGCACACCACTGGCGAGTCATCAGTATGAACTACAAGACAGCACTTATATATGTAGCCTGAGTAATAATGGTCTAGAAAAAGAAGGAACTCTGCGGAACATGGACATTTAAGGCTGGGGAAGAAGAGAAGAGAGCTGGGAAGAAGCAGTGTCAAACTGAAGAGTTGGTGTTAAAGAGGAAATTTGGCAATAAAAAGGCCATTGATTTTTGCGTGTGTGTGTTTTAAGGAAAACATAACAAGTAAGAAAATGGGCTTGTCTTTTTTTTTTAAGATTTTATTTTTTTATTTGACAGAGAGAGACACAGTGAGAGAGGGAACACAAGTAGGGGGAGTGGGAGAGGGAGAAGCAGGCTTCCTGCAGAGGTTCTGTCCCAGGACCCTGGGATCATGACCTGAGCCAAAGGCAGACGCTTAATGACTGAGCCCCCCAGGTGCCCTGTAAATAGTTTGTCTTTAACCAGCTGTTAGAATAGATGCTTCGGTACATGTTACCTGCAGGGCTTTCTGTTGGACAGTTCTTCCTCAGCCCACATCCAGAACCCCACTGACAGTCTTACAGCAGATCTAACAATGACCTTTAATCCTTTCCAAGCTAAATTTAATAAAAACAGATGGCAGAAATTCTGGATCCAATCCCAGAAGTTCTGAATCATTGAGCCCAGGGATCTTAATTTTTTACAAGGATATTTCTGATTGTCTAAGGAACACTCATGTGTAGGTAGGTGCTAGAGCCCTTCATTTTGTTTAATTACAAGAGAACAGGACTTTATTATGGTGAACATTAAAGTACAATTGTGATGGAGAGATTGACAACCATGGAAACCTGGCTGGAGCTTTCCACAGTGCTGGTCTGTGTTTGTGGGGGTGCGGTGGGGGTGGGCACAGCGCCACCATCTGGTGTAATCTGTTAGAGATGGAAATCTGCTATCTTACAGGTTTTGTGGCAGATGCCCCTGGTGCCCTGCATCAGACTCTCCTGGTCTACACTGATTTCAACCCAAACTCAGGTTTCCAATTTCTCACTTCACTCTAAGTCTCGCCAACACTTTTCTGTTTTCTGCTTCAGGACCTTCAAGCCCAGCAAAAGAAGGAGGGAGGCTGATATTCTGTGCAGCCTTTAAGTACGGGACAAGAGCCCATACCTAATTGTTGTGCTTCCTTCAGGGGTCCCACAGACTCCCCAGCAGTCACCCTCTTTGTATCCAATGACCTCACTGGCTTTTCTCCTTCCCAGTTCTCACTTCTGTTCCCTGGGATCATCTCCTATTTTAATACTGCTAAAACCCTGTCCGCTAGCAATGTGTCAGTTGAGCTGACTTCACAGGTTAATGAATTTCAAACAAAAGCCTTCCATAATTACATTAGTTTCTTCTTAATGTCCCTGCCTATCAATAATAGCACCCAAAATAATGTGTGGGGGAAGAAGGCGAAGAGAACATACTGTGCATTGCAGAATGGCACACACATTGCTGAAGTTTAAATTTATTCACAGACACTCTAATGAGATCATTTTGTGAGAATTTATTGGATCTTTCAACAATCTCCATTTCTTTTTTCACTTAGAGAAGAGTTGAAGGGAATATGAAAAACCAGAAAATCATTGACACAGAGAGTTAGCACTAGATGTCTCTTTTTATTAATTAATCTGCTTTTTAAATATGTATTCATCTTGTTCTTGGATTCTCAGTGGGTCTTTTTGTAAAACATAAATAAACAAATGGTAGAAAACTATTAAAAATGCTATACTGCAGGAAAGGGGGGACATCACAGATTTAGGATAGAAATTGGGAAAAGTCATCAGCAAACCAGTCTAGTCTATTTCAGGGATATCTATGAAAAGATGCTTTGGGGGCACCTGGGTGGCTCAGTGGGTTAAAGCCTCTGCCTTCGGCTCAGGTCATGATCCCAGGTCCTGGGATCGAGCCCCACATCGGGCTCTCTGCTTGGCAGGGAGCCTGCTTCCCTTCCTCCCTCTCTGCCTGCCTCTCTGCCTACTTGTGATCTCTGTCTGTCAAATAAATAAATAAAATCTTTAAAAAAAAAAAAAGATGCTTTGTCTTGAACGCAAGATTTTTCTTCACTTAGCTAGAAGATATTCAGATTCCTGTTTCTTCTTTTAGCTGAGCCCAGACTCAAGAAATTAAGAGTTGAAAGGTGAACAAACTTGTCCTGGGTGATCACTTTCATCCTTGACAACTAGAATTAATATCTGAAAGCAATTATCATAGAGACGGACATGTTGCAGGCACTCACTAAATGTTATACGGTGAACGATAGAGGAATATGCCAAGTTGCTGAATTTGTGTGTCCCAGACTGGTGTCCCCACAAGTGAGAGTAGGGAAACTCCATATGCTTAGACTTGTGGGGGCTCTTGCCGCCAACCGCTGATTGCTGATGTTTATTTTATAGGTTTATTTTGTAGGAGGCCAGGCATCCCTACAAAACACTTTTTCTCAATTCTGGTAACAATGACTATTTTACTGTGAAAATTGATGAGATCATTAGGTATTTTAGTATTCTAACCCCTCTGTCAACATTTCGAGTCAGACCCAGAGAGGAAGTGACTTATCCAAAGTAAACTCACCAAGTCTAGCTAATTAATGGTACAGCAAGGACTAAAACACACATGTAATGTGTGTAATGACATGTAATCATCTTTCTGATTTATAAGATGGCTCCCATCTCTTCCAGCCTTGGTCAGGGAATAAAATGGCATTTGAACTAGTTCAAAATGGCTTTTAGACTTAATCAGGATTATGGGTTCTGTATTTAAGGCATTTGGAGGAAATTTGATAGTTAAGAGCTTATATAAATAGATGATTTAGAAAATCAAGACTAGAGGCAATCAGGGACGCCTGGGTGGCTCAGTCAGTTAAGCATCTGCCTTCGCCTCAGGTCATGACCCCGGGGTCCTGGGATCGAGCCCCGCAGTGGGCTCCCTGCTCAGTGGGGAGCCTGCTTCTCCTCTCCTGCCTGTTCTGCCTGCTGCTTCTCCTGCTTGTGCTCTCTTTCTGAAAAATAAATAAAATCTTAAAAAAAAAAAAAAAAAAAGACTAGACATGCCTGGGTGGCTCAGCTGTTGAAGTATCCAACTCTGGATATCAGCTCAGGCCATGATATTAGGGTCAGGAGATCAAATCCTGTGTCGGGCTCCCTGCTCAGTGTGAGTTGGCTTGTAATTCTCTCTCCCCCCTCCCTCTGCCCACTCCCTGCTCACGCATGTGCATGCACTCTCTTGCTCTCTAGCTCTCTCAAATAAATAAAATCTTAAAAAAAAACAGGACTGGTAGATGGGCAAAGTACATAAACAGGTGAAAAATTATAAACATCTAAAATATTCACTAGTAAGAGAAAAGCTTAGAAAGCAGTACAATATTTTGACAGACTGCAGCCAATAAAATGCTAGCTGTGATGACTTAGAAATAGTGTCAGTCCACTAGGGATTCTGTTCAGTTCTTTTAATCTTTTCCTTCTATACTGTACCTTGTATTTGGAAGCTTTCAGTAAGTTATTTATTTTTTTAACATTTAAAGGACCAATTTTATGTAAGAATGTTAACTAATGTCAGTTTCTGAAATTCACTGTCTATTCAGCCTCAAATTTACCAATTTATTTTCTGGCCTGTACACCCACCACAAAAAGTGGTTTGCCTTGTTATTCTCTTTCTTTTTTTTTTTAATTTTTTTTTTTTATGCCTTGTTATTCTTGATCTGTATATTAAAAACTGGCTGAAATGAGAGTTGGTATGGTAAAGATTTAATGACCTGACAAAATGTTTCTATTACTCGCTAGAACTCTCCGAGATTACATGTTAAAAAAAAAAACTTTTCTAGGAACAAAGGTACCATTTTAATCAAATACGTATTTCTTTCCTGTAGAGCCTCTGTTATGCACCTAAAGCCATACTGGAAACTCCAGAAGAAAGTGCGACCTCTGGAAATCAGCAAGGAAACTCTGAGAACTCCTATGAGCCACCGAGCAGCTATAAATGATGAAAAACGCAAAGCTAACTACATGAAACCGAGTGTCTTTCCTTCACCCTCTCTTGGTAAAGCGTCATCGCGAAAGCCTTTTGGGACTCTTTCTCCAAATGTTCTGTGCAGCATGAGTGGGAAGAGTCCTGTAGAGAGCAGCTTGAACGTTAAAACCAAGAATGCACCATCTGCAACAATCCACCAGGGTGAAGACGGAGAAGGGCCGCTCGATATCTGGGCTGTTGTGAAACCGGGAAATACCAAGGAGAAAATTGCATTCTTTGCAGCCCACCAGTGTAGCAATAGGATAGGATCTATGAAAATAAAAAGCTCTTGGGATATTGATGGGAGAGCTACTAAAAGAAGGAAAAAATCAGGGGATCTTAAAAAAGCCAAAATACAGTTAGAAAGGATGAGGGAAGTGAACAGCAGGTGCTACCAGCCCGAGCCCTTTGCATGTGGCATTGAGCACTGTTCTGTGCATTATGTGAGTGACAGTGGCGATGGCATCTATGCCGGGAGGCCTCTGTCAGTCATCCAGATGGTCGCCTTCCTTGAGCAGAGAGCCAGTGCCCTGCTAGCTACCTGTACGAAAAACTGCACCAGCGCACCTGCTGTGCTGAGGCTTCCCGGGCAGCCCAGAGGCGTGCTCCCAGCCTCCGAGCCCTTTTCTGCTCCAGGAGCTTGTGAGGAATCCACAGAAAGAGGAAGTCCTGAGGTCGGTGAGCCGCAGAGTGAGCCAGTCCGTGTGCTTGACATGGTAGCCCGGCTGGAGTCCGAGTGCCTGAAGCGGCAGAGCCAGCGCGAGCCTGGGAGCCTCTCGAGGAATAACAGCTTCCGTCGAAATGTGGGCCGGGTGTTGCTGGCGAATGGCACTCAGGCTGATGAAGGCAAAGCTAACAAAGGCGCCTTGGAGGCACCAGACACTCAGGTGAATCCTGTGGGGTCTGTAGCTGTGGACTGTGGCCACTCACGAGCGGACCGTTGTTCTCCTGAGGGGAATGAGGCATGGGACGGTGCTCCCGGGGGCTGTCCCCCGTTGCCAGCAAGTGTGAATTTCCTCACAGACAGTGCAAAGTTTGAGTCAGATCAGCACAGTGCTATGAAGAATGGCAGTAGGTATGATGTGGAAATGACAGAGGAACTTGCCGGGTCACCTTTTCCTCCTCACACCTGCTCTCAGGCCACGGAGTCGCGCACGGATGCTGTTGATTGTATGAGCGGAGAGCTCGTGCCGCTTCCGAGCCAGGATCCTGAGCAGAGAAGGAAGGAATCTTTGTGCATTAGTATCACTGTGTCCAAGGTAGAGCAGGGCCAGCCTTCTAGTCTAAAGTCCTGTGAAGACCCACTTCCAGGGATGTTGTTTTTTTTGCCACCTGGTCAGCACCAGTCAGACTGTTCCCAGTTGAGTGAAGGCACAAGGGAGTCTCGTGAGGCCGGCCAGCTTCGAGATGCTGCGGAGGGCGACAGCACCTCTGAGGACAAAAGTGTTTCCCCTGATGCGTTTGTCCTGCCAGCCTCTCCTGTGGAAAGTACGTTACCGGTGCTTGAGACGTCCAGTTGGAAGAAGCAAGTGTCTCATGACTTTCTGGAGACCAGGTTTAAAATCCAGCAGCTTTTGGAGCCTCAGCAGTACATGGCATTTCTGCCCCACCACCTCATGGTGAAAATCTTCAGGTTACTTCCCACCAAGAGCTTAGTGGCTCTCAAGTGTACCTGCTGCTATTTCAAGTTTATCATCGAATACTACAACATCAGGCCGGCAGATTCCCGCTGGGTGCGAGATCCTCGATACAGAGAGGACCCTTGCAAGCAGTGCAAGAAGAAATACGTGAAGGGGGACGTGTCCCTGTGCCGGTGGCATCCCAAGCCCTATTGCCAGGCATTGCCCTACGGGCCAGGGTACTGGATGTGCTGCCACCGGTCTCAGAAGGGCTTCCCCGGCTGTAAGCTGGGGCTTCACGACAATCACTGGGTCCCTGCTTGCCACAGCTTTAATCGGGCAATCCATAAGAAAGCAAAGGGGACCGAAGCTGAAGAGGAGTACTGAAGTCTAGAGAGGTGACAAAAGGACAGATTTTTAAAATGGAGAAACACCACCTAGATCTACCATTCAAGTGAATGTTGCCTCTCAGAGCCCTCACTCCAGGAGAACCTGTACTTCCTCCAGGAGGACGGCCATGATTGCTCAGGCATTTTTTTAAACTCTTGCTTTATGAGCTCTACAAGGAAACTGGTCTCATTGTTTCAGAGTGGCGCCTCCCATTGGTCCAGGGTGGTATCCCACAATTTGATTCACTTGCCTGTGAATATGCCTGTTCTCCCAAATCAAATCCACCCCCAAAGGACGAAGACTTGCCACCATCAAGGACGTTCAGAAGAGTTCATTGCAGACTATGCAGGCAGTCCCCCGAAAGGGGCTCCAGAAATGTTTTAAGCACTGGCACCATATTTGAAATAAGCAAATAGCGTCCTATGGAAAGAAGAGCAGCACTCTTGGATGAAAAGTATGCTTACAAAGGAAAAGTCAGGCACCTTACCTTAGCCCTTGTATGCTTGATCTGTGAGACTGAAGTTTGTGGTTGGAGATGGATTTCATGCCCTGTGGTGTTTACAGTGTATATAATGGTTGTGTTTTCATAGGGCTATGAAAGTGCACATTAAACCCGAGCGCCTTTACCTTAGATGAGTGCTTTTGGCCCCTCTGTAAATAACACTATTAAATCCAGTTGTATATAGCGGACAGCAGACTGAACATAATCCCCACAATGCAGCTAGGATAGTGTTGCGGCTACAGTTGTGTGGTTTTGTTTTTTTTTTTAATTGTCTCGTCTTAAATTTGTACATCCTGTATAAAATATGAATGTTTCCCAAATAAACTATGAATGTTTCCTGTATAATATATGAATGTTTCTGAGAAGAAACTCTAAAATAGTTAAGAGGTTAACCTGTTGAAGATACCAAATAATGGTTTAACTGGACAACCTTATAATTAGCATAGAGAACAATCCTGTTATATTTTAGTGATCCACCAAGAATGAGAAGATATTATATAGTCAGATTATAACATTCTTGTCTACTTTACTCTTTGTCTGGTTACAAATTTTTTTTTTTTAACTTCAATAAAAACATGCATCTTAAATGGAACCGGAGTTGCCAATTTTTTTTCCTCCTTTTTTGAGGTAATTAATAATGGAGAATTATGTTGTGAATTGAATCGTAAGAATTTAAAAAATTTTTGAGTTGTTAGGGGATGGGGGAGAGAAAATTATTTTTCTGCTGTGGAAAAAAGACCATCTTAACGTTATGAGCTTACATTTTTGTAACATTTTATGCTTATTTTGAATTTGTTGTCTTCCCAGTACCTGCTGCATCTCCTGTTGGAGGATGTCCTCACAGCTTGTCTTGGCATAACTAGTTCACCATTAAGAAGTCAGTGAGGATATGACCACCTAAGTCTGTGGTCACGTAATGCTGGGTGGGGATGGAAGGTATTGGGCCCCAGAAGGCTCCTGCGAAGGACCTAAAAACTAGGTCGGTTTGAAATCCGGTACCCATCAGAGCCCATCAGCCTCCCGCTGTGGAGAAGCATGATGAATGTTCCAGGGGAGAGCTGAGGGGGAAGTGGTGAGTGCAGGCCGTCATGGCCCCGAAGTACAGTTAAAGGTTGAGTATGCTCTGGCTAGGTCAGCCAAGCAGAGTGGGACAGGACGGTGCCAGGTGGAGCAAGGGTCACCTGTGGCAGAGGTGTTGGGTGGCCACAGAGCAGCTTCCACACTGGACTCCGCCTTGGGCTCTTCTGCCCCTTCTGCCCCTTATCGGTCGGCAAGCTGCTCCCTGAAAAGGCAGGATACTAACACTGAAGAGTGTCTCTCAGTGGTCTGTCCCTGTCAGGCAATGATAAGGACGCCTCTGACCACACTCGGCCAGAGCCAGTGACCCAGAAACAAGGAGAGGCTGAGAAGAGCCTACCTTTCCGTCATGTTGTCTGTGCCCTTCCTCACCACTTGCCCCAGCGGAGGGAGGTATGTGGGAATGCTTTTCAGTTGAGTGTTCTGGGCTGAAGTTTCCAGTGCCTGCCCTCCTCCCCTGTGATTTGCTTTAGACTGGCAGTCTCAGCACGCCTTCCTGCTAGCTTTGTCATGGCTCATGACTTAGGATTAAAGCAGATCTGCACGCACAGGATTTCGAGTACAGCTGGGCATGTGGAAAGCGCCTGGAAAACACAGCTGGCATTGTTACTGGCTGTCGGTTCTACCTTTGCCCAGGTGGATGCACAGGATAATTGTTTTGGTTGGTTTTCCCAAATCAGCCATTCCGGATCTGGTTTTCACATGGGACACAAAGCCATAACTCAGGGCTGCTTGAAAGCAGAGGACAAGGTAAGAATGTCCCAACGCATCTTGGTATGTGATCCTCAGGGGCCTTGGAAATCACTGACGACGACCTCTTTTGAACATTGCTGCCAGACCCTGTTCCCAGTGCTGTCAGAGAATGACGGAGGATTTTAGCAGGTGGCACCCCCTCCCTGCTCTTGCTGTAGACTGGTGTGGCTTCTCTCTTCGGGGAAAGACGCTGTGCTTCAGAGCCCCCTAGTGCCAAGCTTTTGAAAACAGTCAGCCTTGCTGCACTCTGCTTTCCTGCACTGCTATAGAATCGTAGACTTGCAAGAAAGGAAGAACAATGTGGACACCAGGACTCTAGCCTCCTCTCTGCCATGGGGACCCAAAGAAGACTTCCACCTTTCGGCTTTTGTTCAGAGGCTTTGATGTGCCTGGCCTAGTTTTCCTGTCCTACCATTAGAAAAAAATCAGAGAAGTCTGGGAGTCATGAGAGCCCTCTGCCCCTGTCTCTGGGGCAGTTTCGCTTTGTCCCCTACTCAGCGGATGACACCAGATATCCAAGGCAGGGAGGAATTGGAAATGGGAAAGGGGCAAAGGTAAACAATTTGTTTTCAGGCCTCATCAAAAATGACTCTGGCATTAAAATGGCCATGTGAAAGGATCCTTCCAAACTGACCACGTACCCCACCTGAGCATATTGTTAGCTCTCTGTTCAGGGGCACCTCTTTTGGAAGTGCCCTGCCCTGTCCCACCCACCTCACTTAGCTGCCGCCTGACATCGGCTGCCACTGTCCCATCTTACGGGTCGATCTTGCTCCCTGACTACTCTAGGTTCAGAGAGAGTAGCTCCGTCCTGCCATCCTCTCAGTGCCTCCCACATGGTACGTGCTGCTGGTGACCATCTCACTGTGAGGGGTGCTGGCAAGTTCTGATGGCCCTGAGTGATGCTGTAATTTTCCATCTGAAGTATGAGAATGCTGAAGTGGGGAGGATTATAGCTGGTCCCATGGGGGCGTTCTTGGTTAGAGACGTTCGCACAGCAGCCTCGAGTCTGCTGGGTAACTGTCCTGCATTTGGTATGATCTGGGCTCTGTTGCCAGTGGCTTTCCTGACCACAGGCTGCTTTGGGCCTTGTGGCTGCAGAAGGCTGTGGGCTGATGGTTATGCGTGATCTAGGAGCTCTGTTTCTGGGCTCTGTTCAACTATCCCTTCTAACTTGGACTTGCAAGGGCGTCTCTGCCTACCTGTCCTGGACTAGACTTGGAGACTTTTTATTACATGGGTATTCCCAGGCAATCTTCACAGCCTTCACTGCCTTCATTCTAGCAGACTGGCAATTTGTCCTCTCCTTTGTCCCACAGAAAGAGCCTACCTTAAAACCAGAATGAAGCCAGTCTGCGCCAAACTTCTTGCTGTATACAGCGGACTGCACTAGTAAGAGCTCTCCCTGTCAGGTTCCACTGAAATGCTTTGTCTACTGTGCACATTGCCTGGCATTTGGAGAAGCTGATCTTTTCTATCCCTGTTTTTCCTCTGGGTTCCAACAAGCTAGTGTTGCAATCTTTGTGAGTTGGTAAAAGTACCTCTGTGGGAAATGTGCAATCCCTTCTCTTGACGGTTCATGCCTGTTTCTGAGTTCGTGGCCATAGCTGGTGTTTTGCACAAACCTCCTGGGAAGAGCAAACATCCTTGTGGTCGTGCTCCCTTGGGTGACTTCCATTGTATTTATGCCTAAGCAAAACCAGCTCAGGCAGCACCCCTATTCTGGGTGGCTCATTTTGACTTTGGTGTTATCTAGAGGAGCAGAGCCACTAGTGTTGGTAGCTGGGGAGTCAGGAACAGAGAGGTGGACAGTCTCTTAAAATGCAACAAGCCTGGTGAGAGGTGATGCTCCTCTAAAACACAAAATGAGCCCCCCTCAAAGGCCCTCCCGTTCACGCTTTACGTGAGCAGAGGAAAAGGCCTCAGGACACGTTGGTTTGGGGACCAATCACTGTCTCAGATTCTCTTTGGAACAATGAAACACAGCAGGAATAAGTTTAAAGTTGGCATTTAAGGGGGAAATGGCATATGGCTGAAATACTCTTGGAAATCCTTTGCGTCCATCACCCAGTAGAGAATGGTCTATGGCCCTGCATGGTGGTGGGAAACGTGTAGGGCGTGAGAGGGGAGGTGTTCTTGCAGAGGCTGAGCTCAGCAGAAACTGACTTGAGGAATGGCACAACCCAACTCCCCAGGTAATCAGGGCAGTATCACCTGTGCTACTTAAATGACTCCTTTTCTGCCCACACCCCCGAACGGTTTGATCTATGAACTGGCATCCTCAAGTGTCTGTCCTAAGTAGTATGAAGAGTATGATGCAGTTTCTTCAGAAAGTTGCCACTCAGTAAAATGTGGAGGAGCAAGTTTGTATTTGGGTCAGTCCCTCGTCTGCTAGGAGGTAGATGTCCCATTTGCTCAACAGTTTGCAGTCCAGTGGGAGGAGGGGTGGAGCCAGGCCTGGCACCACAGCCTTCCCCATCCTGGGACTCGGCTGTTGGCTTTCAGGCCTGGTCTTCTCAGCAGCCTCTGGAGCAGCCAAGCAGGGTTCTCCTGCGGGGCACGGAGCCTGCCACGGACAGCTCTTGCATTTCAGCCCCGGCTCACTACTCCTTAAGTAGAGGTGGTGAGGACGCTGCCCAGGACGCAGCTAGGACCCCTCCCATTCCCCTCTTTCCTGGGCCCAGTAGTCTTGGCTTAAGGCCCCTCAATTTGTTCTGGGTCTGTGCTCTGCAGAGGTTCTCCAGAGGAAACGGGGAGGGGAGAGAGGCACGCCCAAATGGTGAATTGAAGGAGGACTTACGTAAGGGTGTAGGTATAGGGGCAAGCCTTCTCCCATATATTTGTGGCTCAGGGCAGAATACCAGTGTGACCTTTCTGCAGACCCCCTCTTCTCTGGCTCCCCACCTTTTTTCACATTGATTACATGTTGAAATATTTTGGGGGCATTTTGAATAAAATATGAAAAATTTTACCTACCTTTTTAATGAGACTAATAAAATTTAGTCACATGCAAATTCCATTATTTCCACTGGACAGTGCTGATTCTGATTCAGGGGTGTCCAAAATTCCTGCATTTTTAAAATACACATACACACACAGACTCATTCATAATCCCATCTTTTAAAAAATGTTTATTGGAGTGTAGCTGACAATGTTTATTAGTTTCAGGTGTGCAACATAGTGACTCGCAATTGTATACATTACTCAGGGCTTCCACAGGTAAGTATACTTTACCATCTGTCACATACAGTGCTGTTGCAGTATCCTCCCTGTGCTGTAACTTTCCATTTCGTGTGACTACATTTTAAGTAAGCTCTATGCCCAGTGTGGGGCTTGAACTCACGACCCTGAGTGAGTTGTATGCTCTACGGACTCAGCCAGGTGCCTCTGTGACTTACTGACTGGTAAGTTTGTATCTCCTCATCACCTTCATCTGTCTCATCCATCCCCTCTACCTCTCTGTCAACCACCATTTCTCTGTGTGTTCTTTTTTTTCCAGATTCCACATATAAGTGAAATCATGGTATTTCTGTCTGATTTCATTCATATAATACCTTCTAGGTCCATCTATGTTGTCACAAAAGGCAAGATCTTGTTCTTTTTTACGGCGGAGGAATACTCCATTGTGTATATAGAGCGTGTCTTCTCTATTCATCTGTCAGTGGACATCTGAATTGCTTCCATATGTTGGCTATAGTAAATAACACTGCCATAAACACAGGGTACCTCTCTCTTCTTGAAACTAGTGTTTTCTTTGGGTAAATACCCAGTAGTGGAATTCCTGGATCGTATGGTAATTCTATTTTTACTTTTTGAGGAACCTCCATACTGTTTTCCACAGTGGTGCTACCAATTTACATTCCCACCAAGTGCCTGAGGGTTTCCTTTTCTCCACATCCTTGCCAGCACTTATTTCTGGTCTTTTTTATGTTGGCCATTACGATTGGTGTTGAGGTGATATCTCATTGTGGTTTTGATTTGCATTCCCCTGAGATGAGTCATGTTGAGGGTTTTTTCCTGTGTCTGTTGGTCATCTGTCTTAAGATTTTAAGTTAAGCTCTACACCCAGTGTGGGAAGCTCACAACCCAAAGATGGAGTTACATGCTCCACTGCCTGAGCCAGCCAAGCACCCCCTTCCCTGTCTTCTTTAGAAAAAATATCTATTCAGGTTGGGACTTGGATTGTTTTTTGTTTTGTTTTTTTTTTTTTTTTTGGTGTTGAGTTGTATAAAGTATATTTTGGATACTAACCCCTTATTGGATTTGTCATTTGTAAATGTCTTCTCCAATTCAATAGGTTACTGTTATGTTTGTTAATGGTTTCCTTTGTTATGCAAAAGCTTTTTATTTTGGCATAGCCCCCAAATCCCATACTGTGTATGTGTTCTTTGAGGAGTTTTATGGTTTCAAGTCTTGCATTTAGGTCTTAACTCCATTTTGAGTTTTCCTGTGTATGGTATAAGAAAGTGGACCACTTTCAGTAGCTGTCCAGTTTTCCCATTTAGAAACTGTCTTTCCCACATTGTATATTCTTGCCTTCTTGATAACACAGATTAATTGACCGTATACAGGTGAGTCTATTTCTGGGCTCTTTCTTCTGTTCCACTGATCTGTTTTTGTGCCAGTACCATCATGTTTTGAGTACTACAGCACTGGAGTCTATCTTCAAGTCTGGGGTTTATGATACCTTCAGCTTTGTTTTTCTTTCTCAAGACTGCTTTGGCTATTCGGGGTCTTTTGTGGTCCATACAAATTTTAGGATTATTTGCTCTTTTTTTTCCCCCAGGGTATTTTCTCCCCAGATCCTCGGAGTGTGCTGTTGGTGGCTTTCTCTCATTGAGCATTTCACAGCTGAAGTTTAGAGGACTTCCCCAAAGCCCGCTCCATTTCACTGATGTAAGTTTTACTGACCACTAAGGACAAAGCTATCGTTCATGCTTCCCATCTGGTTCACCCTGCTTCCTGCATCAGTCACGACGTAACTCTGGGGTATGCACTAACAGGAGGGTGTTTTTAAGTGTTACCTAAGGAGGTAGAAGGGCAGTAGCCCTGAAGCTCATGCCCTATTTGGGAACCCTTTTGTTTGCTAGCCTGGGTTTCTCCCCAGGCAACAGTTCTGCTGTAATCGCTCCTGGTATCCCTACCTGCAGGTGACCCCACTCTATAATCTAACCTGAAAGGGGTAAGAGGGCAGATTGGAGCGGGTGATTCTCCAAACTACTTGGTTCTCCTCTCAATTTAACAGATCCCCTCTAACCTCCGATACTTCACTTTCTCTCTTGTCCTGAAAAGTCTGGGCAGATTCCAAAGGCAACCTCCTCACGGAGCTGTCTTTAGGGTACCGAGTCACTGTAGGGCACATGCACCATATGATGGCTACACAAGAAAAATGCATCTTCAGAGAAAGTATGTAACTGGTAAGCAATTAGTTCTTCCCAGTTTACCAGAGATAGACCATTATTGTTAATCCACCATAAACTGTAATTTTTGGGATTACCAGACCTTTTTCCTTACCTAGCAAAAAAATTCTTAAAAAATTACCCTACAATTTGTATAAATTATTCCAGTTAAATCTCATTTTTTTAAAAGATTTTATTCATTTATTTGACAGAGATCACAAGTAGGCAGAGAGGCAGGCAGAGAGAGGGAAGCAGGCTCCCTGCTGAGCAGAGAGCCCGATGTGGGGCTCGATCCCAGGACCCTGGGATCATGACCTGAGCCGAAGGCAGAGGCTTTAACCCACTGAGCCACCCAGGTGCCCCTTAAATCTCATTTTTGCTACCCTCAGTGTATCAACAGAAATGAGTAATCAGAGCTTGAAAAAGACACACATACTAGTAAAGTACTGTTAAAAGATTTATTGCAATAATACAATAAAAGTTTAGAAAACATTTTATGACTCAAACTGGTTTGGAAGTCGCAGAGTAATGGGAAATTCCTGCAACATTACACCACAAGGAGATTCTCAGACACTGTGGTTCTTTTAAAAACAGCATGGCCCTGAATGTTCTTTCCCAAATTATTGATACATGAATCCTTAAGTGAATCCTGTCCACATACCCGATGTTGACATACAGTTTTTCCCTTTAATTTACAGATGTGCAAAACTTCTCCTAGTTATATTCCATCCCAAAAAACAAGTCTTTAACAGACCATTTTAAGCAGCCTATTTGGTGCCTGTAGGTTTTTATTAGTATTACCTTGTTTCAACAAATCATTTTATATGGAAAACATGACCCAAGTTCTATGGCTTTTGTTTAAAAAAAAATACCAGCTTCAGTTTTTTGAAAAGCTGTTTACATATGGTTCTGGCACCTACATGAAAGATTTTAATGAGCAGCAAAGAGAGTAGGAAAAAACAGTGGTTGAAATGTGTATTTAAGAATATTTACAGAGTGGATCCAGTGCAAAATAATGAAACCCAAAATATCTCAGCAGTGTAAGCCAGTATGTTGGTGTTCCAAACCACTAAAGGGTTTGATCATTTAACCCTAAATAAAGTGCCTCTAGTTGATATAAAAAAACAACAAAATATACTCTATCAATCCCTACTTCCTGTATCCTTTAAGTTTTGTTGACTTACTCTTTAGACAGGAGTTGTGATCTCTGGATTCTATTCTTTACTGTAATCTCACACTCATGGTTTCTCACGGCCTACGGGAGAGAAACCATGATAACTGTGCATCTCTTATAAGTCAATCTCTATCCCCAAGCCCCAAATCCATCTTCTATCTTCTCTCAGCTTGAAACTAAACTCTTCTTGAGGGTTTGAAGTGCCTAGACAACCCTAACCTCATGGGATTTTAAGTTCATTTGGTATTTGTTCAAGTCTACGTACCCATTCCCTATGAACTTCCGACCTGGGTGGTACAACGCTAGCTCAGCCATCACGAAACTGAGAACTGACACCAGCTACTAAGAACCCACATGGAGCAAAGCCTGTTACCTCGCTGAGTGGAAAATTCATAGAGTCAGGGAACCTGGAACTCCTGGATAGGAATAAACACCCTTCTTCTGCAACTCTACCAAACATTAAATATACCAATAGCAAAAGCTATATAGCACCTCGGATTCGGAGGCAAAGTATCAACTATAATAATTACAAGAAAAGAAGCTAGGGTAGGGTAGGTGTCTGAATGATTTATCTGAGGTACGGTCATGCTAATCACACTAACAAGATATGGTAATAATGCCTGTTAGAAATTTTTCATAGGATTTCTTTTTGTAGTTGTTACATAGGAGTTTTTGCAATTATTAAAAATAAAAAACTACTTACATATTTGTACATAATGCCTCTCTACAGTTTTCTTATGAGATTGTCACTAAGAGAATGACACGACAACACCTTAGCTGAAAATGATCTCTTGGTGATGGAAAATTCTGTCAGAGTAGTATTAGCTGTGATTTGCTCTGCATTTCTGAGTGAAGGGAGTGTCCCTAGAGCAACAAAGACCTCTAAGAAAGCAAGCAGGATGGTTTTCCCTGGGAAAACCTGCCACCTACTGAATCCCTTAGAAAAAAACTGGGACACCAGAAGAATGACCAGAGCCATTTGGTTAAGTGACTTTAACCTGTGCCCAGGCAGGCATTTAGCTTACATAAGGGAACTACTTTAATGACTTTTCACTCAAAAAATAAGTTCAATTTCAAATGCACATAGTATAGATGGTAGAATAAAAACCTAGGTGAGAATGATTTAATTCCTTTCAGAATATAAGAATATAGTTTTTAAATCTCCAGGCCATACTTGCAGCTGGGATTTCTTCTGTTCATGGATGTGGGTCCAAAAATAAAGACTTTCATTTCTTTGGTGTGTGGGAGAAAGAAAAACAGGAATGTCTGACAAGCTACGACAGCAGCAGCATGAGTGAAATAACTTTAAACTACCCCCTCCCCAAAAGCCCCTCCCAAACAAAACCAACATCCTTGACCTAAAAAACAAACATGACTGGATTCTAAAGAAATCAAGTATTTCAAATTGCCTGCTGGTTCTCCATACAAAAAATGATGGCATAAGCACAAACTCATATGAAACAGTTTTTATCTTTCAAGTTCTAGTCATCAAGAATCACTGGCTTGTGATTCAACTTCTAAAACATAAAGTGTTCAGGAACAGTCTCCGCATCACAAGGACCAATGTGTCAGCCTCCCTCTGCCGGCCCAGTGGCCCATGACCAAAGGGAGCCCAGGTGAATTTTCTGCTTCAGCAGACCAGCACACACACGCTCGTCTTCCACCAACACGGGTCTGGGCAGAGGGACCCCTGACCTGGCTGTTCTAGCATAAGCGTGTGGGTCACCCCCATCGGCCATCTGATACATAGAAATGCTTGTCCTCCCTGCTTTAAAAAAAAAAACCAACAGTTTAACCTCTTTTTGTTCCAGGCACTGTCTTAACGGAACACACAAAGTTTACTTGAGCGTGGCGGAAGAACAACTTTGACACAAACCTGGCCGCTTCGGCCCATGCGCACTAGCGGTGTCCAGTGTAAGCCTTAAACCAGGAGGTCACCGAGGCTGCGGCGGACGAGATCATCCCGCCCGCACTGCTGCTCGCAATGGGCGGGGACACCTGGCTGCTCTGGCTCTGCGAGCCCTCCACGGGCTGGGAAGGGATATCACAGAAGCGGGGGCTCGGCAGGTTTTCCCAGTCCGTGCCCAGGTCGGTTTCCTCATCACTGACGCGCTCGTCGCCGCTCTCGTCCGATTCCCCCGCAGCGCCGGGGTCCACGAACTCCATGGACTCCTCCAGGTCAGCTCGCACTTCAAAGGGTCCCGACCTGCACGCGCACACAACCAGCATTGTGACAACAGTGACACAGGCCTGCCGGGACTGAGGAGGTCCAGAGACACCACTCTACCTGCTTCCCGAGCCTGCACTGTACCCCCTGGTGGTCCGTAACTTGGTTATTCACCCAGGTAACTGCCACGGGAGGAATGCGCTCCACCACGCGCCCACACTGTTCCTCGGTCCCCCCGCTCGGCTGGTGGAGCTCCGGGACGCACCGAGACCAGCCGTCCTGGTCCCAGGGACGACTTCCTCTCTGAACAACTGCAGGATCCACGCATCTCGATGGGACAGTCCCACCAACA
The DNA here is from genome assembly GCF_902655055.1 of Lutra lutra. Taxonomy (NCBI): domain Eukaryota; kingdom Metazoa; phylum Chordata; class Mammalia; order Carnivora; family Mustelidae; genus Lutra; species Lutra lutra. The sequence continues at coordinate 103,171,648 of NC_062284.1, forward strand.
ATGGTCACTTGCTGTATACGCTGCTGTATCACTTGGTGGCACAAGTAATAAATGGTATAGAAAAAAAAAAAAAGTACAGCTGTTCTCTGCCTTATGGAGACTCCTAATTTCTACGTTCTTAGGACTCAAAGGAGCTAAGTGGCCCAGCTGTACGCGTGTTAGCAGCGCTTCCTTGACTGCTGCCAGCAGCAGGCTCTGCACACATTTTCAGACACGATCACAGTTTTCTAGGGGCCCGTTTATAACAGATTGAGCTATAACTATTAAGAATATAGTCATCTGGAATAATGCATATTTCTGCACTGTACTTTAGGAGAAAACTATTCCCCAAAGGTCCCTGATGACATCATCCTCTCCAAATCTAATAACCCTTCTCAGGTCTCACCCTCTGGGACAGCTGCTGATGACCGCTGTGGGACAGCGTCAGCAAACCACACCCAGGCCTGCTGCTGCTCTTCCCCCACCCCCTTCCAAGTGCCTGTCCGCTCCTGCTTCAGGAGAGCCCAGCTGCCCTCCCTGGGGGGGGGGGGGGTGGGGTGTTCCTCCCACAGCCCCCTGCTCTTCTCCCAGGATTTTCCTGGAGCCAAGGCCCTCCAGCAGCCCCTTTCTCTCCACCGTTGCCCCCACGATAAGGACACATGCCTCCGATAATGACTTTGGGGAAAATGATAGGGGTTAGCAAAAATAAAATGAGAGATATCCTAGAATGGGTAGAGCCTGCCATTTTAGTCTGTCTAAAATTCTTTATGGCCTTAACAATGACCAAAGCCTAGCACTGGCCTCCAGTGTACCTCACCAGGCCTGCACCTTCCAACTCACTTTCTCCTGCGGGGGAATCAGACGAGAGCGGAGCCTTTGTTCCTCCAAGACAACCTTGCTTCCTGGCTGTACCAGCAATAGTAACAGCGAACATGTCTGTCCCAGGCACTGTTTTTAGGGCTTTACCTTAAATTGGAAGATGTACCATGGGGTTTCCCCTTGGTCTCCCTCGAGCAATTTACATATCAAAAAGCCCCTCTGACCAGGGATTCCCAAGTTCACAAGGCCTCCATTTAGCCCCAAGTCCTTACTTTGCTTAGGGGTGAAGGCATTAAGAACCAAGAGCCTCTCCCCTTGACCCCCTGCAGCTTTTCCAAACAAACCAACAACTGGCATCTTATCTGAGTATTCCTTTCCTGTTTCCTTAAAAAGCTCTCCTTACAATTCATCTATTTTCTCTCTTTCCCTCCCCCCACCCCTTGGTAAACAGGCCTACTCCAAAAGATTTTCTTCCAATGCCTCTCTTTCCTCCTAGCTTCATGACCTGCCAGAGCTCTCCACGTGAGGGCTAACCTCTCCGGCTCATCTCAGGTTATCTGAGCCAGGCGACCCTTCTTAAAACAAGCCAGCTGGGCCGCGACCCTCACGCTCCTGCCTGGTATCACCCAGTAAGTCCCCCTCCGCACGTGCCCCAGCTCAGGTCCTCTCTGCAGCAGCACCTCCTCGCAGCAGCATCTGCTTGCAGCCAGCGGCAGCCGCCTCATCCCTTCCTCCCGCGTCACCTATGCACAAATGTTCACAGCGTAGCACCTCAGCTGGGTTCCCTCCTTCCCTAAACACAGCGCCCGCTCATTCCGTCCTTTGAGCTTTGTTGTCCAAGGGCCTCAGCACCTAGCGCCACATGAAGCCTGCCTCCCTGCTAGCTCGGAGGCATAGCCTGTTTTCTGTTTCTCTTTAATGTTGCCTTACCTACATGGCACAGGACTGCCACTGTCCCCAGACCCCCTCTCAAAAGTTTTCCCAGGAGACAGACAGGAGTGATATTGGGTGGGGGGTGATACTCCCTCCAGGCAGAGCTCCGTGGGAAGCCACTTGGGACTCCAGTTCTCCGCCGGAATCCCACAGGGCAGAGTCTGGTGACATGCAGCAGACACTCAGCGAAGTATTTCAACTGAAAAACCACTGGATGATTCCCAAAGTGGCCAGTTGGAGCAATTTTTGTTGCCCAACATACGCTTAGCCAGACACATCACACAAAATTAGCAAAACAATTAAATCTTTTATACTTAATGTCACCAGGGAATAAAAATTACTAATTTTCTCAAGATGCTGCAGGGTATTATTCTTATTGATTAAGGTAACAAGATGACCTCTTTGGTTTTAAAACTCTCTTTTGCAAAATATTTCAAAAATATTACTGGACAGATACACAACAACAAGAATTAGCTCTTTGTAAACTACACAGTCTGGATGATAATGATATTAATGTAGGCAACATCACAGTAAAGACTGAATCCGATAAGAAAAATCAACAAGTATTAAACCCAGGAGGAAATTCTGATGAGCACGATAAATGCATGGTCTCAAAGTGTCTCCACACAGACTGCTGCTTAGTTGCAAGGAAGGAAAAAAAATCTAGGAATTAGACAGTGGAGAAGGTGGAAAGCATCGTGACTGGGTGATCAAATTAACATCACCAACGAGGGACAGATGGTTACTGTGGCCCCCAGAGTGTCCAGGAAACACTCCTGGCCCAGGCAGTGTTCTACCTCGAATGCTTGGATTCCTGAAATCTCACTACGAAGAAATACCAAATTCAGAAAGAAAGTTCTAGTAATAGGAAGGGAAAAGTGTTAATGTCATAAAAGACAAAGTAGGCCGTGGAAACATTCCAGATTTAAAAGAGGTTCAAGAAACACAGCATCTAAATCCAGCACCAGACTCTAGGTTGGATCATATACTGGAGGGGAAAGTGCTGTACAGGACATTAATCTGGTCCTCAGACAAAACGTGCAGATGGGCAGTGGATTAAACTACTGTATCAGTGTGAAATTTGCTGATGTTGGTTAAAAGGAAAATACCCCTATTTTTAGGAAATACATATACAAGTATTTAGGGGTCAAGAACCATGATACATGTATGTAACTTACCCACACAGGGTTCAGGAAAAAAAATGTGTGTATGTGTGTCTTTATGGAGATCATACAAATGATAAGGCAAAACAGTAACAAGGTGAGTCTGGGTAAAGATATGTATGTCTTTGTACTACTATTATTTTTTGCAATTTTGACTATTTTTGCAAGTCTGAATTTATTTCAAAGAAGATTTATGTTGGATTCTGGATGGGATCCTCACTTCAGCTGGTCTCCATGGAAATAGGAAGTCCCACCCAGGTTCCAATAACAGTCTCTCTACAGCCTTGACTCTGACTGAGGCAGGTCCGGAAGGGGACTTCTGAAGCTCTAGCTCCTGGACTCCCGGCTCACGGACCACCAACGCGGATGTAATGAGCCTGGCTGAGAATGTGCGCTTCACATACATCACACAGACCCCTACCCTAACTGGAGAGCTGACTCAAGGGCAAGCCAAGAGAAAACGTCAGACCCTCCAAAGAAATCCACCCCTAGCAGGAGAGAGCCTTTTTTTTTTTTTTTTTTTTTTTTTTTTAAGGACAACCACCAATACTGGATATCGTCCATCCTTTCCATTTTTGCCTGATGGGTGAAAACTGGAAAGCTGTTTTGAATTGCACTTCTTTATTCTTCACTGAGACTGAAGACTTTTTTCATCTGAATATGGATTACTTGCATTTCTTTTGTGTGAACTGCCTGGATTAATCCTTTGGCTATTTTTCTATTAGGTCTGCCTTTCTTTTACAGATTTGAAATTTTAAGTGGTCTAGATTTTTAATCCATTGTCTGATATACAGGCTGCAAAACATACTGTTGCTTATCTTTTAACTTTCTGGTATCTGGTATTTTACCAGAGGCATTTAGAGTTTTTACACAGTAAACTATGTAACTCCTTTCCTTCATGGTTTGGGGGTTTTGTGGCTTGCATGGGAATTCCCTCCCCACCCTGTGATTATAAAACACTGTCTTTTCTCCTAGCTATTTTATAGGGTTTGTTTTTTTTTTTTAAATAAAATAAGGTCTTTTCTATCATCTGGAATTTATTTTTACATACGGAATGTAGTATGAGTCCAGCTTTGTCCCTGTATGAATACTCACCGGCCCGCTGCTATCGATCTATTATTATCTGGTTCAACAGGCCGGCCCTTGTCGTGCTATCCTCCCTGCAGGGAGAGGGCCCATCTCTGGACTCTCTTCTCTGTGTATAATTGCTCCACCTACTTGCATGCTAACAGAACCTGGTTTAATCACCTTTACGCTATGTTTTAAAAGGGGCCAAGCCCATCCTTTACTGTTCTTTTCCAAAATTTCCTTGCAGCCTGTGCTTCTAGCTCAACTTCAGAATTAGCTTGTCAAAGTTCCATGAAATATCTGTTGAAATTCTGATCAGGTTTCCTTCTGGAGAGAAGGAGCATTTTTATACTACTCAGCCTTTCTCTCCAAGAAAATCCTGAGGGTGTTCCTTGCCTCGGGCTTTCTCTCATCTGGGCCCACACCTCACGCGCTGCCTAGCAGAAATTCAAGAAATAGATGTTGAACCGTTTTTTTCAAGTTTCCTATTTTCTTTCTATGGTTTGCACATGTTTTGTAAAGATTATTCCTATGTAATGTATAGTTTGTGTTGCTACAGTAAAGGGAAGCCTCTCCTCATTCTGTCATCTGACTAGCCGTCAGCACATAAGCAAGCGAGCTCTCCCGGATGGCCAGTTCAACCATCTGCAACAACGCCAACCTAGTTTCTTTCTTCCCAGCATAAACAGACCTTACTTCTTTGTAAAACTGTTCTGCTTCACCTAGGCCTTCAGAACGAAGTGAACATAGCAGCGACAACAGGCCTTCTCTTGTCCTCACTGTAGAGGAATGCTTTTATTAAACATACACATAAGGAACATGTCACTGAAATAGTCTTTTCTGCAGGCTTAAGGTAGATATTCTTAATTAATAATCTTTTAATAATCTTTTAATTTGCAACTAGTTTTCTTTAATTATTCATAGGAACTGAATTTTATTCACTGCTGTTCTGGCATCTATCAGGTTGATTTTTTTTTTTTTTAATCTGTTCATGTGATTAAGTGGTGTGTACTGGTTAAAAGCACGAGCATCTACCACTTTGTGGAGTCAGATGAGGGCTGGGACGCTGGCTCTATTACTCTGACTGCCTCTGTGATCATGAGCACGAATTACTTGACTACGCTAAGCTTCAGTTACCAGCCAGCCCCTTCTATAAAATAAGAATAATCAACCCACCTATGAAATATTGGCTCAATAAATATTAGTTCTTATTATTAAGGATTAATTTCCTAATGTTGAGGGGCACCTGGGTGGCTCAGTGGGCTGAGCTTCTACTTTCAGCTTGGGTCATGATCTCAGGGTCCTGAGATCGAGCCCTGCATCAGGCTCTCTGCTCAGCGGGGAGCCTGTTTTCCCCTCGCTCCCCCTGCCTCTCTGTCTACATGTGATCTATCAAATAAATAAATAAAATTTCTAAAAAAAAACTTCCTAATGTTCAACTCTATACAAATAAAGTACAAAGAGGATGGCAAACAAACCCACAGAAATCAACCACTAAAACTGGGGTGGATTTCTAACAGGTGCTTTGTGAACTAATGAATGGAATTTGAGGCAAGGAGCATGAACTCCCTATAAAACGGCATAGAATTCTAGATGTGTGTGTGCAGTTCCCCAGAGAGAGTGCACAGCTTTTTCCACAGGGTTACCTATGTCCCAGGTAAGTTACTGTTTTAGGTGGGGGCAGGGTAGGGGGTGGGGGAAGAAAACACAAGCCAGTGGCTAAGGGCAGATTCCCATGGAAAGTTCCCTGCCATGGGGAGGAAGCCAAGCACCCTGGCCGGAGTAAAGGCCCCCTGAACCTTGGTTCCAGTTGTAAAGGCAAATGAACGATGGGAAGGGGACTCCCCAAAAGAACATTCCTGCCTTTTATTTTCTTTAGCCTCTTTCAAAAGTACAAATACATTAACTAAGTCGTATCTCAGAATGTAGGGACAGAATGCTAAGAGCATGGAAAAAGGATATGTACTCAAGAGGGGTTACCTGAATGGTTCTAAAGAAAAGCTTCCTCTAGGTTGGGCTGAGGGCCTAGAAGGATCCCACAGACCAGTCCTGGTTGGTCTTTTTGTTACTGACTCTTGTTCTTAACCTAATGGATTTTAAACTAGTTCACCCCTGAAACTTCTAATACCCTTTATCTCCAGTTGATGGTGGCCAGAAAGACAAAAGATGACTGGGAAGAACTATTATGGTGGGAGGAGGCATGAAAGGAAAGGCACAGGAAAAGGCACAGACACTACAGAGCGCCGAGAAGAAAGGGACATGGAGTCCAAGAAATGGCTTCTGGTCTTCAAGCGTGGCACAAGGCACCCCCTCCGGGAACATCTGGGGTCTTCTATTTCATTTTAGGTGTTAAAAATGTGATATTAATTTTCTGAGAAATGATTATGTAAGGACCGTAAAGGCTCAAATTTGACTAGCCGCTCTGCCCTTCTGTACAGGACCACATTATTTTTGTCCTCTGTGGAGACTCTAGGGGTGAGGACCAGGCCCCTGGGCTCTGCCAACACGCACAACCACTCTGCTTAGAAGTACTCACAGCACCACCACTTAGAAAAAAGCAAGAAGCATTCTTACCTGCCCAGGTGTTCAGAGCTCGGACTGACCAGGTACATTAGGTTCCTGAGAGTGTGCAGTGGTTGTAACTGATCTAAGTTTACATGCTAGAAAAAGCAAAAAACTGATTAACATTTTCAACCACGTAACACATTAAAAATGAGCTCACAGCATATTTTCCATACCTGAGAAAAGCACAGGTAAAGAATATTTGCATTCAGTTTCTTCACTGCTCGAGTAAATTTCTGTCTACTGAGATTTTCCCCACAAAATTCACTGGAAAACAAACATACAGTTTGTAAAATTGTATCTTTCCGAGGAAATTCTATGGTAAAATGTCTATTTGGAAGAGTGTATTTTACACCACAGTTGAGTATAAAACATACCCCACATCCTTTGCTTCTTTATAAGTCAGACTCAACAGAGACTTTCTAAGAACGAACTGCCCTCATGATGAGCGATTCCACCGCAACTATAAAAAATTATGAATGCATATTCCCTCTGACCAGCAATTCCACTTCGGAAAAGTTATTCAACACAAACATCTGCACACTAACGAAATGACAAATGTACAAGACTACTCTGTGAACAGAAATAGGGGACTGGTGGGATGGTGGCACACCACACCGAGAAACCTCTGCTAACTGTCTGCTCTGTGCAGAATGACAGCTGGAGGCTCACAATGGCCCCATGAGGCCCACCCAGTTTTTACCCCCACCTTCTTCACTGTCCTCGCTCTCCCCAGGGCTTTCTCTTGGCGCCAATGGACCCACGTGGCCTGCTCCCCTCTTTCCTTCCCTCAGGGTCACAGGTGATCGCACATGAGTCCACTCACATACTGCAAGCCCCTGCCTCCCCGTCCCCTCTCCTCCACTCTGCTTTCATGTCCTCCACAGGCTTCATGACCAGTGGACACATCGCTCATTGATTATCTGTTTCTCTGTTAGAATGAAGGGCCAAGAGGGCAAGGATTAGGTTTTCGTCACCACTGTACCCTCTCAGTGCCCAAAAAAGGGCTCAAATATTTGTTAAACACTCAAAAAGCAAGGTGTAAAACACCCTGGCATAACTTTTGTGTTTAAAAGGGGAGAGAGATGATAATACATATTTATTTGGCTTGAAATGTAAGGATGACTGGACAGTCGTAGGAAGGGCTTAGTAGAACTGAGCAGAACTTAGAACGGAGTACGCTGTAAATGTTTACATTTTTTTTTTTTTTTTTAAGATTTTATTCTGGGGAGCCTGGGTGGTCCAGTCAGTTAAGGATATGACTCTTGGTTTCAGCTTGGGTCATGATCTCAGGGTCATGAGACCGAGCCCCGTGTCAGGCTCCCCACTCAGGGCAGAGTCTGTTGAAAGGACTCTCTCCGTCTCCCTCTGCCCGCCCTGCCCCACCCCCAGCCCCTGCATGCACAAGCTCTCTCTCAAATAAATCTTAAAAAGAAAAACAAAATTCATTTTTAAGTAATCTCTACACCCAACGTGGGGCTCAAACTCACAACCCAGAGATCAAGAGTCACATGCTCCCCTGAGCCAGCCAGGCACCCTTACATTTTTTTTGAATTCTAAGCCACATGTTTTTTATTTTATATTCAGGTGCTATGATTTACCTAGTTTTTACACATTGAGCGTACCCTCTGAAGATCCCAGATTTTCCTTCAATTACTTTCACAAGTGGGAGAATTCTCCGTGGTCTTCTCGAAGACTTCATGTGCAATTTTAAGATAATGAAACAAACTTGCACAGTAGGCTTTGGAAATTAATCTCAACATTTCACAGTCGTTTTTCTGGCTTAATAATACTTAAATTCCTATTTTTGGTTTAATTAGAGTAAGTACCTAATAGGAAAACGAGATCTGTGATAAAGAGGACTTCGTCACCTTCAATTACTTGCCTGTTGCACAGCTTTTTGGGAAGATTTATGTCAAGTATATGAGACAAGATGTTGAGCAGCTGAGTCGCGTAGCACAAGGCGGCGCTGATCGTGTAAGCGGGGTTACTGTGCTCCATGTCTGAGGCAGAGAAACAACCACACACAGCTTTTTAATTTCAACAAAAAATACCAGGGAACCTAGATTTTATGATCTGTAATTTTATCACTACATTGTTGATGGTTATGTTTTGCTCCTAATAGACTACCAACACGTTCCTGGCCACACATTAACGATTCATCGCTTCGGATTTTTGCGGTGTGGAATGTAGTAACCCAAGCAAATGAGCCCAGACAGACCCTACATAAATGAAATTGAAGTCTGAACTGCTTGGACCTGATAATATATTATTTATTAGAACAGTAAATGCCCAACTTAAATGTCACCTCCTCAGAAAGGCCTCACCTAGGCTACACCTGTCTTGGTGACATCACTTTGTCTCACCAGCACCTAGCACCGTTCGTAACAGAAAGCACATACTCACTATGTATTTGCTAAATAACTAAATGAACAATCTTTTCTCCACCAAAGAAAGCTACTGGAGTTTTAAAGGGTTTTTCTATTGGGCAATTTCTATCTCCATTTCGGGCTGCTAAAAATAAGCTTTTTACAAAGATACTACAAAAACAAGACTCTACTGGCTAAATATACTAACTAATGAGGTCTTTTATATAAATAAAGCAGTATCAGCCCCCCAAAAGTGAAATACCTAAAAATGGATATAAAACGTGGTATATCCACATTACATACAATGGAATATGACCCAGTCATAAAAAGAATGAGATGCTAATTCATGCCACAAAATGGATGAACCTTGAAAATACTACGCTATTTAAGAAAAGCCAGACACAAAAGGTCACACATTGAATGATCCCATTTCTAGGAAATATCCAAGATACCTCTAGACCTACAGAAAACAAAATTATGGATCTTCCTCGACTTAGGATGGGGTTATGTCCTGATAAACCCATTGTAAATTGGAAATATCCTAAGCTGAAAATGCATTTAAGGCACCTAAACAACTACCACCATAGCTTCATCCGGCCTGCCTGACTCAGGCCCAGAACACTGACCCTACAGCTGGGCAAAGTCATTTACTTATAATAACATGCTGGACATCTCACGCAATGCACTGCATGCTGTACTGGAAGTGAAACATGAAACAGTTATCGGTGTCTCCACCGGCTGTGCACCCTCACAGCCACAGAGCTACCTGGGGGCCTCAGGGGCTTGGCACCCCGAGAGTACACATGCACAGCACCAGCCCAGGAAACGATCCAAATTCAAAATTCAAAGCGTGAACTCTACTGAACATGTATCGCTTTTGCATCATCATAAAATAAAAAAATTGTAAGCTGAACCATCATAAGTTGATCTCATCTGTAGGGGCTGCCCAGGTCGGGGAGCAGAGGGGACAGGGGCATGGCAGCTCCAGGCCCTGGAGTGCCCGTCTGGGGTGATGCCAGTGCTCTGGATACCGACACACAACACGGCGAATGTCGTCATGCCGCGGGATTGTTCGCTTTACAGCTGTTCATCTCGTTACGTAAATTTTACCTCAATTAAAAACCATACGTACTTCTAAGTTTTCAAAGACTATTCTGATTCTCACCAGGCCCCTGCGTGGTTTTCTTCTCTTCCACCCAACTGTAGTAGGCAGAGTAGTCCCCGTTGTTGGGAAGGCTAATCCAAGGCCCTGTGATGCTAATGCTGGTGTCCCCGTTGTGATCATCACAGACCCATCTTCCTGAGAGGTAAGTTGTCCTCCGGGCTTCGGCAAGCTTGCTCACAGTGCTGGAGGTCATGGCACTGTCGCTCTCCGAGGACACATCTGCGGGATCTCTGAAAATCAGAACACACATACAGATTTCAAGGGAATGGGTTTTAAAGAGCATGCAAGTTGCCTGCCTGACCAGCAGAACATGAAAGATGCACACGCGAGGACAGGAGTTTAACTGGAATATACAGAGGTAAGTAACTCTATCAGAGATGAAGCTGAAACCGCTGTGGCACAGAAGGCCGCGCCGATGTGAGAGGGTGGCACCTGCCGCCTCACTATCTGGTTCTCGAACTATTTGGTCTCATGCTTACACACTTGCAATTTTTGGAGAACCCCAAAGAGCTTTTGTGATGGGCAGATTATTGATATTTGCCTGTATTAGAAATCTGAGAAAATTTTAAATGATTCATTCATTTGGAAATAATAAACCTATTATATGTTAACACAATATATTTTTATGAAAACAAAACAAAACGCTGTACTTTTCAAAACAAGAAAATTTGTGAAGAGTGGCTTTGTCTGTTAACCACTGAAACACACAGCAAAACAGCACCGGTCAAGACTTCTGAAAATCTCTTTCACAGCCAAGTCTTGCAGTAGTTCTTTCAAGTAAAAACAGTGTCCTATGCACACACCAGCTCGTCCCGCCTGCAACTTACTCGGGTGCTTTCTGGTAAGCCGGCTGCGGCCCTTCAGAACGGAGCAAAGGAGCTTCTGCCCACTTCCCATTTCATCGTGTGGTCGAGTAAAAGGATGTGTACACAAGGATCAAGACAATAAAATTTAAATAAAAATATGATTTCAACTGCTTCATCCAGAGCGTCCTTGATGTGAAACGCTTTTCTCTCAGAAAATGCAAGTATGCGGTAGGATACGACGGCAGGTGACACAGTTGGCGTCACTGCTCAGACATCTGTCAAGGTAGCAGTTTTGACCCACAATGGCTTCTGGGCCGTCAGTACAAATGTCCGCACCATGCAAAAGGGAAATGCAGTGTTACTATCCACACAGAAATACTTGTGACAGCGTGGATGGTGCTCTGAACTGAGGGCCCGGAGAGTGGGAAGGCGCGAGAAGTCAGCACGCCCCACCAGAGGTGGGGGGCGGGGGTGTGTGTGTGCACAGGGGACAGTGTGTGCTCAGCGGCGGCGCAGAGACAAGACGATCCCTGCCGTTGGGTTGGTGTCAGTGTAGGAAAAGTAGGTGGGAAAGGGGCAGACTGGGGAGGGTGTCTGCGCTGCACTAAGTTGAGGTTCTGTTCTCAATCCTTTCTCCTCCAGCCACCCCATGCCTGTGGGGCGAGGGCCCTGGCAGTCACAGGGAGGGGAGCGGGGCACTACGGCCAGTTCTGAGCGGCACTTCTGCTTCTTCCTTCTTCCATGTAACAAGTTTGAGAAATGTGAATGGACAAGAAACTTTTTTACAGAAGTAACTTCAAAACTATGGGCTTTAAAAAAGTATCAGCGTATAGTATCATATACTGCTATAAAAGATTTAACAGCACAGAGAGGAGAAAGTTTTTCTCCATGTTTTCTCTTCTGCAAGTTCTCATTCAGCTGTTGGTCTCCCTGGTCTCCTCAAATCTGAGACAGTGTCTTAAGACCATGTCTTTGTTTACTGTGTTTTAACACTGATACCTTAGTCCATCAGAATCTAATTTAGCACTGGGGCTGCCTAGCCAGCTCAGTTGGAAGAACACATGACTCTTGACTCTTGGGGTGAGGAGCCCTATGGGTGTAGAGATTACTGAAAAAAATAAAATAAACTTAAAAAAAAAAAGATTCTAACTTACCATAATGTTTCTGTTTTATGAGCTTTTTCCTCCCCAAAGGCCTGGTCGCCTGTTTTATACCCTAACTTCTCCTCACTGACCCAAGAGGCTACCTTAGAGTCTATTTCTAAACTTCCTATTCTGCTCTATTTTGAATCAGCCTTTTTATTTTTATATTTGCCTACTATTACTAATTACTAATTACTACTATTACTAATGAAAAATTACTTGGTAGAGAGCAGGGTTTCAAGCCAGAAAAACAATGAGACCTCTAGGCTTTTAGGAAGTTAACTCGGGCAGAGGCCGAAAGGACACAGTGAAGTAGAGGGAGCAGGCAGAGTAATGGTCCTCACAAGTCACAGTCCACCGGCCAGCCGGGGAAGGAAGCTGGGCAGTGAGGGCAACCAAAAGAGACAGGAAAATCCTCAAGTGGAACAACCTGATGGTTAGTGAGAAAGCAAATGAACTCCTCCGTAGCAGTTTTCAAACATCAATTATCATCTTGGGAAGTTAAAAAAAAAAAAAAAAAAAGGTATTACGAGATAGGCTGGGGACCGGACGGTGTGTCCTCTGGAACCTGTATTTTTCAAAAGTTCCTGAGTGACTCTGATGAACATGCCGGTGGGGAACCACAGTCTCGTCCATCCGATGACTCCTGAGGGTAGCCACGCACTAGAGCCTAAGACTAAACTCATGGTCTTCACTGCTTGCCAGCATCTAGTTACCAGGAAAAGCCTAAGTCTCAACAGGTCAGTCAACAAGTGAGGGCCCCACATCTCTGAGGGCCACCACCCTCCACCTTGGCAGCCTCCCCAATTTCATGCAGTGTGTACTGTTTGCTGAAGCAGATAAGACTTCAGTTTCATTACCAGGAAAGCCAATGACCCCAAAACAAACCCGATAAATGAGGTGCTGCCATATTTGAAATATACTTGCTCTGAAACTTGATCTATTCCTAGAGTCAAAAGACTCACTGTACCTCACACTAGTCTTTACTTCCTCAATTGGAAAAATGACCGAGGTGAGCTCTAATATATGAGATCGCCGAAGTTTTGCCAGACGCTCATAATGACTTCTTAAGTCAATGGTTTTTTTTTCTACCAGGTCACCAAGTCTGCGATTGTGCCTCTGAATCTTCTCCTTTTTCTCCTGGTGCCGCTGTGCCCGAGTGTAGAGCTTCTGGTTCTTTTCCTTGGTTTTGAGAAGGCCTTCAGAATCTGAAATAAATCACACCCAACAATTAACTCTATAAATAGCTCCTGGGGACTGCAGAACCCACCTCCCAAGGGTAAGCATCTTCCTGCGGTTTAAACCAAAAGCAAAACCTCCATCAGGTTAACTACATAATGTTCACTAAGTGGAAACTGGGAGTTCAGCTTATGTAAACAAATGAATCAAAGGGGCCCACCAGTGAAAGGGCTCCGGGTCTCCATCTGTAGTCATCATTTCAAAGAATCACTCAACAACTATCAAGTTTAAGCCAGAAGGTACCTAACGGTAAGCACTGAAGAATAACCATGGCGGGCAGAAAAGGTATCTAATCCAGTTTGAAAAACTTACTGGCTATCTGGCTATCTATTAGGCACTTTGCTGCAGGCATAAGGTTTCCCGCAATTTTATTTCCCCTCACTTGTGCATTCTTTTTACCATTCTCGCTCAGTGTGGATGTTCTAATGTTTAAGTCGCTGGTTCCATCACACTTATCTTCCAGCAAGCTCACTCATTTTCATGACCACTACTGAGCTCTTTACAAGTGCTCAAATGAATGTCTGGCCAAGGCCCCTGGTCATGGTGGTCAGATTTTTAAAAAACAGTTTCCAACTTGATATCATGACCCTTCCCAGGTGGCAGGAGATCACCAGTCACCTAATCTGCACTCGTGCAGACTCAGTACTCAAGAGTTTCATTTGTCCTTCTCTCCATGCCATCACTCCCTAAACATAAAAACACTGACACTATTTCTGTCATCTACTGTTGCTTGTCTGGATAAGTAACTTTATAACACCGATCGACTCAACCTTAAAGGTTCATACAATCCAACTTCCTTATCTATACCATATAACATATCTGTATTATTCTGTATCATGACACATAATACCAAAAGATTCTGGAGAAACACTCATCAGGTTCTACAATTTATAATATATGACCTTTTCTGAATATATGTGATATTTTTAACAACAAAATTTTTAAGAAATACTATTTGCTGAGTAACAAGCTCTTCATCTGTGGACTTGAGACCATGCATAGTTTCTGGAATTCATGAACTCCCCTAAAATTGTTTGCAGAATTTTCTGAGTCTCGTCTAAAGGGTGGTAACTAGACTGCATTTATGTTCTAAAGAGCAGTGGTTCCCATCCCTTGGTAAGTCATCAGTGCCACCCAGAATAGTACTACTCAAAGTGTGGCCCCTGGATCTGGGCCGGTCAGTAAACTTTCACCAGTCAGACAAGAGAGGTACAGAAATACAGAGTAATAAGCTCAGCAACATTTCTCTGTGACATGGCAATATGACACGGACATACCATTCAAGTGTGCAATCATTTTCCTAGCATTTTATTGTATTTTACAAAAGTACTGGGATCAATTTATGGCAGATTAGAAATCAGAGAGGGAGAAAATGGGTCTTTTACTACAGACAGATTGAGAACCACTGACCCTGGCCCCACACATGAGACTTGAACTTCCTACGTCCAAGGTGGGTCCCAGGATTCTCTCTCTAGATGGTACAAGCATCACCAGGTGACTGAGGATTTGTAGGGATGGGAAGCACTCTCACAGGGTCCACTGATCTAGGGCCAAATCTTTTCTGTGGTGGTCGTTTTGTTTTGGGGAGTTAGGAATCTGTGAAATTCAGCTCATCAAAGATTTAAACTTGCTCATCAGGCAAGGCACAAACTCAGTGAATCCAGCAGTTCCAGGAGGGTCACAGACACCTGGGAGCACATGTGAGCCTCATGGGAGGATGGGGAGAGAGGGGTCAGTCACAGGCTGCTACGCTGCTGCTGAACCAGAGCCTGCAGAGGCGCACGCAAAGCTCCGTGGGTAACCGGCTGTGTGTGGTTCTGAGCAGCTCCTCTCCACGAGGCCCTCCTCTCGGGCTGACTAATCCTGTGAAACTCCACAGGAGCCCTTTATGAGGACAAACATTTTCAAAGGAAGCTTTTGCTCTATTACATACCACTATAAAATACTTGCTTCTGAAAGAACAAGCAGACAAGAAAGGGAGTCATAAGGCATGACAGTGACTCACTCTGAACTTTAAACAATGATCTTCAGAAACAGACGGGATATGTCTAAGGATACAGGGTTTCTAAGAGGACTCTCCTAAAATGTGACAACCATTTACGATGAAGGATGAGGTACACAAATACAATGTAAGATTAATACAGATTAAAATGTACATGAGATTCACTAATGGAGAGAAAAAGCCAATATTCTGTGGTTTTGGAGTGAACTAATAATTATAACTGAGTACCATGCTTCCTGTTAGCGAAGGTGAATGGGAAATATGTATTCCTTAACCTTTTTAATTGAGAAAAGTACTTTATTCAAAGGTCATTATATTTGTGTGTATGTGTGTATATAAAATACAGATATTTGGAAAAATATTTACTTAAAATTCTTATACAAATGCTTGACAAAAGGAGCAAGGCAAGCAGGAAACCTTTCCAGGTTGCTGTTGCCTTCCCGCCCCTCCTCTCTTTGTCTCCCTAGCTTATGAAGCCAATGACATTCCACACTAGCCCTTTATTAGGTCTAGAAGAAGGGGGACAGATTACTTACTTATTTTCATTTCTTCATTCCCTTTACATATTGTTTGTTTCAGCTGTTCAATCCTCATCTTGCAGGACATTATTTTCCATCTCTTAAAAAAAAAGTATGCAAAAAATATCACAAATGTTGGTCTCTTATGAGTAACAGGATTATCAACCTAGGATCACCATTATTTTGAGGCATATCTTAGAAAACATAATGAAGAAAAGACCAATATATTTATTATAACTTTTGTGACTACAGTGGATTATGAGAAAACAAAGTGTTATTCTGGTTCAGTGCAGAAGCTGGTCAGAAATTAAGACAGAGAGAAAGAAATACACATAGTTCTTTCGTGTGTTAATGACGACAGAGAAAAATGGCAAAGTATATGCTCTTAACCTGCTCTGTCCAATATACAGCTAGTGACCACATGTGGCTATTTAAAAGTCATATGAAATTGCATGAAATTCAGTTCCTACTCAACACTACCCACAGGTCAAGTGTTCAACACCACATGTGGCTAATGGCTACCATACTGGTGGGTTTAGACACAGAACATCTGCATCACCACAGAAAGTTCTACGGCTGCACTGCTCTAAACTCTTCATGCTATTTACTGAGGAGAACATTAACATCACTGTATTATCTCACTAACACAATACACAATTATTACTTGCAAAATAATCAAAACTTCAATAAAAACAGAAGGTTTTCTCCCCCAAGACGAATAAAAGATCAGTAAAAATGCAACCTGGTAGTCAGTTAAAAAGTAGGATTACCTATTCTATAATGCCTCTATAAATGTGGATAATTAAAAGCTTAAAACAGTTGGGGCGCCTGGGTGGCTCAGTGGGTTAAGCCGCTGCCTTCGGCTCAGGTCATGATCTCAGGGTCCTGGGATCGAGTCCCGCATCGGGCTCTCTGCTCAGCAGGGAGCCTGCTTCCCTCTCTCTCTCTCTGCCTGCCTCTCTGTATACTTGTGATCTCTCTCTGTCAAATAAATAAATAAAATCTAAAAGAAAAAAAAAAAAGCTTAAAACAGCATTCAAATATTTATGGTGTCTAACGCCGGCCTAAGGAGCCTGACAGTATAAGACAGAGCAGACTGCAGAGCTGCCTCAGGTACGAAGTGCCACCGTCCCTGGAGGGACACTTGAGAACAGACCCATGGGACCCCATGGACTGACTCAAAGATGAAACAGCCAGGAGACGTCCTCACTTGTAAACAGTATTAGTCTTCAAGAAGCAATACTGACATTTTTGATAGAAAAATTAGAAAACAGTACATGGAATTTAGAAAAATGGGGATGGGATTCTTTATAAATAGTCTTTTCCCATACAGTGTATTTTGTTTTGATAACTCCAAGTATTTAAAAATTATGTATGATGCTTATTGTGAAAAAAAAATTAAACATCACAGAAGAGAAAAAATAAAGCGATCACTAGCTTGACTCCTTCAGGGGTAATTGAGATTAAACTTTGATATGTATCTTTTCAGATTTTTAAATTTTTTTTTTTTTAGATTTTTTATTTATTTACTTGACAGAGAAATCACAAGTAGGCAGAGAGGCAGGCAGAGAGAGAGGAGGAAGCAGGCTCCCTGCTGAGCAGAAAGCCCCATCCCTGTGTTCCTCATTGGCTTCCCGTCCTCATTTCATAATGTGGTTGGTAAGAGCATACTTTGACTCCTAACTGTGAACATCCAGACTTCTTTTTTTTTTTTTTAAAGATTTTTATTTATTTATTTGACAGAGAGAGATCACAAGTAGACGGAGAGGAAGGCAGAGAGAGAGAGAGGGAAGCAGGCTTCTTGCTGAGCAGAGAGCCCGATGTGGGACTCGATCCCAGGACCCTGAGATCATGACCTGAGCCGAAGGCAGCAGCTTAACCCACTGAGCCACCCAGGCACCCCAGATTTTTAAATTTTTTAAATTTAATTTTATTTTTTTTAAAGACTTTATTTATTTATTTCACAGAGCGAAAGATCACAAGTAGGCAGAGAGGCAGGAGGAGAGAGAGGAGGATGCAGGCTCCCCACTGAGCAGAGAGCCTGATGCGGGGCTTGATCCCAGGACGCTGAGATCATGACCTGAGCTGAAGGCAGAGGCTTAACCCACTGAGCCACCCAGGCGCCCCTCTTTTCAGATTTTTTAGAGTATATTTATATTTAAAACACACACACAAAGGGAATCATACTTTATCCTAGCCTACTTTTTGTTTGCTCTATCATTAGAAAACTCTTGGATATCACTCCGTATCAATATGTATGGACTAGGGATTCTTTTGGACAGCTACACAGTATCAGTTATCTCATCCTGTTTAATGAGCTTTTAAGATATTTATGGATCACTACCCACACTCTGGTCAATCAGTTTCTTTATCCATTAATCTCTGCATTCATGTATTTTCTTAGGAGGAAACCTGCCGAAAATACCACGTGTGAGAAAAAAACCATAAACACCCCAACAAACCACCAACTTGTCCTCCAACCAAATACATCAATGTATACTCCCACCAACACGGAATAAAAGTGTTATCAATCGAACTCCTTATTTTATTTTTTAATTAATTACTTTTATTAATATATAATGTATTATTTGCCCCAGGGGTACAGGTCTGTGAATCGTCAGGCTTACACACTTCACAGCACTACCCTCCCCTGAACCCCTTATTTTCATATGCTATACTCATTTTTTTCCCAGTTATGTTCATTTTGCCTAGAGTTTTCAACATACAGAACTTTAAAACTTTTATGCAGTCTGTGAAGATGTTTTCCTTTATGGCTTATAAAGGTCTGTTCATCTGTAGGTTACATTTGTAAATACTCTCCCATATTTTAATATTTTTATGAGTTTACTTTTCACATTTAATCATCAATCTGTGTAGGGAGTGTATGTTTACAATGAGTAAGTTTTTTCAAAAAGGATAGTTCGTCATTCTTGTATTCCTATGTCAATATCAGACTTTGTACTTACCCTTTATAATGGCTCTGTAATTAATTGCCAGTACTCTGTGTTTGGCATCTAGATAAAATATTTGAGAGCCCACACTACAAATAGAGGGCTGCCAAAAAATGATTAAAATAAAGTTAAATTCAAAGTGATATTCTAAGCACTACCAACTGAAAAGCATGTAACGTCAAGTATAAAGAATATTATTATTTAAATACTTCTTACAGCTTACCAACTGATCTGTTATCCATTTTCCTTCCATAGCTTTTAACACTCTGCACAGAAAAAAGACAGTAATAAATTTTGTGAAGCTCAAAAATGTAAAATCAACATTTTTTTAAAGTAAGTTCTTAAAAATGTCGGCAAATACCAAAGTGAGACTCAAGCACTTAAGAACGTTTTCCGGGGTCCCTGGCCAGCTCAGTAAGTGGAGCGCGCGGCTCTTGATCTTGGGGTTGTGAGGCTGAGCCCCACACTGGGTGCAGGGATCATTTAAAAATAGAATCTTTAGAAAAATAAAAAATAAAAATGTTTTCCAAATTCCAAATTCTCTATTTTTTTCTCATTTCCTTCTCTTTGCACTTTTAATGCTGCCCAGAACCTTTCTGTAAATATTTACAATTTCCAGTAAGAGCCAGAGCCTTTGTCCTCAGTCATAATCAGTAATTTCTATCAGTCACATTTATTAACAATAACAGTTACAAGAGAATTCATGATCTAAAATGTGATGCTCGGTTCCTGAAGAAATGGCACAAGCCGGCATCTGTAAAAATCTGTTTTGTGGAGTGAAGTGTTCTATGGAAGAAACAAAAGTTTCTGTGATTGGGTTAGAGAAATGACTTAAATAAATCTAAGCAGGGTTCTGTAACGCAGGGCATCTTAGAAGATTTAATCTGCTCATAGATGTTTACAGAGACCTGGGGTGCATCTGGAGAACAGTGACTAGGTCAGTTTGGGAGAGAAGATTCTACGGACGATGCTCAAATCAGCGGCTGGGATTCGTCAGGGGTGCGGATGCCAGGGCCTTCCCCTCCAGACCGCAGAACAGCTGAGGGTAGAAGATCGAGGATCTGCATTTTTTTAAAAATTTTTTTTTTTTAAGATTTTATATATTTATTTGACAGAGAGAGACACACAGTGAGAGAGGGAACACAAGTAGGAGGAGTGGGAGAGGGAGAAGCAGGCTTCCTACTGAACAGGGAGCCCTATGTGGGGCTCGATCCCAGGACTCTGGAATCATGACCCGAGTTGAAGGCAGTGGCTTAACCCACTGAGCCACCCACGCGCCCCGAGGATCTGCATTTTTAACTGTTACCTCAGCTAACGAATTCTGAGGTAGGCGATACCAAGACCATGCTTAGGAAAACGCTGATCCAGAAGACAAAAGATAAATGGAAGGTGTGATGTCTTACAGGAACGACCACTTGTCTGCCTGCTCTGGACCCACTTGCCGCACATCAGTTATCCGGGCCAGGGGTCTTTCTCATGTGTCTAGTCACTGAGTGCCTGCTGCAAAGGGACTGGATCTGATCTCAATGATTTCCAGGAACTTGATAATCTCTATTTTGCTTCTCCCAGAGGCACTGCTCTTCCCCACTTTGAGACTGTGTCCTAAATTCAACAAGTCAGCCATCCATGTGTCTGCATACCATAGCACTGAATTAAACCACATGGTGACAAGAGAAAAGCAAAAGGGAAACTCACTCTTTTTGAAATTCTTCTTGCTTGCTCTTAAGTTGGCTTAACCTTTCTTTCTTGTCTATAAACCTATAAGAAAAAAGAGTAATGTTTTATTAAATGTTCATTCTTTCCAGTTCAGTGAGCTTATGCAAATTCCTAAGAGCCAATCACTTCCGCACTCTTCTGGAGATGCCAGGGTCCTGACAGTCAACACACATCTTCTCAAGGGGGTGTGCACACAGCTGCTTACGCCACTTGCTCATTTTAAAATGAAGTTCAAATTCTCAGCTTTAAAATTCTTGCATGGGTTCAGGGGTGCCTGGCTGGTTCAATCAGTAAAATTATTTCATGGTTTATAAAATATGTCTAGAAGCCACCCCCTCACCCCACCCAGATTAAATTATCTTCCAAAACAGGCACATCAGAGCACTAGAATGAATCTGAGTTCAAGGAAGTTGAGGCTTCTTACATAAACATGATTTTAATTATTTAGCTTAATTCAATCCTTATCTTACCTATAAATTGGTTACTTGTAATTTTTAAAGTACACGGTTGGTTTTTTTTTTCTTACTAATTTTATTGCTGGTCCTTATGGGCTAACAAGTTACTGAGTACAAGTTATCAAAGGAAGAGATATCACATTGTAGTTCATTTTCTATACAGTCTTCTCCTCTTATCCTTTTCTCCTGTTACCTTAACTGGGGTTTAGTCTTTTTTTTTCCTTTGCGCAGTTTATGACGAAAACTTAGATCATTCATTTTAAGCCTCTCCCTTTTAATTATACCATATAAATTATACATTTCCCAAGTATGTGTTAGCTAAACCCCAAAGTGTCTGATAGGTATATTTTCGTATCCTTTAGTTTGGAATTCCTGATTTTCCACTAATTCCCTCCTTGACCTCTAAGTTATTTAGAAGTATAGTGCCTAATTTCCAGATAGAGGGCTTTTCCTAGGTAACTTACTGTTAACTGTTTTCCACTTTCTGACGTGGTCACAGAATGTACTCTGTGAGATTTCAATCTTTTGATTTCAGAGTATCTTAGGCCTTGCATCTGGTCTGCCCTGGTGAAAAGTTCCCTGTGTACTTGAAAGAATATGTATCTACAGTTGTTAAGTACTGTGTTCCAGAAATGCAACCAGCTGAAGGTGATGAACAGTGACATTCAGATCTTCTAGATTTGTGCTACTAAGAGAGCCACCGGTCACATGCGCTATGAGTACCTAAAATGTGGCCTGTTGCTTAATAGGGATCTGCATTAAAAAAAAAAAAAAAAATATATATATATATATATATATATATATAATATGACTAACAATCATGCAACTGACTTTTAAACAAGCTAACAGTGGCTCGCTATTTAAAAAACACATGATAATGCCATATGCTATAGTAACATAGTATGGAGTCCAAGATTAGGTTTGTGGCAGTCTCCCAAATTCTTAGCCTAAATGAAAACTAAAAATTTAACAGAATAGTAACAAACCTAGAAATTACTTCCTTAAAATGGTCCAGACTAATAGCAGTCTAAAATATTTCTAAAACCCCATTTTGAAACATTTCCAAAGATTACCTACTTCAAAATGGAAGGGATCAATAGATGAATGGATAAAGAAGACATGGTAAATATATATGAGAATGTTACCAGAAAAAAGAATGAGACTTTGCCATTTGGGGCCACATGGATAGACCTAGAAGGTATTATACTAAGTAAAATTAGTCAGTCTGACAAATACCGTATGATTTCACTTATATGTAGAATCTAAACAAAACAAACAAGAAAATACTGAACTATATATAACTGGTGGTTGCCAGAGGGGAGGTGGGGGAGGGGAGAGCAAACAGATAAAGGGAATTAAGAGGGACAAACTCCAATTATCAGGAAATAAGTCACAGAGATGGAAAGTACAGCATAGGGAACATAATCAACAATATTGTAATAATACTGTATGGTGTATATGACAGATGGTGACCACACTTACTGTGGTGAGCACTGAGTAACATATAGAAGTGTCAAATTACTGTGTTGTACAGTACGCCTGAAATTAATTTAACACTCTAAGTTAATTATACTTCAATTTTAAAAAGAGAAAAAAAAATGGGAGGGATAAAATATTCTAATTATGACCCTACCATTTAATAGGCAGTCACTGAAAATGTATAATGTATGTTAAACAAAAAAAAAAGCAAATCAAGTGATATTATATACTTGTGTGACTAAATTAAAATAAGATTAAAAATTCAGTTCCTGGGTGGCCCAGTGGGTTAAGAGGCTGCCTTTGGCTTAGGTCATGATCCCGGGGTCCTGGGATCGAATTCCATGTTGGGCTCTCTGCTCAGGGGGGAGCCTGCTTCTTCTCTCCCTCTGCCTGCCACTCCCCCTGCTTGTGCTCTCTCTCTCACTGTCAAATAAATAAATAAAATCTAAAAAAAAAAAAAATTTCAGTTCTTCCATTCCACTAACCACACTTGGCTAGCACCCGTGGCTGGGAGCTATCTCACTGAGCAGCATAGATACACAACACCAGCACGGTAAGGTAGGAACTGCATGAAGCAGCAGAACACTCAGAACCAGTGTGGAACTGAGACAAACTCATAGATTCATCCATGACTTTATCAGGCAACTTACAACAAAACATCTGTCAGAAGATTAATAAATCTAATTATATATTCTGCAGCTGTGTATTCCTTGACATACTGTTACGTGCTTCCATCTCCACATATCAAAAATGAGAAACTAATGTGGTATTTACTTCTACCTCACTGATGCAATAAGGTGATTCACGTTCTGATAACCTGAAGGAAGTGATGAACTCACAAGACTCATCAAACCAGGCAAACAAAGACTGACATGGAAGACAAAATCTTGTTTTTAGAGCCTATAAAAGCTCTCCCTCAGATCTGTTGTAGAATGCACTTGGCACTACAGCGAACTGGGATGACAAACAACCCTGTTCCAGCTTTACACTAAGCCGGTTCTATTGGGCTTCATTAAAAACAAACCAACTTAAATGTAAACATACAGTCACCAGCAGGGATAATAAACAAAGATAACCATTCCTACTGTATCAACCACGTCATGAGTACTGGTGTTCTTCATGAAGGAGATTAAAAATAGGTGGTTGTTCACAAAGCTAAACAGCAGATGAGGTCAAGGAATGTGGCCGGGTCAGCATTTCGACTGCCCATCTGCACATTCATCCATTCTCTGCATTCTCTGTCCCCCCTACTCATGGCAAGATAAATTCGTTCCACAATTCTGTGCTTTCTCAATAGGGTTTTCCAAGAAATAGAAAGATTAATGCAGTCATCCTATTCAAACTAGATTTTTCTTTAAAGATTTTATTTACTCATTTGAGAGAGAGAGAGAGAACAGGAGTGGAGGGGCAGAGGGAAAGGAAGGAGACTTTCCACTGAGCAGGGAGCCCGATGTGGGGCTCGATCCCAGACCCTGAGACCATGACCTGAGCCAAAGGCAGATGCTTACCCACTGAGCACCCAGGGAGCCCCCAAACTAGGTTTAAGGATACATATTTTACCAAAAAAAAAAAAAAAAAAAAAAAAAAAAAAAAAAAAGGCAGGGAGGAAAGGAATATTTTATGTACTATCTTCCAAAGTAGGGTTTATTCACATAAAATATCTTGTGTCCTTTTCCATGTCAGGACATACTAACTAATTCCATTCTTCAACAATACACAGAATTTCAGTGAATGAACATCCTATATTTGTTTTATATGAACTCCTATTGACGAACATTGGCATCACTTCCAAATTTTCACTATTATCAGTAATGTTATAAGTGAATATTCCTAGTGAAACAAACTTTAAAGCTTTTAGGTTTCTCAGAAATTCCTATTAATAAAAGAAACTGCTGGGTCAGGTATTTACATACAAAATTCTGGCAGTTATCTTTAAATTTCCTCAGAATCATTTCATATAATTTACAACCCCACCAACGGTGAGTATCTCACTCTCTCCAAATTGCACACTTTTTAGTCTTTGCTAAGCTGACCGGCCGCCCCCCCTCTTCCCCCAAAGATCATAATCTGTCTTTTTGCTTTTATTTCACTATTAAAAGTGTTGAATGCCCTTTCCTATCTTATTGGCTACTTACTTCTCTTTTGTTGTTCCCATGTCTCTTGTTCATTTTTCTGTAGCTTTTTAAGGATTATTAGGAAAATTAGCCATTTTTCTTTCCAACATCATGAAATTACTTTTTCTCACTTTGCTTTCTGACTAAAGTGTGTTTCTGCTCTACAGAACTTTTCAAACTTTTATGCAGATACATTTACAATTCTTTTGCTGTTATCGAATGGCTCTAGTTTTGGGCTGTTTCCTGAAAGGAATCTGCCAATGAAACTGTACGAGGCTCCGGGGATTTTACACCACCAGATTTTCTCTCCCAATTTAAAAATGCCTTGTATTTACCAAAAATCCTCCACATGTAGAATAGTTTTTTCCCTAAAAAAAGTACTTCCTTAAATGGACTTTGTCTCCTAAATTCTCCCATACTTTGCAGCTATGATTCCCCCCCCCCCCCAATTAAAAAAGTACTCCCTTGGGCAAACCTCGGTAGCTCAGTGGGTTAAGCATCTGCCTTTGGCTCAGGTCATGATCCTGGGGTCCTGGGATCGAGCCCCACATTGGGCTCCCTCCTCAGCAGAGGGTCTGCTTCTCCCTCTCCTATCTGCCGCTCCTCCTGCTTGTGCTTTCTCTGTGTCAAATCAATAAAATCTTAAAAAAAAGAAAAAGTACTCCCTTAAACTAACTTTTAAACAGTTCCCCTGCAGTGGGGACAGAGGAGAATAGGGGTTGGTGGTCCCACGGTACGGGGGTGGTCCCAGCATCGGCACACAGCCCAGCTCAGGGCGTCATGCCTGTCTGGGCTGACTTGGGGATGGGTTAGAGCCGGCCCTGAGAAGGGAAGGAAGGCATGACAGGCAGAGGGAATTCTGCTGTTTCACAAGACAAAGAGCTAATTTGTCCTGCATGAAAGCATTTCAACACAGCAGGCAGGGTAATGGGGTTAGGGGTGTGCTGCTGCTGAGGTGTCAGCTAGGAGTGTGAGCCCTCTCTCTCCACACTGTTCCAGGGCCACAATCACAGGCAACTGAGCGAATCTACCCACACGCTGGACCACTGACACAACTCTGCTCCACACCACCAGAACACCGGCACCAGGCTGCGCACTCTATCAGGGATCCAAGTCATTAATTCGGTTAAGTCTAGGTGATAATTAACATCCTCATAACATCCACAAGTTGAGTACTTACTATGTCCTAAGCATGTCCTTTCCTAAAATAACTAATCTCTCCATCTGGCTGCCCTGTCCTTGCCCTCATCCTAGGAACATAAGTTTACTTTGTGCCTAAGAATATGGCAACAGAAAAGTCTAAGAGACAAACACTAATGAATTTTAAGAAAGGCAGGAAAGAAATAATAACCTTTCAAATGTGGAGTTGAGAGCCTTAAAAATATTAAACCCTTTGAACCAGTTAATGCAGCTCAAAGAAACAGATCAGAGATGAGGAGGAAAATTTATATCTGAAGGCACCAATCATGAAATCGGTCATAATAGCAAAAATTGGAAACAACTTTGATGTCCAATAGGACAATTTATCAAATGATACTATATTGCCATGCAGGAGATTATAGTATTTTTGAAGACATGTTTATGAGATGTTGAGTTAAAAAAAAAAAAAAAGGTACAACACACTATACACACGGTATGTATATATTTTATTTTCCAAATGAAAAAAATCTGTAAGCACACACATACACATGCAGATCAACAAGTCTGGAAGGAAACATAACAAATTATTAACAGAGCTGTGAAAATATGGGTAAAATTCTCCTTCTTTAGGTATTTTAGTTTTCTACAATATTGATATGTCCATCTACAGTCAGAAAAAGAAAGATATCAATCAATCAAAATTTCTCATGCTTCTCCTCAGAGGATCATATATACCATAAAAATACATACATAATCCCCTAAAAGTACTTAAGTTCTTGGGTCTCCGGAGTCAGGTTATAGTCCTTGGGGTCCTTAAATTTAAAAGGGGAAATAAGTACTACCAGTTTTTAGGTTGAAAGTGGAGAAGAGGGGCGCCTGGGTGGCTCAGTGGGTTAAAGCCTCTGCCTTCGGCTCGGGTCATGATCCCAGGGTCCTGGGATCGAGCCCCGCATCGGGCTCTCTGCTCAGCGGGGAGCCTGCTTCCTCCTCTCTCTCTCTCTCTGCCTGCCTCTCTGCCTACCTGTGATCTCTATCTGTCAAATAAATAAATAAAATATTAAAAAAAAAAAAAAAGAAAGTGGAGAAGATTTCCCATCTCTGATTTGGGCACAGGTTTATTAGAAGAATTAATGATGATTTCTGGTTCTAGAAATAAGGCAGTGAGAGCACAGATCTTTCTCTTATGTAAGCAGAGATGGTTAGAGAACTAAATATTTCTTCAATTAAGATACTAACATGGGGGGTGCCTAGGTGGCTCAGTGGGTTAAGCCTCTGCCTTGGGCTCAGGTTATGGTCTCAGGGCCCTGGAATCAAGCCCCGCATCGGGCTCTCTGCTTGGCGGGGAGCCTGCTTCCCCCTCTCTCTCTGCCTGCCTCTCTGCCTACTTAGGATCTCTGTCAAAAAAATAAAATCTTAAAAAAAAAAAAAAAAAGATACTAACATGGTAAGAATTCCTAGTCATCAAATTTTTCTTCCTTAAATTCCTTAGGCATACAAAGGTATGCCTAAGGAAGGTTTACAGACAAATGCAATATGGAAAAAAAAAAAAAACCATGATCCTTATCAGGATGGTTCTTTTATCATGTTAGAATACTTAGAATATGAGAAAATAGGATAAAAATATACTCTACTGGCAGGAATGAAGGATAAGTCATTAAAAGAAAATAGAAACAAAGCACTGTTTAGTTTCCTCACTCGTAAAACAGGAATAAGGCTTATCCTACTTGGTTACAAGGATTAAATAAGATAAATGTGAACATTAAGGTACAGGCAACTTTGTACATAACATATGCTAGTTTCCCTTTTTCTTCATTGCAATGAGTGATTTTGTACTTAATCTCACTAATGTATTAAACTGAACTACATATATAAAAATATAGTTCAGAACTGGAAGAGAGTTTAAGAATTAGCAGAGAGCGCCCAGGAGTAAATAAAGATACAAATACTCTGTATTTCCTCATGTTAAAAATAGGTTCATAACTCATGGGTTTGAGGTAGGGAACAAATGAGATCATAAATGTGAAAGCCTTTTACAAATTCTAGAAGGCATAATGATAAGAGTAGCCACTGATACTGATTGAAACAGAAGCTGTTATCTTCTTAGCAGACGTACATATGTTGGTATAAACACAATTACTAAGCTTCATGGGATGGCAGTTGAGTTCCTTCCTGAAGGACACAGTCAAAAAGAGAAGAGAGGTTGACAAACTGAGTAGGGTATTCAAATGTGGGTTTGGAACTGAATTCTCAAGACAGTAGATTCTTAGAGGCTACGTCGACTGACAACCAAAAAGATCTGGAGAACAGAAATATCTAAAGAATAATTCTGGGCGGAGATGGGAGGGCACCTGCGCGGCTCAGTCGGTTAAGTGTCCGACTCTTGATTTCAGCTCAGGTCATGATTTCAAGGTGGTGAGATCCAGCCTGGGGTCTGGCTCTGTACTCAGTAGGGAGTCTGCCTGAGATTCCTTCCCCGCCTCCCACTGCCTCTTCCCTTGCTCTCTAAAATAAATAATTAAATCTAAAAAAAAAAAAGAATAATTTGTGGACATTGGATGTGTCTTCCCTTTGAAATCTTCAATAACATTTAAAATTTTCTGCTTGTCTTATATCCCACCACCCAATATATTTAGCACCTGTATTTGTTTTCTGGTAAAAGTATAACATATACTCTTAAAAGTCCTAAGTGAAGATAATTCTCCATCATTTCTGAAAACCTACTTATAAAAGCAATATTCATATGCTTATAAATGTCTTTATTTTCTGATCACAAGTTAAAATAACTGGTTCCTAAACCAGCAGGCAGACTTTTTGGGATGCTACAGTCTCTGATTATCCTCAGATTATGTTCCCCATCTCATTCCTACACTTATCATAAACTGGTAACCAATTTCCACTCTATGGGTTGAGTGGAAAGATTAGTTTAACTTGTCAGTTATCTATTGGGTAACAGTATTATTTTTGGTGTCAAATAAATGTAAATCCAGAAAATTATGCCGGTAAAAAGCCCTGTAATTTTAAAACGTTAATCAAAATTCACATAAGACTGTGTTGAGAGGGCTGCTTAATATCATTCCTCTTCATCTCTTAAAGAAGTATACAAGTTAAAAGGCAGATAAAAATCAGAGAAGAAAATGGGTATTGTTTTAGGAATGGGGCCAAGGTGGGAGATGAGGACAGGACAGTGTTGGTGAGGATACCAATATTATAAATCTTCCCACTGAATAACAACAATAAAATATTCATTTAGATATTTTTCAATCAATCTATCTGCCAAACTCATTCAGTCCACAAAATTATGTGAAGACCCATGTTCCCTACTTAGGAGACAAAGGAACTAATTGTTGTGAGGTAGACTGTTGAAATCTAATTTTCTCTGAACTGCTAAACTCTTAGAACCTTTACATTCAGCTAGTCTATTAATGAAGACTGAAAAAATAAATTTATAAGAACTCTGATATACATCATCACATTCAAGATCCATAGAGGCACAGCTAATCCGGCTAATTTACCAAAAAGAAATCGGAGGTTAAACAAGAGTTTTCCAACTGTGCTGTAGTGTCCACATTCTATATCTAAGTGTTTTCCTGAAGTTAGTGAAGGGCTTCTTATGAAGTATGAGAGACTGAAGGCAGCAAAGCAGAGAATACAAAATTTTTCATAAATACTGAGAACAGGAGAATATTTCAAAATCAAGCTATGACCTGCACAACTTAAGGCATATTAGTATTAAGTGTAACTCCTGGAGAGTAAGAGACCTTTCTCCTCTATAACTTGCTAGGGTATTTTGTGCAGATAGCTGTGCCCACTGAGAGCACATTAAAAATGATTTTACTATTAGGACAGTGGTCCTGGGTCTTAAGAGATTCTTACATCCTACTAGATATTGGGCACTGTACTAGGGAACAAAAAAAAAAAAAAAAAGAAAACAAAACATTCCACTTAATAAGGAATGCACAGTTGGGAAAGGGGAAAGATGGAGAATGAAGTGAAGCGGGCTGGGCAGACCACTGTGGCAGTCCTGTCATCCCTGAACCCTAAAATTATTTTTTTTATCTCTAAAAATTCTGGATGATTCTGGTATTTGCTCTTCATTTGTCTGCTTGGTCAGAAAAAGAAATCCATGATTACAAACCCCTCTTCTGAAAATTCACTTTAATGTTCAGATTTAGCAAAAAATTTTGATCTCAGTTTTTTTTTTTGTTTGTTTGTTTTTTTAAGAATTTATTTATTCGACAGAGATCACAAGTAGGCAGAGAGGCAGGCAGAGAGAGAGAGAAGGAAGCAGGCCCCCTGCCGAGCAGAGAGCCCGATGCGGGACTCGATCCCAGGACCCTGAGATCATGACCTGAGCGAAGGCAGAGGCTTAAACCACTGAGCCACCCAGGTGCCCTTGATCTCAGTTTTGAAAGTGGTATTGCCTTTGCCATTCTTTCAACAATATGCCTACCATGTGCTATCCACTGCTGCCACACTCAGCACCAGTGATCTGACTGAACAAAATCAGAATTCACACTGTCACGGAACTGCATTCTGGAGGCAGGTATCTTCCCTGAATAAATAACATCATATATCATGCTCAGTATCATGAAATAACAGAGTATTGCAACAGAAAATGACGGCATGGCGGAGGGGAGATGGAAGTGGGAATATATCTTACTGAAGGTCAGGGAAGGCCTTGCTGATTAAGTTACATTTAAGGTGAGAGTTGAAAGACAAAGCAGCAATCGGAAGGGAAAGTGTTCAGGCACAAGGAACAGCAAGGGAAAAAGCCCAGTGGTGGAAAAGTTTTGTATGTTTGAGGATCTGATAGAAGGTTTGTGACTACAGAGAAGTATGAGGGAAGATGGCATGAGTTTATTTTCTGAGTACTTAATATATGCTAGACATCATGCTAAGTACTTTAATGCACACTCTTACATCATCATTACCAAACCTATGAAGTTAGATTTTCCCTCCCCATTTTCAAAGGACCTAAATTAGCATAGGAGAGATTAAGAAACTTGTTCAAAATCACATAGCAAGTGGTGGAGTGTGGATTCAATTCAATGCAACATAAATCCAAACTTATAGCCAAAGTTAGAAGATAAGCAGAAGACAAATCAAATAAAAATTTACATGCCACAGTAAGGAGCTTGAATTTTATTCTAAGTGCAGTGGGAAGCCACCAAGAAATTTAAACAAAACTGCGACATTATCTGATTTACATTTCTGTGGCTGCTGTGTGGAGGAGTTATATGGGTAAATGAAATGAAATGAAACCAATAAGTCGTCAGAAAAGAAATGATATTTGTCTGGACTAGAAGCAAACCAATCCAAGACCTATTTTGGAGCAAATCAAATTAGCCTTGCCAATGACTTAAAGACATGTAATAAGAAAAAAGGGAAAGTCTAGAATAACTCCCAGGTTTCTGGCTTTAGTAACAAATAGATGACGATGGATAATCATGAAATGGCTTAGGATCAGACTAAGTTTAGGAAAAAGGGGTAGTGTCATTCAATCATTCAATAAATCTTTACTAATTCTATATGTGAAGATACAAAAGAGTACAAAATTGATAAAGTTCTGTCTTCCTACAGCTTCCACCACTGGAGTTGGGGGCGGGGGCAGTTAGACAAACTGACATGTAAATCATAAGCGAGTGCTAAGTGCTATGGAAGACAACAAAGCAGGTGGGAAAGGAGGTTACGATTTTAATTAAATGGTTAGAGAGAGCTTCTCTAACATATGAGCAGAGGTCTGAAGGATACAAAGAAAGCAGCCCTGAAGATTTCTGGGAGAAAAGAGCTCTCAGCAGTCTGAGTAAGACTGCACTGGCCCTGAGGCAGGAGTGTTCTTCATATGTTTGAAGACTGGCAGGGAGGCCAGGGTGGTACAGCAGAGTAGGTAAGGGAAAAAAGAGATCAGAGGGGAACAGACAATCTGGAACTTCTGTTAAGGATTTCACCTTTTTTTTTTTACTTTGGGTAAAACAAAAAACCCTTGCAAGATCAAAGATTTGTAGAGTAGAGGAGTGGTGTTACTTCAGCTGCAAGATGGAAATTACACTATAAGGGAGCAAGGGTAGAAGCAGAAACTCAAGAAGCAATAATCCTCTCATGGATCAGACCAGGAAATAGTGAAAGGGTAATATTTAGATAGGTTTTAAAGAGCAAACAGAATTTCGTGATGGAATTAGATATGGTGGTGTTAAGAGAGAAGTCAAGGAAGGCTAGGCAGGTTTTTTTGACCTGTATCAAAGAACAATGAAGTTACCATTTACTGGGTTGGGATGAGCATGGGAGGAAAAGATTCATCATGGAAAACCATGAGTTCAGTTTGCCATCTTAAAATGGAGATACTTATTACAAATTTAGAAATAGTTGTTCAGTAGGCAGCTGCTTACTGGATCTCAAAGAGGTCTGCGTTGGAGATACAAGTCTGACAGGCATCTTTAATGCATGGCCATTATTTAAATCATGGCAGTGGATCTGGGAAAAAAGTAGAGATAGAGAACTGGAGCCAGAACCGAACCTTGATAAACTCCATCAGTTAGACACTGCCATCTCATGCCTGGTAGTCTTATAGTGAAACAACTGGTTTAATTTTTAAAGCTATCACTTATTACATCAGCAATTTCTAAAGCCATCAAGTGCATCAATGAGACACAGTAATGAACTAAAAAGATACCATACAAAACTCAAAAGAAACTGCATTTATGATGAGAGAAATACTAGGAACTCAAAATGTTTCCAAATATAGAGATTGTACAATCCTGTGGTTACGTACATGATATACGATATACTCAGGCTTTTTGGATTTTAATTCTGGTCCCTATGCTTATTATCTGTGCGACCATGGCAAGGCACTTACTGTGCAGTGTCCTCAACAGTAAGTTGGAGATAAAAACCTACTGGGTTGTTGTAAATGAATACTTGAACTTTCGCTCTCAAAAAGTTACCTTACTGTCAATGACACTAAACAAAAGCTGAGATCCTGCAGTTAATCACACTAACTTTTCAATTATCTTAACCAGAGACCACTAGCTCTGCGTTTAGTTTCAAAACAAGGCCAAAACATGCTTTGATATTTAATTCTCTTAACTAAGGGCTTATGCCTCTCAGTCTGGATTTTTAAATAAAGCCAAAACATCGCCAAATGCCTTAATATCCAAAGTGATTTTTTGGAGGCATAGAGGGGGAAAAGGAACAACTAGCTAGTCCTATTTCACACATCAGAATAAACATGTTTCCTAACAAGGTCCAGCTGTGACATAGGGCACCATGGCCGAATCCTCCTCAATCAGTTATCTGATTCTCTCCTGGTCTCTCCTCTACAGAATGAACGTGCTTTCGAAGATAAAGAAAGGTTAAACCCAGCTTTTAAATGAAAGTCCAGCAAAGTGCCGAGAATCTAACCCTATGACAGCAATAGGGGAAAACTCCTCCAGGGTCACCATCTATCCCTTACCTTTAGTACCCAGGAGCACCGTAGGGTCCGACTCCTCTCGGGGAGGTGGTGGGGGAGGTGTTAGTGGGGAAACCGCAACCTTCCCTCTTCTGGTCCCCACCTCCGACCCCTGGGAGCAAAGCGGCTAACCTCCCCATATTCCCTCTCCTCTCGCGGGGCTCCGGGCCCCGGACCCGAGCCCCAGGCTCTAACCTCCATTCGAGGAGCAGTAGGAGACACCCAGGGAAGAAACAATAGAGCCGTGGCGGCTGCCGTACCTCTCCCGGTCGCGGCCGTCAAAGTAAACGAAATCGCCGTTCTGGACGCACTTGGCGCAGGTCAGCCGCCGGCGGGTAGTGTTGCACAGCGGACACCGCTCGACAGCCACGTAGAGCCCCTCGGCGTCGTCCACGGAGTCCACCAAGTCCCGAGCGAGCGGCCGGGGCCCGCAGCCAGGAGCCTCCGGCGCCCGGGCTCCCTTCCCACTGGGAGACGCCATGATGGCCTGAGAGCAGAGCCAGTCACGTGGGATTTTGTTTTCAACCAGGTGCATCCTGGGCGAGGAGGAGGGGCCTGGGGAGGTGCCGAGAGCGTGGGCGGGGTCCGACGAGCCCCTCGTCCAGCCTCTCCGAGCTCGCGGCCCCCGGAGGGCGGGCCGCGCTGTTGCTCTTCCTGTCTGCGGAGGGGGAAGCCTGCCCGAAGCGTGAATTACGTGAATTACGTTAGAGGAGCGAGTCAGCCAAGCAAAATGTCATCATCCGTTTCTTCACGCCAAGGCTACAAGTTAAAGCCTCAAACTTGTGCAAGAAATAGCAATACGGTGCCCTAGGGATTCTGGGGAAACGGGAACAAAATAAGGGAATTTCTTTAATTCGCTATGGGTGGTTTTAAATTTGCTGAAAGTACAGTGAAGTCGGGTGTGGGGGCTGGGTCGTGGAGAGAGGCTGTATTTGGGCTCACCCACCTCCTTTATAGGTTTGTGATTTGGGTCAAATTCATAACTTCTCTGTACTTGCGTTCTTATCTGTTAAATGGAGATACAGCACCTACCCAAAGTCGGGAGGATGAATCATACGTTTAACAAGTGGAAACAATCGTGCTAAACGTGGAAATCTAAGTTCTCTTTCTGAAAACTGAATTTTAAATTAATGTCCAACATTCTACTCTGTGCCATGCTCTGAGAAAGAATTTGAACTAGGTAGAATTTAATTAAATTCGATTACTCCAAATTACTTTCTGTGGAGGTAAATAGGGTGTGTGGGAGGATTAAGGCAGAGTAATTCGTGTTTGAAAATGCCTCCAGGGGGGCGCCTGGGTGGCTCAGTGGGTTAAGCCACTGCCTTGGGCTCAGGTCATGATCTCAGGGTCCTGGGATCGAGTCCCACATCGGGCTCTCTGCTCAGCAGGAAGCCTGCTTCCCTTCCTCTCTCTCTGCCTGCCTCTCTGCCTACTTGTGATCTCTCTCTGTCAAATAAATAAAATCTTAAAAAAAAAAAAAGATTAAAAAAAAGATTAAAAAAAAAAAAAAAAGAAAATGCCTCCACACTACAGAAGGAAAAAAGAAAAGAGTCCCTATAAGTCAGTTTACCTAGACCAGTGACTCTCAAGGATTCTTTTGGTAGGCTGCTGTCAAGTGATAACTGCCTTGAATTCTCTAGCTGCAACTTCTCGCCCAGGTACCACACCCAAAGATTCGCAGCTACCTCAGAGGCATAAAGCGATGGAAGGGGACCACTACAAACTTGGCAGGTCAGAAACTGAACTCTCCCTCCTCACAAATCGGTTTCCTCATCTTGATGCAAGACATAATAGAATCCCTGACCACTTGGGAACCAGAGCCATGAGTCCTCTTAGCCCCATCTCTCCCTGAGAACCAGCACATCTCCATCAAATTCTGAGGATTCCGCAATCTAATTAGGTCTTGCATCCAAACACTTTGCTCCATCCTCCCAATCTGGTCTATTGTAATACCATGACATAGAATTTTAAAGGCACAAGAAAGCAAGAAGTCCCTAAGCTGTTTTAGCTTACGCTAAACCTGAATGGTTCCCCAAAGTTTCTTTTAAGCAAGAGGAATAATTTCCTCTGATCATTTCAAACAAAAGGATATTTAATTTGTCTTAAGGTTTCAGACTTTCACGTTTCACTTGTATTCTGACAGGATCCTTCACAGTGCCTGTATAGTGGCCAGGACCATCCCTCAATATTTTAAAAGGCAAAAAAATAGACACGATTTCTATCCTGCCAGATGATGTTGCAGATATGATCTATTCTATGCAGTTATCTGAAACTTCTGTATATTCCTGTGTATTTTCAGAGAACACATTAACAGACTAAATCTTTCACAAGAGCAGAATATTAAATTTTAATGATTAAATATCATTAACATCATTCTAGCAAGGCCCTAAATCTCTCAAATTCTGAAGTGTTTACTTTTTCCATTTTTAAAATAACATACACGTCATTTTTGAAAAAGAAGTTTCTTTAGTTCTTAGGCATGGATACTCCTATAGAATCATCCTTTAACAAATAAAGTCAAAATCTGCGTGGAAAATCTACAATCCAGTGGTTTGCGCTGGGCTTATGCACACACTCAAACCAGTATAATGTGAGATGCTGAGTGACTTACTCAGGCTTTTTTAAAACCCTTTAGAATAGGATAGATGTTTTCAAATGCTTCATAGATCTCAGAACGTTCTTTGGCACCTATAAAGAAATCCAAATTGATACAATCTTTAATATAAATACCCAAATTTTCTTAGGACTAAAATTTCATTGTCATCTCCAAGTACTTTTTTTTTTTTTAAAGATTTTATTTATTTATTTGACAGAGATCACAAGCAGGCAGAGAGGCAGGCAGAGAGGAGGAAGCAGGCTCCCTGATGAGCAGAGAGCCCGATGCGGGGCTCGATCCCAGGACTCTGAGATCATGACCTGAGCCGAAGGCAGCAGCTTAACCCACTGAGCCACCCAGGCGCCCCTCCAAGTACTTTTAATACGAAGACATCTCCTTAGGTTTACTTGGGAAGTGACATTTTGGTAAAGACAAAAGAATTTGCTGGTGACAGCCATATCCCACAAACACATACCCTAGAGCAGAGTTTTCTAGTACTTCACTACATGGGCGTATCAGTTCATCTTTTGCCTCACAGAGCACAGTATGAAATATGGGGATGTTATCACTCAGCATGCCTTGAACAGGACCACAGAACATGACCTTCATCAGGACCTGTGGACACTTAGCTATCAGCAAACGGAACTTCCTTTGATCCACTCAGGTCTAGTTAATATCTTGATTTCCTAATATTGACTAACAGGGTGAGACAAACTACAGCAAATGTTTTACATTTCATTGTATGAGAAGAGATTATTAGAGGAAGAAAACCGTACCACTGTCACTCCTTAGTGACTTAAGTTTCAAGGGATCTTTCATTAGAACTGCTGTAGGGATTAAAATAGATAAAAACATGAATTAGACATGGTCCCTCCTCTTGAGAGGTGATCAGTCAGATGTTGTTCATCTCTCCGCGCCACCTACTGCCACTACTTCCACCTTCAAGGCTACATAGTACACTGTACGGAGAGGGGCAGTACCGGGTTATGGACCGGTAATACTGATGTTTAGATGGAGCTCTCAGCTAATCAGGAAACTACTGCCTAAACCACTGGCAGGAGGTTAAGGAAAAGAATATAAAAACAGCATGAAGAGAAAGAGAAAATAGCTTAAGCTGATAAAGACTCTTCCTTGAGAGCCATAAAGCTAAGGCTTGGTTAAGAGAGAAATTTCCAGTGAGAAGTGGTTATCTTGTTTAATCAAAAGACTAAGAGGAGGGGCGCCTGGGTGGCTCAGTCAGTTAAGCATTAAGCATTGTCTTCTGCTCAGGTCATGATCTCTAGGTCCTGGGAGAAGCCTGCATCCAGTTTCCTGCTCAGCAAGGCATCTGCTTCTCCTTCTCACCTTATGCATCTCCCCCCACTCATGGTCTCTCTCTTTCTTTCTCAAATAAATAAATAAAATCTTAAAAAAAAAAAAAAAAGATGAGAGGAAATCACCAAAAGGAGGATCACCAGATTTGAGAATCAGGTGGAAATCCCAATTCAGAATCAAGGATGAGCTGTAATAATAATTTTAAAAATGGAAAATAAAAAAGTATTGGCAAAGATATGGAGAAATTAGAACTCTCATACATTGGTGGTGGGAAGGTAAAATGATTCAGCCACTGTGGAAAACAGTTTGGCAGTTCCTCAAAAATGTTAAGAATTACCATATGACCCAGCCATTCTACTCCCGGGTATATACCTCCCAAATTGAAAACAGGTACTCAAACGAGGTGCATGCAGACACGTATTCATGGCAGCACTATTCACAAGAGCCAAAAAGTGGAAATAACTCAAGTGCCCATCAACAGATGAACAGATAAACACATTGTGATGTATATATACAATGGAATATTACTTAGCCACAAAAGGAATGAAGAATGAGGTTGTTATACATGCTACAATGTGTGAACCTCAAAAACATTACACTAAGTGAAAGAAGCCAGACACGAGAGGTCACACATTGTAGGATTCCATTTATATGAAATATCCAGAATAGCTAATTCCAGAGACAGAATGCAAATTGGAGGTTGCCAAGGGCTAAGG
Source organism: Lutra lutra (assembly GCF_902655055.1). Classification (NCBI taxonomy): domain Eukaryota; kingdom Metazoa; phylum Chordata; class Mammalia; order Carnivora; family Mustelidae; genus Lutra; species Lutra lutra. Next base: position 103,209,341 of record NC_062284.1, read on the forward strand.
AGAGGAAGGACGGGAGAGAAACTGCTTAATGATATGGGAATTTCTTCTGGAGTAATCCAAATGTTTTGGCACTAGCAAGAGGTGGTGGTTGCAGAAACTAAGTGTACTAAATGTCACTGAATTATTCACTTTAAAATGGTTAGGTTTATATTACGTGCATTTCACCTCAAGTTTTTAAGAAAATGTTAAAGAATCAATAAGTCCTTGTAAGCTTAAATTTCTTTGAGAGGCTGGCGAAAAGTTACTTATTTGGGGCACCTGGGTGGCTCAGTGGGTTAAGCCTCTGCCATCAGCTCAGGTTGTGATCTCGGGGTCCTGGGATGGAGCCCCGCATTGGGCTCTCTGCTCGGTGGGGAGCCTGTTCCCTCCCCACTCCCCCACCCCCCCACCCGCCTCTCTGCCTATTTGTGATGTCTGTCAAATAAATAAATAAAAACTTTTTTAAAAAAGTTACGTATTCATCGCTAATGAGTTTACTACGTGTGAGTCTCTGCCCTCAAAGATGTGGGGTTGGGGGAAAGGATGAGGAAGAGGGGGCGTTTACTGACATGAGTAATAGAAACTCTGTAACTTGAGGGGTAGGAAAAACCCCATAAGCCTCAGATTTTTATTACAGGATTAATATTTTAATTTCTCAAGTGATCGTTTTTGTAGAAACCAGTGAGTTGGGAAAGCAGTAAGTGAAATACCGTAACAAAAAATCCTGCCTCTGGCTTGATGCACCTTTTCTGCTTCTAGGTACATTTGAATGTGACAGCTTTCTTATTAGGAGACAGTGAAGTGGAGTAGATCTAGCAAACACCCACCTACCCATTCAACCTCCAACCCCACCCACCAAAATCAGCATTCCTTTTATATTTAATTAAGAAACAGAGGGTCTAGGTCCAACATTCTAGCTAACTATGTACTTCAGTTTTTCATAACACTTAAATCATACTTAAGAGGATTTTGAAGTCCCTATTTAGCATTCTGGCCTCTGCTAGAGAGCAGAAAACACCCATTGCCCAGGAGAAAACAGACACGGAGAATGATCATTATTTTATATCACAGAAAAACTTCTGTAGACACAAAAGGGCTTTATGGGAATTAACTAATCCAATTCCCTTCATTTCCTTCACGGGAAAACAAGGCCCACCAAGTTGAAGTTCCGCTGAATCATGGATAGCAGCCATGGATGAAGTCCTCAGTATCCAGTATCCCTTCTAAAAGTCAGCAAATACTATGTATATCGACCATTCTCTTACACCATACTCATGTTAAGACATGAGGCAGGAATCTATCAAAATCCTAGAGGAGAACATAGGCAGTAACTTCTTCAACATCGGCCACAGCAACTTCTTTCAAGACATGTCTCCAAAGGCAAAGGAACAAAGGTGAAAATGAACTTTTGGGACTTCATCAAGGTCAAAAGCTTCTGCACAGCAAAGGAAACAGTCAACAAAGAGGCAACCCACAGAATGGGAGAAGATATTTGCAAATGACACTACAGACAAAGGGCTGATATCCAAGATCTATAAAGAACTCTCAAACTCAACACCCAAAAAACAGATAATCATGTCAAAAAATGGTCCAAAGACATGAACAGACACTTCTCCAAAGAAGACATACAAATGGCTAATAGACACATGAAAAATGCTCATCATCATTAGCCATCAGGGAAATTCAAATCAAAACCACATTAAGATACCACCATATACCAGTTAGAATGGCCAAAATTAGCAGGACAGGAAATAACAAGTGTTGGAGAAGATGTGGAAAAAGGGGAACCCTCTTACACTGTTGGTGGGAATGCAAGTTGGTGCAGCCACTTTGGAAAACAATGTGAAGATTCCTCCAAAAATTAAAAATAGAGCTACCCTATGACCCTGCAATTGCACTACTGGGTATTTACCACAAAGATACAGATGTAGTGGGAAAAAAGGGGGGGGCCATATGTACCCCAATGTTCATAGAAGCAATGGCCACAATCACCAAACTGTGAAAAGAGCCAAGATGCCCTTCAACAGACAAATGGATAAAGAAGATATGGTCCATATATTCAATGGAGTATTACTCAGCCATCAGAAAGGATGAATACCCAACTTTTGTATCAACATGGATGGGACTGGAGGAGATTATGCTGAGTGAAATAAGTCAAGCAGAGAGAGTCAATTATTATATGGTTTCACTTACTTGTGGAGCATAAGGAATAACATGGAGGACATTAAGAGAAGGAAAGGAAAAGTGAGTTGGGGGAAATCGGAGGGGGAGACAAAGCATGAGAGACTATGGACTCTGAGAAACAAACTGAGGGTTTTGGAGGGGAACGGGGTGGGGGGGTTGGGTGAGCCTGGTGGTGGGTATTAAGGAGGGCACGTATTGCATGGAGCACTGGGTGTGGTGCATAAACAATCTTGGAACACTGAAAAAAATAAAATTAAATTTAAAAAAAAGTCAGCAAATAAACATGGCCCGCATTTATAACTGGGTATTACAATGAGGGGATTTGGTCCCTTTAGTCAAATACTTCCTCACCAAAAATAAGTATCACAACTTTATGGGAACCGACATTGGTCCTGTAGTCTTAATAATCTATAATCAAATATCTCAATCTGAAACACCAGGCTCCAGGTAGAGGACTTTAGCTTTTAAGCAAACCTGACCAGTCTTTTCCTTTAGGTAATAATGAGCACCACTCTGGGGAATAAACACCATTCCTCACCATGGTGACAGAGGTGGAAACTCTGTGGCCAGTGCAATAAAGAAAGCTCTGAAATCACTCTGGATGGGCTTGAATACCAGCTCTACCATTAACTAGGTTTGAATATCACAGGCAAGTTGTTCAACTTCTGAGTTCCCATTTCCTTACCTGTAAAATAGCCTTCTCAGAGGGCTGCTATGAGTTTTATGAGTGAACATTTTTAAAAAGTCCTTTGTAAGCCATCCCATTTTACAAAATCTAAGCCATTTTTATTGTCCTAGAAGAACATGCTTCAGGATCAGGAATGTCAGGACAGCTGGCCCAAGCACACATGGTCTAATGTAAGAGCCAGTCTCACATAATCTGTGTCCTTCCCCAGGGCTGATTCCTGGCGGGGACTATGGGGACTGCAGGAGATTTGCTTTTCCATCCTCAGCACCTAAAAACAGTATGGGTACCTGATAGGCACCCAAAGTTGATGAAATATCTGCCATCTGTCAAGAAGGTTTATAAGCTCATCCCTACCCCCTTAGCCACCCCAATTTCCAATACTGCTTGGATTTTCCAATTCTATTTTTACGCCAAGTCATAACTACGTACCTTATTTTCCCTAGGATACCATATGTGTATGCACACAAGGGAAAAAGCTTACAAATTGCAAGAGATGGCATTAAATCCTTCCAAGTATACATTTTACAGCGTATACTAACTTGCTTTATTGGGGGACTCCCAGTAATGACTGGCAGGGGTATGCGCTCTCTGGCTACTTGCTAACAAGAACTGATGTCTAGCTGATGGACAGTCACCCGAAGTAACAAAGACCCAGCTTCTTAAGAATTATGCTGGAGGGAAAGAAAGAACTGTGAAGCATTTTAGATGCTAGACTAAAACCTCTTTAGATGTCAGATTCCCATCATCAGGACAAGGCAGCACAGCAAGACTCCAGTCTTCCAATGCTAGGGGGAAAACGAGTAGGCTTTCACCAAGGGAGCACCCGCTAACATTTATAACACATTCACCCTCCACTGGTACTGTTCTTTGGCCTGCTCACACAGAGCAGGTAGTTTCTCTGGCCACCTGCCTTTTACAGGTGTGGAAATCAAGGTGAACTTAAACTCACCCAAGGCCACACAGCCAAGAAATGGTCGAGCCTGGATTCAAAGCAGACAGTTGGTTCCCAGAGCCCAGCCTCTTAGCCATCACACGTGCTACCTCTTACCACTAAGAGCATTTCTCTTTCCTTAAGCTGATGAAGAAAAGAAGGGAAAAGGTGCCCTCAAAGACCACAGAGGCGTCTGCACAGACACCTAAGGAGCTGGGGGACAGAGTGAGTACATGGAGGGTGGGGGCTCCGGAGCCAGGCTGCTCAAGTTCCCACCCGTGCCGTAGCACATACAGTTGTCTGACATTGTTAATGACTTCTCCACTGGCCCCATTTTCCAGGTGAGGAAACTGAGCTCCTCAGTGCAACCTTGTGGAATTAACTAGAACCCACATAAAAGCTCTTATCATGGTGCCTGGAACGGACACGTCCAATGTATGTTCACTTTATGGTGTCTGACCTTAGAAATGAAAGCTGACATATTTGCTGTTCATTGTATATCACTCCAGCACATCCTAGCTATATTAGTTTTACTGTGGTTTGAGAAAGAAAAATCCTAGGTCCTAAATATCATACCAGCCACAGGAAACCAGCATGGGCTTGGGAAAACAGAATTAAGCTTGGCTCAGGTCCCGTTGCTTTCTGCTGTCAGGGGGCACGACACAATAGGGCGGTAGGGCTTCTTTGCCATCAGCTCACTTAACTATAATTAGAACATTCAGATGTAGCCTTGGACATGGTGGCCCCAGCTTTGGCACCTCAGGGAGTAAGACAATTTTACACAGATAAGTTATTTTCAGAGGCCCTGAAAATGGCACATGATACAATGGTTTAGAATTGCACTTACGGTAGGTGTGCTGGTGTTCTACAGTTCCTACCTAGGGAAGGGCTGGGACCCATCACTTAATTACAGCGGAATGCAGAGTGCATTTGTAATTTCAGTACTCTAACATTTTCTAGGCAAAAATTATTTACCCTTGTTGGGACCTTTCAAAACAGCTCTGCAGAGTCTTGCTGTGTGGGCCTCTAGGAGTCTCCTGGACACTCCACGTGACCATCTCCTGCTAAAATTCTAGAAGCAAGGCTAAAGAGAGGCCTCCTTGGTCCCTTTCCTTAGGTTTATACCCAAAATTGGGTCCTTGCATTTTTAAACCCTTTGCAGGTGAAAAGTCTAGATATATAAGGATAAGAGGAAAAGGAACATGTGTCTCAAAGTGTGAAGCAAACATAACCTAAACCATGGATTCTAGAGGAAGTGCCTTAAGACAGTGCAAGCAGGGAAAGATCCCAATAGATAGTTACTCCTGTTTCAGTATCAAGACATCCATTGTCTTTTTCTTCATATTGTAAGCAGAATTTTGGACTTAAGTTAATACAACTCATTCCTCCCTTCACAAAACTGATGATCTGCACCTCGCAAGAATGAAGAAGTTCAGCTTTGTTTGTTTTACACACTGAACATAACATAGCTTTCAGGGAACGGTAGCATAACAAGCTTTCAGGGAACGGTACTGCATGGTCTTTGGCATTGCACGTAGACACCACTTCTGCCACTTGAAACTTGTAGCAAATGTGTACACGCAAGTTGTTTTCCTTTTTCCTTTTAATTGGGGAAAGCTGGTTTGAATTAAGGATATTTAAAGGGACTTGTTTTGTGTATCTATACTAGAAACTTAGCCTGTGCTTGTCAACTGGCACTTTTAATAAGACTGATTAATAACGACACATAGCAAGTAGGTGAACATGCCCTTCCCAGGATCTTCAAAAGTTTGTTCCTTTCCGTAGGCTGTACACTTGTTCCAATATTTATACTGTTCAACTTACTTGGCATACTTTCCCCCACTTCCTTCAGGACAGATAGGAGTAAACTTTATGTCAGTCTCTAGGAGGTCTTGATTATTCTAGACTCTACATTCACAGCATCTGAGAAGCTGTAGCTTTGCTGTATTTGAAAGGTTCTTGAATTCCAAACAAGCTTTCCCCACTTCAAAGACTAGTTATTTGTTACAGTAAAACAAACTATGAAACTTTACTGGGAGTTCTAAAAGAAGACTTAAGAACAGAAATTCCATGTTTTGGGATGCTGAGTGATAACTTTATATAGAAATATAAAGGTCAAATGGAGTCATCATGAATTAATAATAAGGAGAGTGATACATCGCGGGAAGCTGGCTGGCTGGCTGTTTGAGGTTGGGCGTAATCAGTTTGGCCTCCTGCCGTATGAATTCAGCATTCATCTCGATACAGAATAGTAAAATGTGTAAGAAGTCAGACACAATTAGATAAAAGTAGCAGACTTCATGAAGATGGTATGGAAAAGAGTCTTAACAATTTATCTCAAGAATTTTAAAAACCCTTCTCTATGTAAAAATAAACCAACTGGAAAAAGCTATAAGTGTAACAAAGAGTAATTACTTTCAATATTATGGTCAACTCCTACAAATCCTTACGGGGAAAAATAATTTAAAAAGTAAGTAGACAGAAAGAATTAAGTTATGTACACACTCTACAAAAGATAAAATGCTATTACTTAAAGAGGTTTTAAAAAATCATCAATTTCTATTTCTGATTACCAGTGAGGTAAGGCAGTGAGATCATTTTCACTTACAAATTTTCTTTTGTGCCATTTTTGTTTTGAATGCTACTGAGAGTTTGTAAAAGATACTTAAGCAGGAGCACCTGGGTGGCTCAGTGGGTTAAGCCTCTGTCTTCGGCTCAGGTCGTGATCTCAGGGTCCTGGGATCGAGCCCCACATTGGGCTCTCTGCTCAGTGGTGAGCCTGCTTCCCCCTCTCTCTGCCTACTTGTGATCTCTCTCTCTCTTTCTGTCAAATAAATAAATAAAATCTTAAAAAAAAAAAAGATACTTAAGCACACTGCTGGTAGGAACGTATCATGGGAAAGAACTATATTGTGTATCCCTTTAAAAAAACAACTTGGTAATTTGTACTCAGAACCTTAAGAATAGACCTATCCTTCAACAAAGTTCCACTTCCGAGCATCCACAGTAATAATTCTCCACACATAAAAATAGTCAAATGTCTGTGCCATTATAAGCAGCAAACAAAGAAGGAACATTTAAATATTTGACAATGGAAAAATAAGTCTGATAGGATAATGTGTTAGAGCAGAAGTCAGGAAACAGACGGCTAGTCCTATTTTTGTATAGCCTGGCTAAAAATGGTTTTAAATTCAATCATTTAAAAATGGCTGGGGGCAAAACAAAACAAAACAAAAAACAAAGAAGAATATTGCATGACCCTTGTAAATTATATGAGTTATATTAAATTTACATTTCAGCATACTTTCCTCTATGTATTGTCTATAGCTACTCTCACACGGAACATTGCAGAGTTCTACTGTTGCAACAGAGGCCCTAAGACCACAAAGCCTAAAACATTTAGTGTTTGGCGCTTTACAGAAAAAAGGTTTGATGACCCCTCTGTTAGAACACTGTGCAGCTGTGGAAAGTGTTCTTGAGGAGTTTGTAACAATGATCGAAGCTACGTGGTATAATGGTTAATAAAAATGCAGGATGTAAAGATAAGCATATATATCAAAAGGACATAAAAACATGAAAAAATTATATTGTTTTGGGTATTAAGACCAATGAGTGATGGTATAATCCTTCCTGCCTTTGTTTTCCCCAGGTGTTCTACAATATTAAGACTTACTTTATAATGGTGAACAAAGCTATTTAAAAGGAAAAGCAAAGCAACATGTAGCTACTGAATTTTATGAAAGTCAGAAAATAACCTTAGAACTTACCTGTCAACACAACTTTTCCAGATACAAAGATAAGCAACACAATTCGTGGTTTCACCATTCTATAAATAAGGCCAGGAAACAATTCAGGTTCATAACTGTTCAGATATAAAAGGAAAAAGTTAAAAATAGTACTATTCAACTACTTTCCCAAAACATTCGAGACCTAGCATGTTAAAGCTATTCTACAAAAACTTTTGGCCATCTTAATAAAAACAGTCTGGAGTGCCCTATGCAGTTCCTTGGGACAATCAAGAACAGAATTCATCTTTGATCATAACAGTTTTTCAAGTGCTGGCCATGCTAAGCTATTAGAAATTAAGGTAATGTAGGGCATCAAATTTAATGTATTAAGATCCTGTTGGTTAAAAAAAAGTCTATCAATAATAATACATAAACACACTTTCTAAATTTCCTAAATTGTCCAAGTTTCCCAATAATGAGCATATTTTCTATATATTTATAAACTGCTAAAGATAACAATTTTAGAACCTATGAAGTTTTCCAGACCCCATCATTTGTCTCTGGACAAGTGCTGTAAAGAAAACTAAACTATCCCAACACTTAAAAATTTAGGATTTGTAGGGCGCCTGGCTGGCTCAGTTCGAAGGGCACGGGACTCTTGATCTCAGGATCATGAGATCAAGCCCCATGTTGGGTATAGCGATTACTAAAAAAAAAAAGAAACTTAAATTTAGGATTTGGTCCTATAAATAGTAACTCACTCATATTTACTACTAAATGGAGGAGGAGGAGGATAGGACTAAGAATTGCTTTAGTCTCCCCCATAGAGAAGTAGAGAGACTCTTAGAAAGGCTTAAGGAGACTTCAAAAAAGAAGTCAAGAATTAAAAGGAAGCTGACAAAATAAATGCAATAGCTAAGAACAGATAGGAAAAAAAAAAGAAGGAATCTGAGAAATGAAACACAACACACATAAATCTTTGCTTTTAATGGGTGAATCAGGACCACACAGAAAAACTCTCTCCGTTTCATTCTGCAATGAGTAAGACCCATACAACGGCAGATGTGAAATCTCTTACTGGTACCAGAATGATGCGTTACAGCAGGGAGACTACCCTTCTGAAGCATATGGAGGTGGCTCTGAGTAGACTTGTCTTCCTGGGATGTCACTCTTACTACAGAAAGCCTGTCAAGACTTTACCCACTTACCACCACTCAACACGGGAGTCAATGATACTGGCTGGAGCCTTGGAAAATTTGTATGGGAGCGGAGGTTTGAACCAAGAAAGTGAAAGCTAGAGACACAGAAGGAATGCTTCCATTTGATCTTCCAACAGAATCTTAGATTTTTAAGGGAAAAGAGATGGGGGTGTGCCTTGTTGGCTCAGTTGGTTGAGAGTCTGACTCTTGGTTTCAGCTCAGATCATGATCTCGCAGTTGTGAGACTGAGCCCCACATTGGGCTCTACACTCAGCAGGGAGTCTGCTTGGAATGCTCTCTCCCTCTCCCTCTGTCTCTCCCCCTGCTTGTGTTCGCTCTCTCTCTCCTCTCTCTCTTCCTCTCGAAAATAAATAAATAAATAAATAAATCTTTTAAAAGAAAAGGGAAAAGAGAAAACAAAGTCTTTGGTATGTAAGTGAAGGCACTCTGCAGTTGGCTTTCACAACCATAGTTTTAATATACCAGCATAATAAACTTCCAAGGAGATACTTACTTCATTTTACTTATCCTCTGCCTCATTGCAAGAGAAAGTTGAGGCAGGGGGGAAAAAAAGGAGATTTTGGAGAGGGATGGAGAATTTTGTAAGCTCAAGAATAAAAAACATTTGCCAATCTCTTGCCAACCCAACTTCAACTCACCATTCAAGTCCTGCTTAAATGTCACTTCCCATGAGAACTTCGACCTGCACACTCCCCTGACCCTGTTGTATTAAATATCCTGTTTAATGGTACCATGGCACTGCAAGGGGTGCCCACCTTGGAGTTACTGTGTTATCTTTAGTTACCATATTGTCTTTAGCTTTTCGGTCTTCCCTTTTAGACAGTGAGCTCCATGAGGGCAAGGGAGAGTGGCTGTATTTTTTTTTCTTCTTTTTTCCTTTTCTCTTTCTGAGAGAAAGAGAGTGAACCAGCATGGGTTCAGGGCCTGGGAGGGCAGGGCTGGGGGTTGGGAGGGGGAGAGGGAGAGCAGGCTGCATGCTCAGCAGGGAGCCCTTTGCAGGGCTCAACCTCACAACCCTGAGACCATGACCTGAGCCAAAATCAAGAGACTGATGGCTCAACTGACTGAGCCCCCAGGTGTCCTGGACCCTAGCTGTACTGACTATCATGGTCACTGTAGCATCTGCGCCATGGTAGTCACCTAGGTATTATTCACTTAAGAAATAGTTATTATCAGGATAGCTTGGATTTAGAAACTGAAGGAAGGGAGAGCAATGCTCAGGGAAAACTGGAAATAAATACTGTGTAGAAATACTGACATCCCCCAGTGACAAGGGGATACTTGTGGTATCAGATGCTAATACACAAACTTGTAGAACCAGGGGAATTAAAGGAACTTGAGGTTTTAACATAGGCTAACTTTCTTTTTTTAAGATTGTGTTTATTTGAGAGAGAATGAGCAAGCATGAGCAGGGTAGAGTAGCAGAGAAAGAGGGAGAAACAGCCTCCCTGCTGAGCAGGGAACCCAACATGGGGCTCGATCCCATGACCCTGAGATCATGACCTGAGCCAAAGGAAGATGCTTAACTGATGGAGTCACCCAGGCGCCCCTTGACATAGGCAAACTTGACCTAATAATTACAACTGATGTGTGACATGTTTCCCCACAGAGCTGCAGACACTTAAAGAGAGGCCCCATTTTTTTTTTTAAGATTTTATCTTGTCAGAGGGAGAAAAAGTAAGCACAAGCTAGGGGAGTGGCAGGCAGGGGGAGAAGCAGACCCCCCACTAAGCAAGGGGCCTGATGTTGGACTCCATCCCAGGACCCGGGGAACATGACCTGAGCTGAAGGCAGACACTTATCCAACTGAGTCACCCAGGTGCCCCCTGAGAGGCCTCACTTTAAAGACACAAACCTGTTGGGAGAGAAGCGTTTTAACACCCAGTGTCATCAATACACACATTGGATCTGTAATCCATAACGCAACAGTAGAGCCTGAATAGCAAACTTTTGGAGCAGGCAAAAGTAAGACTAGAAAGAGATAGTGGGAGGGATATGATGCAGGCTTTCTTGACAAATTTTTTGAAAAGATGGATGAGATAATAAAACTGTTCCAGAATGAAGACAGAACAGCGATGGACCCCTCCAAGTGGCTAAAGTCAGCTCATATGATGAACTCTCATCTTGCCCTGCTCTCCATTTTATCTCTCAGAATGTGGCAGTAGTGACAAGAGGCACCCCTGCTCTAGACTTAAACCCGAGCTACAAAGACGACAGTGTTGTAGAAAAAGAAATGAAAGGCAACTCGGGAGGAATGAAACAGATCATTTTAGAGCCCTTAAGAGCCAGAGAGTAGAGAGCTCAATCTGATAGAGACAGGCAGAGTTCAGGCAGTGATCTTTCATACATTCAGAAAAAGTGGGTTTGGAGAAGAGACAGACTGGAGGCCCACGGTTGAGAATCTGGAAGATTCTGTGTTGAGATACTCTTAATAACAAGGGTTATGAATTTATAAACTGTCCCAAGATTGAAGAAAGAAAAAGATCCCTAAAGAGGCAATATTTCTTGCATGGGGAGCTCTGCAGTGAGCTCAACGGGCACCCAATAAGCACATATTGAAAAAAAAAATTCATGCAGGGAGGAAAAAAATACAATCAAGGGGAAAATAAACATTGCCTGAAGAATATCACCAAAGCCAAATTTCAGCATGAACTTGGATTTTTTGAAAAACTAGGAAAAAAAAATAATGCAATTTTTAACAGCTGTTCAGACCATGTCATAAAAAGAAGGCCAACGAGTGTTAGAAAAAGCTCTGCTGCAGGACCCCTGCTCACTCTGTTCATAGGAATGACCACTCCAGGGCAAAGGGGAGGAAGAGGGGAGCGAAAGGACAGAAGTTGAGGCTAGAGAAGGAGAATATAAGAGCGTCTGTGATTCTGAACAGCTCAGTGGCCTTGGACTGGTCTATGTGCCCCAGGGTGGTGGGCCCCAGGGCTAACCTATTGGCCTCTATCACTACTGAGGGCCCAACAGGCTGGGAGAAGCATCAAAGCAGCTGAGGGGAGATGATCCCGAGCTTCTACTGGTGAGATGGGAGGTTACGTGGGAAGCAGCAGCCTACAGAGGCTCCCTGAGGAGCAGGAGTCCACTAAAGAAGAAACTGGAGCGGGGCTAGCAACACCAAACCCCTGGAAATCAACAGGACAGACACTAGATAGACTTGCCTTCACAGAATGTGCTAGGCCACTCTTTCTTCATCCTCTCCAACCCTCTCCCCCATGCCAGCTGTCAGCCATCAGCCCCTTCAGACCTGCCTAACCCATCTCATACCCCTTCTCTTCTGGGGTCTCCACCCTGCCCCCAAGGCAGGTGTGTCTGTCTCAGAAATCTGCACAGTAGTGAGTCTCAAGCCTCTGGTGAGCAGGACTGACACTACCTGTGAGCTTGTTAGAACTGAAAATTCAAGGGGTGCCTGGGTGGCTCAGTGGGTTAAAGCCTCTGCCTCGTGGTCCCAGGGTCCTGGGATAGAGCTCCACGACATTGGGCTCTCTGCTCAGTGGGGAGCCTGCTTCCCTTCCTCTCTCTCTGCCTGCCTCTCTGCCTACTTGTGATCTCTGTCAAATAAATAAATAAAATCTTTAAAAGAAAAAAAAAAAGAACTGCAAATACAAGCAACATCTAGGATGATGCAGCCCATGTAGGAAAGTGTTTTCAGAAAAGGGGGCCAAGTGATGACTGTGCAGTTTAATTTTGAGAACCATGTTTCAGAAGACTGGATACATGCAGTAACCAGGAAGGAGTTAAGCACAGCATGTTAACCCTTTCATCTACAGTCTTGAGAAAGAAAAACACCATTTTCTTCAAAAGACACACTATATATGGGGCCCATAACACAACTGCAGTATCTTTGTAAACTCAGAAAGTTACAGAAAGGTCATACCTACTGAACTGCTGATGGGTTAACACCAGACCTTCCAGCCTGATGGCGAATCTCACATCACAGCTTCCAACCATGTTCTGAACTTTAAAATCGAGGAATCTGGCTGGGAACCCCAGCTTCTGCACCACACGAGCATACTTCCTCGCTGCAAGTCGAGACTGCTCTTCACTGGGGAGGGACAAGTGTGTTTAAAGAGATCTTCATCGTTCTGTCTTCTATACTGCTTGAGCTGTGTTCACACACTTCCCTGATTGTACTTTTAGCTTTTTTAGTACTAGGTCTATCTTTCAGTATATACCACAAACCTGTAGATGCGGAGGACACAGCCCAGCCTCCCCTACTTGTGTCCCTAGCACCTAGCCAAAGGTATGGCACAATGGTCAAAGCCAAGCCATAAACATGTTTGCATCTTACTTTGACATCTCTCACATATAGAGTGTTCTTCTCATTTACTTGTTTTAAATGCAATTAGATAAAATTAACTATTCCCAAAGTGTGCAGCAGAGCAGCACCACCTGAGAACTTGCTAGAAATGCAAAGTCCCAGGTCCCAGCTACAGGCACTCTGGGGTTGGGGCTCAGCAATCTCTATTTTAACAAGCCCTCCAGATAAATAAGGACACATGCATTTAAAAAAAAAATCAACATAAGGAAGTAAGAGGTATGCCAATTAGGTGGCAAAGACAGGATACTAGGACTTGAATCTTCATGCAACAAACTACATTTTTTTAAAGAAAAACATGAAAACATCTTGAAACCTGACCAGTTTTGCTCAGGCTTTCTCACAGAATGGTCACTCAACACACACCCAACATGAGAAAGAAAGAAAGTCATTCAACTTTGTGGCCATACTCTTCTGAGCATTTGTCTTGCTCCAACCCTAAACCCAGGTCACAGAAGTAAAGTTCTGCGATGTGAGGCTTTATTTGGCAAAACAAAACAATGAATGGCAAGGGATGAAAAACAAGGGCAAAACCTGGTGGGTGAACCGTGTGAACTCTACCCTCTCTCATGGGTTGCCCCATCTTTACTTTGAAAACCAAAAACACCTGATTTTAATTAATGAATTAATTTATATTAATTCCTTGACATATTTCACTCCACTCCACGTTGCTTTTCCTCACCCACTTCCAACTCCCGAGATGTCCCTCGCAAGGTCATGTCTACAAGTTAGCACCGAAATAAACTGTTTCTATTTTGAAAACATACAGTCTGCTAATTGGCCCATTACATTGCCCATCGCGCTCATGTTTATAAGGCCAAATTTTAAGAATTTGAGTGGCCTTGTAGTTTTGTGAGATATTAGCTGTGAATAGGACATTGAAATTCCCATGCAAACAGCTTGTGGTTAGAGTTACATACATGTTCTTCTATGATCATTAGGAAAGAAAGAACCTTGAATGTCACCACCAGTGGTGATAACCACAGATTACATTTGACCCTTTTGTACTCTTCCTGGGCAAAACCAGGTATCCTTCACTTGCAAAATTTGGTTATTACAGCTAAAAAGAATAGGTTTGTATCCTTTTTTGGAGAGAATTCTGACAGCTCATAGACTAACCAAAATTTCACAAATCTCTATCCAAGACTCAAGAACCAAATAGATTTGGCTAACAAGTATTTCTTATTACCTGAACTCAGTATCCAAACTTTCATCATCAGATTTTGGGAACCAAATAAATTCAGATTGGGAAAAATACTCATGAATACGTACGTAATATAAGCATATTTTAAAGTGAAAGTTGGATAATAGACTTATAATTTAGTTCCTATTCCTCTATAACTCAAAACAATGTTACCATCCTTCCAACTCGATATGTTTTAATTGCTTAATATAATTTTATTTAATGATCTAATCAAAACATTATACTCAGTATTTGTATCCCATGTTTTAATTTTTATTCCCCCAACATTTTACACAATGCTGAAGTGAACATCCTTGTAGATATCTTGCAGGGTTGTCCAAAAAGGACTTAAAAATGGTAGATTTCTAGGTCCAAGGATGTCATATCAACATAAGAGAAAGCCCAGAAACTTATCCAGATACATGTAAAGAATTTAATATGTAAAAACAGGTGGTGGGGGGGAATGGATTAAGAATGGACTCATAACATAAATATACAAATCCTCCACAAAATATTAGCAAACCACATATAACAATACATTAAGAAAATCATTCACCATGATCAAGTAGGATTCATTCTGGCAATGCAAGAAAGATTCAAATGCACAAATTAATCAACATGATATACCACATCAACAGAATAAAGGATAAAAAATCATTTGACCCTTTAATAGATGCTGACAAAAACATTTGACAAAATTCAGCATTCATTCGTAATTAAACTCTCAACTTGGCTTTAGTGGGAACATACCTCAACCTAATAAATTCCATATATATGAAAAACCTAACTATAGGGAGCCTGGGTGTCTTAGTCATTAAGTGGCTGCCTTTGGCTCGGGTTGTGATCCCAGAGTCCTGGGATCGAGACCCACAGGGGCTCCCTGCTCGATGGGAAGCCTGCCTCCCCCTCTCTCTGTCTCTCTCTGTCAAATAAATAAATAAATAAAATCTAAAAAAAACAAACAAAAAACAACCTAACTAACAACATACTTAATGGTGAAAAACTGAGAGCTTTTCCTCTAAGATCAGGAATAAGACAAGGATGTCCACTGTCATTACTTTTATTCAATGTAATACTGGAAGTCCTAAACACAACAATCAGGCAAGAAATAAGAGGTATTCATCCTGGTAAAGAAGAGGTTAAACTGTCACTATGTGCAGATGACAGGATACTATATATAGAAAATCCTAAAGACTTCATCAAACAACTACTAGAAGTAATCAATGAATTCAGTGAAGTTGCAGGACACAAAATACCCAGAAATTGGTAGCATACCTATACACACACAAAAAAAAAAAGTAGTAAAAGGAGAAATTAAGAAAACAGTTTCACTTATAAATGCACCAAAAAGAATAAAATACATAGGAATAAACATAATCAAAAAGAGGTAAAAGACCTGTACTCTGAAAACTGCTAAACACTGATGAAAGAAACTGAAGACAACACAAGTGAAAAAAAAATTACATGCTTATGGATTGAAAGAATATTATTAAACTGTTCATATTACCCAAGCAATCTATAGATTCAATGCTGTCCTTATCAGAATACCAATAATGTTTTTCACAAAATTAAACTACTACTAAAATTTGCATGGAACCACAAAAGTCCCCAAATAGGCAAAGCACTCTTAAGAAAAACAAAGCTGAAGGTACCACACCAGATTTCAAGATATACCACAAAGCTGTAGTAATCAAAACACACAAACAGGCACAAAAACAGACCTACAGATTAATGGATGGAGAATCCAGAAATAAACCCATGATTATATGGCCAGTTAATCTATGACAAAGGAGATAAGAATATACAACAGGGAAAGGACAGTCTCTTCAATAAATGAGGCTGGGAAAACTGGACAGCTACATGTAAAAAAGTAAAACTGGACAGCTACATGTAAAAAAGTAAAACTGGACCACTTTTTAACACTTTTCAGAAAAATAAATTAAAAATGGATTAAAGACCTAAATTTAAAACCTGAAATCAGGGGCGCCTGAGTGGCTCAGTGGGTTAAGCCGCTGCCTTCAGCTCAGGTCATGATCCCAGGTCCTGGGTTCAAGCCCCACATCGGGCTTTCTGCTCAGCAGGGAGCCTGCTTCCTCCTCTCTCTCTGCCTGCCTCTCTGCCTACTTGTGATTTCTCTCTGTCAAATAAATAAATAAAATCTTTAAAAAAAAAAAAAAACTGAAATCACAAAAAAATCCTAGAAGTGAATATAGGCAGTAATTTTGCCTACATCAATCACAGCAACGTTTTTCTAGATATATATCCAAAGGCAAGGGAAACAAAAGCAAAAATAAGCCATTGGGACTACATCAAAATAAAAAGCTTTTGCACAATAAGAAAACCATCAACACACCCAAAAAGTAACCTATTGAATAAGAGAAGATATTTGCAAATGACATATCAGTTAAGGGGTTAATATCCAAAATATATAAAGAACAGATACAACTCAACACCAAAAAACAATTAAAAAATGGGCCTAGGGCCTGAACAGACATTTTTCCAAAAAAAGCATACAAATGGCCAATAGACACATGAAAGGATCTCAACATCACTCACAATTAGGGAAATGCAAATCAAAACCACAATGAAATATCACCTCATAACTATTAGAATGGCTAAAATTAAAAAGACAGTAATAACTGTTGGTAAGGATGTGGAGAAAAAGGAACCCTCGTACACTGTTGGTAGGAATGTAAATTGGTACAGCCGCTGTGGAAAATAGTATAGAGGGCCCTTAAAAATTTAAAAACAAAAATACCATTAAGTTCAATAATTCCACTATTGGGTATTTACTCAAAACAAAAACGCTAATTTGAAAAGATAAATGTACCCCCATGTTTACTGCAGCATTATTTATAATAGCCAAGATATGGAAGCAACTTAAGTGTCCATTGACAGAAGATAAGGAAAATGAGGTCTATATACACAATATATTATGCAACCATATAAAAGGATGAGATTGTGCCGTTTGAGACAACATAAAGGGCCCTAGAAGGTATAAGGCTAAGTGAAAGTCAGACTGAGAGAGACAAATATCACATGATTTCACTCACATACGGAATCTTAAAACAACAGCAACAACAAAACACAAACAAAAAGCAGAAGCAGTCCTATACATACAGAGAACAAACTCATGGTTGCCAGAGGGGAGGGTTGGGGTTTGGGCAAAGTAAGTGAACTGGAGTGGGAGATACAGGCTTTCAGTTACGGAATGAAGAAGCCAGAGGAATAAAAGGCACAGGA
This sequence comes from Lutra lutra, assembly GCF_902655055.1. Taxonomy (NCBI): domain Eukaryota; kingdom Metazoa; phylum Chordata; class Mammalia; order Carnivora; family Mustelidae; genus Lutra; species Lutra lutra. The sequence continues at coordinate 103,226,818 of NC_062284.1, forward strand.
ACATAGTCAACGCCATTGTAATAGTGAGGACAGATGGTAGCTACACTCCTAGGGAACCTAGCAAAATGTATAAACTTATTGAGTCACCTGAAACTAATGTAACATTGTGTGTCAACTATACTAAAAAACCATATATGGGTTCTTCAATAAATGTATCTGGTCCCTTACTGGCCATTTGCAAAGAAAAATATATAGTGAAACAAAATTCTAGGCCAGCTCTGCCCAATATGGTAACCACTGGCCACTTGTAGCTATTTTTTAAAAAAATTCTATTTATATATTTGAGAGAGGGGTAGATTGAGAGAGAGAGAACACAAGCAAGATGGGAGAAGCAGAGGGAAAGGGAGAAGCAGACTCCCTGCTGAGCAGGGAGCCCAGCCTGCAGGCTCACCCAGGAGCCCCCGCATGTAGCTATTTATATTTAAACTTAAATTAAGTAAAAAATTATGTTCCAAGGTGCCTGGGTGGCTCAGTCGGTTAAACATCTGCCTTCGGCTCAGGTCATGATCCTGGGGTCCTGGGATCGAGCCCCCGCATCAAACTCCCTGCTCAGTGGGGAGTCTGCTTCTCTCTCTCTCTCTCTCTCTCTGACTCTCCCCCAGCTTGCTGTCAGAGAAAATCTTTAAAAAAAAAAAAGAATAAAACATACAGTTCCTTTGTGTATTACCTATACTTTAGTTGTTCAACAGCCACATGTAACTGGTGGTTACCACACTGGAGAGCACAAATGTAAAACATTTCCATCACCTAGAGAAAGCTCTCACTGAATCAAAACATCAACATCATTTGCCAGAAAAATATACAGAGGTCAATATTTATATAATGTTGTGCATGCAGAATGCCTTCTTCCTAAGCATGAAGCCAAACATCAAAACTCTAAAGAAAAATGGGACTGTACACACCCAAAAATGTTAGTTGTATAAAAAAAATAATAAAACACCACTAACAGTAATTTGGGAAGTAATGTTTGTAGTACAAAATGGTGGGAATACTTACAATCAAAAAGCTGACAAATGAGCAAGAACTCAGACGATTGGGCAAAAGACACGGTAGGCCGTTTACATCCTTATGCAATATTTGTCTCACTAGCAAATCAAAGACATGTAATTAACACTTTTTTTTTTTGCCAAACCATTTGGCAAACTTTAAAAAAAATGTTAACACCCAGTGTTCTTGGGAGGAAATGAATCTCAGTATATCTGTAGAGTGAAGACAAATTCACACAGCCTTTCAGGAGGACAATTTACTACTCATCTTCTAACACTTAGAGGAATGAGCAGCGCTCCCACTGCAGTTTGATGGTGAAAGGCTCTGTATCAGCACAGGCCTTCCTCTGTGTGAGATCCAGGAAAAGGGAGCCTTTTCAGAGTTGTCTCCTGAGCTAATGCTCAAGATAATGGTCAAGGAGTACCTAATTTGCCTCCTTTAAGAAGTTCTATCCAATTACCTGCAATAAGGAAAATATACAATAACTATTTCTCCAGGCTTGTAACAGGTTTCATCACTATGGTAGTTTTTAAGTACATCTTAAGATCAAGTTCTAACAGCCCACCTACATCCCCTCGGTTTAATGAGGGAACTGCAAAATGGGACAGGAGTCGGTATTACACAACTGAATGTTTTTAACCCCAAATTTGGCATTTCATGCAATGAAATGCATTTCATGCAACTCTTCGGCAAAGTATTTTGCTCCTCCTAGGTGTTTTGGAACATAAATTCTATCCTTCCCTGTTTTATACACTGAATTATTTGTCTGAGAAGGTTTGGAGAGTGGTTCTGCATACCTTTTGGCTCCGGTGCAGACCATTTTCCCGGAGCTAAATATGAGGGCGGTTGTTCTGGGCTCTCGGATCCTCATTATGACAGCAGCAAACCTCTATACACAGAAGTCAAAAGGACAATTAGCTTCTGCTAGGACGTAACACTATTCCAACTGAAGAGCTGAACTGGACATAAAAGAGTCTTGAATAAACAGAGATCAGATGGGAAAGTGAGACAATGGTCTCCCTGCGCTAAGGTAAACAAAAACAATCATGATTCTAAAATGTACTTAAAAAAAAAACCAGGTAAGAATAATAACAATAAAGCTAAAATTTAAGTGCCTGTTCTACTTCAAGCCTGCTACCAAGAGCTTTACAGGTCTTGTCTCCTCTAGCTCAGGATAGAGCTCAACTGTGTCCATGATCATCACCATTTAGTGCATAGGGAAACGGAGTGGTTATTTAATTTTCCACATTACACAGGCAATGGTAAAGTTGAGACTGGAAGCCACGACTAATTAGATGCTGTGGTTTTTTACTTGGAAATACTTCCTTTTTCTTTCAAAGACTGTTTGGGAAGGGGAGAGTATAAAGTATGTTATAGTTTTGCCAAGACTCTAAAATGTACTAAAAAAAAAAAGCCAAACTATAGAACAGAATATATATATTGAGAGGCATGCTGAAGATGAAGGACACATTGATTTTCAGTTCTCAGTGTGGTGCCCCGCCCAGCAGCATGGGCAGGCACTCTGGAAGGTGCTGAAGCAAGGGGCACCAGGGCTACTGGCCTGCCATGCTGATATGTCACCAAGGACTTGTTGCTTCTTTTGGTCCTACCCAGGCGGCCCCTTCTGTGTTCATCTTCCCCCAGCAAGCTATGAAGGAAACCAGGGTGAGTATTCTGCACGACTGCAGCTTCCATGGGTTGGAGGGGGTCCACAGGACCAAGATGGGACTGGCAGTTTCAGATGTGAAATGTGGACAGTGAAAGAGCCCTGAGTCAGCACTGCACAGAGCTGATTAAATCTGGTGAATGTTTTCCAAGTGTTTAAGGTAATACTCTAACACAGTATGCATTTTTATTAAATTCTGAACGGAACTTAAGTGCCAAACCAGAATTTCTCTGGCTGTCAAGTTCAAGTTTGGATAGATCCTATATACAAAAACAAAATGAGGGAGAGCAGAAGATGATGGACAACAAAATATGCTTAAATATGCTGACTTAAAAGTGTGGGCAATCATGGCTGTGGCCATAAGCATCCTAGCTTCTCTCTGTGTTTCTGTGCTCATCCTGGTCAAATATTTCCAGAAAAAGGAAATATGTGGCTAATATTCAAGTACATGTAAATTCAGAAATCAGCAAGAATACTCCCACAACAGCAAAAATGACTTAATCCATAAATAGCTGATGCTCACAAGGTCCTCTGTGTGCCTAAAAATACGACCTTTTTCATCTAAGGCCGTAAATCCTCCACCATCCGAGACAGTGAACTTTTCCCTAATAGGGACAAGGCCTTACTCGTCTTTGCATTCATAGGTACAGAGACCAGCCAATTACTAAATGTTGACTGAATGAACAAATCTACTTCTTCGGTTAATAGGCCATTAAAATTGGATGCTTAGCCTTGGCAGGACACAATAGAGTAAATTTTATTAGACTTTGAGAGAAAAGAAATACCTGAATCTTAGATCAGAAAGTAAAAGCTTGAACTTCACACTCGGAACAATTTACTTTTCTCAAGTAAGGGAAATTATAAATGGAAAAATATGTGGCAGGCAGGTGGGACAGCATTTAGGAAAAAAAAACTATGAACTATGATGGCATTTTAAAGAAGGTTAGCATTCCCATGGGCTGAAAGGGGTCATACTGAAAAATCTTTTTGAATGACAAGGGGAAAACCTTAACTTTTAGGAACTGCTCAATCACTGCTTTTATTCGGCATGGAGAATGAGGTAATTTTTTAGAACTTCAAAGCAGACAATGAGGCAATTAACCTCTTGAGTTGTCAAAAGCTTTGCCCTAACAAATTTTTTTTTTCTGTTTTAAAAACAAAAACAAAGGAATGAGTCAATAACATGATCGTATGAAGTAAATCTAAGTAGAAGCTAATTGTTGAAAGGAATACAGAGAAATCTCACCTTTGGGTTATACTCAGCATTTTTTGCGTGCAAAGCTATTTTCTTCAGATCCAATTTACAGGCCAGGTTTACAGTGGATACTATATTCCTGATGAAATAAGTAATTTTAGGAAATTACATAAGACATAACAAGTAAAAAAGAATTAAAATGTATTAACTTCCTCATTTTATAGATTGTATATTAGCAACTTCCTAGAAGAATTAGTCTCAATGTGAATACACTGTAACGTGATAAACCCTAGTAAAATGTAAAGATTCCAAAGCGAAGCACTAAAAATAGCTTCTAAAATGTCATGACTAGCTGACGAAAAGTTTTAAATCTTTTTCAAAACCAGGCCTCAAAACAGAAAGCATAATTCTAAATCAATTTGCAAACTGAATTCAATTTTACATCTTTATATTCTGTTTATCCAATCCCAACCACAATTCTCAGCAATTACAGTGTTGTAACATAAACAATACAACCCTTTGAGAATATATATACTAAGTCTTAAGTCTCTCTTAGGAGATCAAGAACTAGTACTTCATTTTACAGATAACCAAACTGTGTAAAGCCACAATCCATTAAGAATGGACAAAAGAATAATTGAACCTGAAATGCTCTTCCCTACACGATTACTCTGAAATTAGTCATCATTACATTCGGAAACTAAAATGTGTACCTGGGAGCATCACCCATTAAAAATACACACATACAGGGGCACCTGGGTGGCTCAGTGGGTTAAGCCTCTGCCTTCAGCTCAGGTCATGATCTCAGGGTCCTGAGATCGAGCCCCACATCGGGCTCTCTGCTCAGCAGGGAGCCTGCTTCCACCTCTCTCTCTATCTGCCTGCCTCTCTGCCTACTTGTGATCTCTGCCTGTCAAATAAATAAAATCTTTAAAAAAAACACACACATACACATGTAAACAACTTACTGTAGCTGAGGCACAATTCCAGAACATTCTGAAACAGGGGTCATTGGTGTCATGGGCGTTATGGACACCAGAGGCATGGAATTTGGTTTCTCAAGAGAAGGCTGGACTGAGTCAGCATCACCAGGGTACAGATGTGAGTGGGAATTCGATACATTGCTGCTGCTTATTAACCCCAGACCAATGTCCTGTTCCCTGGGTAATGACAGCCTACTTGGCTGACTTTGAGTTTTATAATTTTCTTCAATTTCATGCTTGCTTCTAACGACACTCTGGTCTTTATTTTCTTGGGTAAGTTCATCTGGTAGGAAGCTAAGATCCACACATGAGAAATGGCCAGAGGTTTCTTGGACTTCTTCAAGATGTGAATTAAACACGGTCTCTGGATGGGATGAATTAGGGATATCCACAACATCAGGTGTGACTGGGCTGAGCAGAGACGACCTGGGTGCAGCGAGGTCATCCTAGGTCATTCCCAAAACAAAACGCAAAAAAAAGAACACCAAGTCACACCAAAGGGATACCACTATTGCTAGGCAGCAGGGGGTTCAAGAATGCAAGCAGTCCAAGACAGCTTATGTTCATTCCTTGTCTCTTTCCATAAAGTACCACTAAAGTTATATTTCAGAGTTGCAGCATACTTAATAGAAACAGGAAAGTCGATCTTAAAATGCAGAGAAAGCATTTTTCAAAAAATGTTTTTCCTACATTAGATCCATAGTAAGTTGCCACTCTAATTTTGTAATAAAGGCAACTGAGCAACTACACTCTAAATTGTGTGAACTCTGGGTCCTCTTTCTGCCCTTTCTGAGCCACCAGAATGATGCAAATGAATGGCCTGGCAGGTGCTCTTAGAAGCATTAACAACACTGAAAAGAGAAGCAAACAAAACCTGAAACAATAAGGCCAGGTTCTTATTAAGCCCTGCTCCAAAGTCATCGTCTGGTGTCTGTGATGATGAAGCCTGGTTACATTGGCAAATTTGAAATCGTTTATGATCACAGAGCCGGGAAAATTACTGTGAACCTCCCAGGCAGGTTAAACAAGTGTGATCAGCCCCAGATGTGATGTACAACTCAAAGATTTAGAAAAATGGCAGAATAATCTGTTCCCGTCCTGCCATTGTATAGACAACCTCAACTGGCATCACGCATCATGAAGAACCAAGACAAAAACACACAGGAGGGAAAATCCTGGGATTCTTTTTCTAGGGATATAATATATATATATATATGCAAATAAAATGCCGCAATGGACAAAATAAAATTTTAAAAAATAGTGTGGACTTTGAACAGACTTATTGTCTCCTTGATTATGAACCTCAGTTAAGTATTTTCTAGAGTCTTTTTTTTTTTTAAGATTTATTTGAGAGAGTGAGCATGCACAAGCAGGGGGAGCGGCAGGCAGAGGGAGAAGCAGACTTCCTGCTGAGCAAGGAGCCAGATATGGGACTGGATCCTAGGACCCTGGGATCATGACCTGAGCTGAACGCAGACTCTCAACTGACTGAGCCACCCCAGCGTCCCAAATTAATTCTGAGTGGGTTATTTTCCCACCCTGTCTTTTTTTTTTTTTTTTAAGCTTTTATTTATTTGAGAAAGAGAATGAGGGGGAGTGGGGTGGGCAGAGGGAGAGGAAGAAACAGGCTTCCCACTGAGCAGGGAGTCCAACCTGGGGCTTGATCCCAGGACCCCAAGATCATGGCCTGAGTCAAAGGCAGACGCTTAACCGACTGAGCCACCCAGGCACACCTATTTCTTAGAGCCTTAAATTCATTTTATAAAGAAACAAGTGCCTTGAGTGCTAATCAGTACTCCACTGAAGACCCAAGGTTATTCCTTCTAGTCAAAGGAGATAGGAGCAAATATTCTAGATTCTTGAATCTACAGTAGGAAAACGGTCATTGAAATTTAAATGGCAAGAACGGTTTTAAATCAATGTATTGTACTTCCAGTCTGGGGAAGGCTGTTCAGCCTCCGTTACCATCAACTCAGGGAATGAGGTGTGCAACTGGGCAAAGCAGCTTCATGTCCAATTCACAGGCTTTCTTATTGGGGAAAAAAAAAAATCGATTACCTTGATACATAGGTTACCACCTGCATTGCCCAGGCTGTAGACCTAGATTCCAGATTTTGAGCACTGCTAGCAGGATAACCTCATCCCTTAGAAAATCTGACTTCTGACAACTGGTTGTTTGTGAACACCTCACGCTGGATCCTCATGACAAAACTACCTCACGCGAATATAAAATGTCTGGCTAGATCCTACTGAATTGTTCTATTACTCCAAATCCAGCAGATGGCAGGGGTGACTAATTGTTCAAAGAAAACACTTCTCTAGAAGAAGGCAGCTATTCTCTTGAAAGATTTTGGACAAGATTTTGGGCTATATTTCATTCTGAATTATGTAATTCTCCCCCACTTACCCCACTCCACAGATCAGCTTTATGAAAAGTGAGGTGGGGAACACCCAGGATTCCTCTCCATTGTCCCACTGGCCTCTCCTATACTGGTGTAAAGAGTCTCACCAGCCAGTTCACAATATTTGCAAGGATCCCTGTCTCCCCTCTTTCTCATCACAGCATTTGAGCAGGGAGGTGGCGCTCACCCAAGGAAACCCAACCTCCGCAGGAATCTAAGGCAGTGGCAGCAAGATATGGGATGTTTTATAGCAAAAGCCGCTTGACAGCCTCCTTTTCAAGTTCACCGTAGGAAAACACCTAAGAGGATGTAATTACAGCATATTCACTGCATCTTTGGCCGCCTATCTGCAGAGATGTTTCGTTAGACTGCTTTTCCAGAACCGTCAACTCATCTTTCCTGCGTGGGCTTTCATTTGCTATATTAAACGCAATGAGGCTTCGCTATTTCTACTTTGGTGTGAATCCTTGTCTTTTTAAAAATCCCCCACACAGGACTCAGTGGGTTAAGCTTCTGCCTTCGGCTCAGGTCACGATCTCAGGGTCCACGGATTGAGCCCCACATCTGGCTCTCTGCTCAGCGGGGAGCCTGCTTCTCCCTCTCTCTCTGCCTGCCTCTCTGCCTACTTCTGATCTGTCAAATAAATAAATAAAATCTTAAAAAAAAAGAAAAGAAAAAAAAATCCCCCACACAGAAGGCTGCACTTTTTCCTTTTTGAGGACTCCTTGCTCTCTACAATATTGACTCTAAGGATTTTCTAAATTGTTAAAACAAACACCTTAAGAATCGTGAATTGAAAGAAGCCACAGGTGTCTCCAGTTCAAATTTTGCGACACTCCGACCCCACCTGTCCCTAGAGACTTTTTTTGGAGGCCTGCTCTTGGCATGGGAGGCTGCCACACCTTACGAGAGCTGCACGGGATAGTCCGCCTAGGTTTGCCATAGCAGAGCAGAGACATTTGGAACCAGTGGTCCCCACGGGAGACACAGAAGCGAACTCTCCGTGTCTGCGTCTTTATAACGGAAACGGGGCCTTCTAACTATGGCTCTGGAGTCACACCAGGTTCCACCTGTGGCGAGTAATTTCCCCTCTCGAAGCTTCGAAGCTTCTATTTTTCAACTTAAAGACGAGGACCAACCAGCCCACCTCTGCGGTCGCTAGGAATTCGGGGCCAGATAATGAAGGCAAAGCCCTTGCGCTCAGGTGTGGGCGCGCTCAGCCATCCGGTAGGGACGAGCTTTGGCCCCAGGACAGTGACGACGGCTTTCGCTCTCACCTGGGCGACACACTCGTCCAGGTAGAGCTCCAGGTACGTCTGCTCTTCCTCCATGGGTGGAGGCCGCACCGTTAGAAAAGCTGAGAACCGGAAAGTGCCCAGGCGAGTCTAGCTACCGCGGAGCCCGACCGAACGCACCAGCAGCGCAGACCATTTATCAGCCCCGGGGCCGCACGCGGTGGGCGGGGCGGGGCCGGTGGGCGGGACCGCAAAACTGAGCCCCGGCCCAAAGGCCTTTAGGAAGATGAAGAGAATGGGGAGAGTGCAAGGACGCGGGAGGGTAGAGGCCCCTCTCTAGGGTGCAATCACCGCACTCCACCCACAGCTGAGCCCCAGCTTGGCCCACAAATTTGGAGATTTCCTTCAGTCCCTGCAAGTGCTGCCGTGGCCTCCAGGACAGAGGTCTGGGTGTTAGCAGCATAAAAAGTGAACACGTGGGACGAGGAGGAAATGAAGGATATCCTCACCCCCCTTTTGAAGGGATTTTTTTTCCCTTCTCTCTCCTGAACAGAGCGAGGGGAATTTGAAACACCCTTACCCAGTCAAGTGTAGTACTTTTACGCTGTGATTGCTTCTCACCTTCAAATCCCAGGTGTTTCTTCTCCGCTCACAGAGAATTCAGTCTAAAACCACATAGAGTCTGAAACTAATATAACATTGTATGTTAACCGTACTGGAATTGAAATAAAATACGTAAAAAAATAAAGCGACACACAATGGAATCTGCCGCTGCAGTCTGAGGCAGCTCAAGCAGGTCCTACAAAAACCAAATGTTCAGAGGTGCCTCTTTCTTGAAATCGTTGTTTTAATTTTCAGTGCCTCCGCTTTCCTGAGAACTTAAATGTGCAGATGGTTCTATACATAAAATTGACACTTTCTATGTAAGATATTTCAAAATGTACACGGAGACGCACATAAAATATGTCTTTCTTGTTAGACTATACTCTCTGAGAGCAGGAATTTTGATTACTCATCTTTGTGGCTCTGTACCAAGCTCAAAGATAATCCATCAAACTTCGCTGGTGAATGAAACTGCCCTCAAAATGGAGCATGGGGTGGGGGCCCCTGCGTGTCTCAGTGGGTTAAACAGCAGCCTTTCTCCCAGGTCAGGGTCCTGGCCTAGGGCTCCCCGCTCAGCAGGGAGTTGGCTTGTCCCTCTGCTCCTCCCTCTGCTCGTGTTTGTGTGCACGCTACTTTTCTGGCTCTTGCTCTCACTCTCTCTGTCTGAAATAAATAAAATCTTTTTTAAAATGGAGCATGGGAAACACATCATGGTAGAGACAGATGGCTCTCACAATCAGATCACAATAGAAATCTTACAGAATTTCTAATCAAGAACATAGGAAACGCTTTGATAAAGCTGACTTTTATATAATGGTTTATAATGACATGGAATTTTTGTTATAATTCTGCCCACAAAAAAATGTTTAGCACAGTTCCTGCCTGGTCACTGAGGTACTAGCTCTTGGTTTTGTTATTAGACTCTTAGGTCTGAATTGTGTTCTCTCTCAAATCCATATGTCAAAGCTCTAATATGACTGGTGGCCTTCTAAGAATAGAGAGAGACATCAGACAGAGATGCATGTGCACAGAGAAAAAGGCCATGCAAGGACACAGTGAGAAGGCCGCTATCTACACGCTGAGGAGAGAGGCCTCAGGAAACCAAACCTGCTGACACGTCAATCTTGGGTGTTCAGCCTCTGGAACTGTGAGAAAATAAATTTCTGTTGTTTAAGCTACTCACTGTGCTATTTTGCTGTGACAGCCCTAGCCAGCTAATGTGTAGAATCATAAAGTGTCTCATCATATGTAGTGGGCAGAATTCTGAGATGGCTCCCCAAATTCCCACCTCTCTGATGCATGCACAGTTTCTCCCAGTTATTCAAACACTAATCTAGGTGCTACCATGAAGGGATTTTGCAGATCTAATTAAGTTCTGAAATCAGTCAACTTCTAGAAAGGCAGATTATCCTGGGTGAGCCTGACCTAATCAGGTGAGATTTTAAAAGAAACGAACCCAGTTCTTCTTCCTCATGTGGGAGAGTCAAAGCATGAGAAGGAATTACAATGAAGGAGATTCTCCACTGCTGGCTCTGGAGATGACTGGAGCCATGCTGCAGTGAAAGTGGGTGACCTGTATTTGCTGACAGTGGCCCACAGTTGACAGCCAGCTAGGAAATGAAGACCTCCTCCTATAGCTTTAAGGAACTGAATTTGGCCAACAACAAAGAAAGAAATCCCTGAAAGGAACTCAACCTGTTTGATACCATCATTTCAGCCTTGGAAGCCTTGGAAGCCTTGGAAGCCCTAACCAGAGAACCCAGTCATGGCATGCCCGGACTTCTGACCCATACAACTGTGAACTTATAAATGGTGATGTTTCAAGCCAACAAACTTATGGTAATTTGTTACTCAGAAATAGAAAATGAAAACAAGAGAGAAATGGAAAAGGAATACATCATAAATTATAAATAAGAAGTAGGGACACAGATTTGCAGTGATCTGCAGTGCAAATGGTAAAGCAAATAAATAAAATGTTAACAACAAGCAAATTTGGGTAAAGGGTTCATGAGAGTTCGTAGTACTACTTTTCTTTTTGTAACTTTCTCTAGGTTTGAAATTATTTCCAAATCATATTCCAAATCAGAATAAAAGAGACATGACTGTTTGGGTGAATATTTTCAGTTGTTTTGTTGAGAGTTAACTTGTCCAAAATCTTCAACTGTTTTATTTATGAAAATCAAAGATTGATATGGTTTGACTGAATAATAATTAAATGCTTGCATTCACTGAACTCTTATTATGTGCTAAGCACTCTTCTAAGTGTTTCAGACACGAACTCATTTAAACACCACAACAGCTCTTTTATTCCCATTTTACAGTAGAGAATACTGAGGCTCGGAGAGATTAGGAAACTTGTCCCAGGTAACACTGCCCCTATTCAGAGTATTTGACTCTTGAGCCACATCTATGTATTGTCTCCCATCAAAGTCTATGTACGCCATTTCAAATTAGTAGTTTGTTTTTATTTGAACTGTGTTTGTTAATCAGTTTTGATTCTGATTTTTTTCTTCAGATTTTGTGATATTTTGTACTTTGGCAGAAAAAGAAGAAAAAGGAAAACAAAATAACCTTATCCAAAAACTTTAATCTATACTTTCTTAATTACTGTTGTGAAGATTAAATGGATTAAATGGGAGTATGGGTAAACTTTTAGCAACCATTTTGCACCTATAAAGTATTGTTTTAATGTTTTTAAGAGAATAATGTCAAGACTTAGATGGACCACACCAAGAGTTGTTATGAAAAGTGTTTAAGAGAGGTCAGCTCTTTGGAAAATAGGCCTTTACCTTTACCTCTTATTTTAATAGGCCCTGTTCCTCATCATAGAAAATATTAAAATAAAGCCATATCCCACATTAAATGTAATTTACAAATCACTAAGAGTTGAATTCCTTGTGACCAGTTGATATGTCCCATTTTGCAGACATTTAATCAAATTTACTAATTCAGTTTTGGAATTTAAAAACATTTTGGAGGGCTCCTGGGTGGCTCAGTAGGTTAGGCCTCTGCCTTAGGCTCAAGTCATGATCTCGGGGTCCTGGGATCCAGTCCCGCATCAGGCACTCTGCTCGGCAGGGAGCCTGCTTCCTCCTCTCTCTCTGCCTGCCTCTCTGCCTACTTGTGATCTCTCTCTGTCAAATAAATAAATAAAATCTTTAAAAATAAAATAAAAACGTTTTGGAGCCAACAAATTATCCTCAGCTCTCAAACAATCAAAAGTACTGGGCCTTAGCCTCTAAAATGCAATTGCCTGCGTGGGACCAGATAGTCAGTCTCAGGCAGGAAAAAAAAAAGAGATGAACTTCAGGGTTGAAGGAATATTGGAAACATGTTTCACTAGGGGGCGCTCTTTTGTCTCCATAAGTATCTTCAGGTTTGGGGCATAAAGGACTTTCAGAGTGAGATTACAAAGGGATCCACGCATGCCCTAGATGTTAAAATAAAAAGTGGATATTTCTCTGTGGCAGAAGACCAGGGGGTGCTTCCAAAAGATAAGATTACTCACTGTACCATCAATTCAAATACATTTGTACGTATTTATACAAAGAGATTCAATTTACAGTGGCTAAACCAACTGAAAGTGCTAGTAGAGCCACACCCCGCCACCTTGATGGGGGTTCTATGTGAAGGGCAATTTGGCTGCCTAGGAAAAATCTGAAAAGCAAGCATCTTCATAAATGTGATTAGGTTTCTTGAGGCCACGTTAGGAGAGCACATTTTGAATCCGTGGCCATTTTGCTAGACGCAGCCTTTTTTTTTTTTTTTTTAAGATTTTATTTATTTATTTGACAGAGAGAGATCACAAGTAGACAAAGAGGCAGGCGGAGAAGGAGAGAGGGAAGCAGGCTCCCTGCTGAGCAAAGAGCCTGATGCGGGACTCAATCCCAGGACCCTGAGATCATGACCTGAGCCGAAGGCAGCGGCTTAACCTACTGAACCAGCCAGGCACCCTAGACGCGGCCTTCTTTTTGTCTTAGGAGCTGCGGACATTCATTGCGATTAATCTCTATATTGAGCTGCCAGTTTCCTGACAGGGATTTTTACACACAAGAATATGAAGGTGGGTTTGAGCAGTGCCTGAAGGTCTTTTCTAGATCAAAACTTAATGAATTGTTGTCCTCTCAGTAATCATGGGACATAGAAATATCCCACAATAACTCATCCTTACCCTTCTCGCTGGAGATGGAGCCTAAGCGTCAGCATCTGGGAAGGAGCCTGTGGGATGGCTCCATCAGGAAGGTGCTGAAGCACTGTCACGACCTTCTTAGTCACTGTAGCCGTGCCTCACCAACCTCGGTCCCCTGGAGATCTCAAATGGTAACCTCCCGGGGCTCCCTCCCCAGGGATGCTATTGCCGCCCTTCTATTAGGTGGGGCCCTGCGCTGAATGTAAAGAAGACTCACTGTATTTTCACTTTCCTAGGAACATGGTTCAATCTCATGTAAAATTAAAGCCAAGAATTAAAATTTCACAAACTCCCTTTTCTCTTTTGGATTAATCCCGATTATTTTCTTTCTGTGTGGACCTCTACCATCAGAGGGATTCTACAATAACGAACAAATTATTTTTTAAAGCACGGTATAAATAGGAAGTGTTATTCACGAGCACAGCTTTGGCAGCCCTTACGTGAACATGGAACTGAGTACGGCAGTCCCGATTCCGAGCAGGAGAGAGGTGCTCGACAGGTTCTCAAGCTGAATGCCTCCAGGGCAGCCTGGCCCCAGAGGACAGCTGCCTGCCCCCTGCCGTGCACGGCCGCTTAGGTTTTATAGCAAATGCTTAGGAAAGTACAGACAAGGATTTCAGCTTCCTCTTCCCACTGAAGTGAACTTTGTACATACCTCCCTAAACTGGAATCTTTGTACATGCCCACACTCGCTTTCTGTGTCATTAGAGTCAAGTTGGGAATGGTTCTCTGATGCCGTCTTCCCCACCCCGAGAATTAACATCTTAACATTGAAAATCTTAATTCTGATAGACATTCTTGTGAAACTTGAAACACGTTTACATTTACTATGTAAAATCAAGGACAGTTCCCAGGTTGCAGCTGTTTGCTCACCTGTGAAGGGTCGGCTTCCATGTTCCTAACCTGGGAAATACAAGAGGACTTATTTCCACTCAGAATTTCGATATCGAGTGGGCCTCTGTTTTGCCCTTGTGGGGAGAGAAAAATCTGCCTTTCCCGTTGTGCACATGTGTCTTCAGGGGCAGGGGAGTACAGTGTGTGAAGAGCCTGAATCTGAGACTTAGAACTCAGTTCAAGTCTTTGTGTAATCACGCCCAAGGCTTGTGACTTCAGGCAGGTTATTTAGTATCTGTAAGCCTTACCTTTCTCCCTGTGAAATGGAGCTGACCCTAGGGCCACGGCCAGGATTACACGAGATGATCGGTAGAGCACTGAGTACAGTGCCCGGTTGGTGGGGGGTGGGGTTGCTAGAACATTCTGCAGCGAGGGGGGAGTGCCTCGTAGTTCTCCTTCCTGATAGTGAAAATCTTCTGGAAACCTTCAGAGTATTCTAAAACAAAAGACAGAACTCTCCATCGAGAGCCTTTAGAAGGCAACTTTACAGAGTAGCCCACGGGATTACGTAGGGACTTCATGCTGGGGGTAGAGAAGAACAGGCAGTACCAGTGAAAGCTTCCACAGCTCCTGAGAGGCCCTCAGGGAAGCAACCTTTGGGAGCCGGTTGGAGGCTGAAGTGAGTCAGCACACCCACCCAGTTCCTGAGAGAAGGCTCCCGGGGCCACTGAGTCACTCTTCCCTTAAGCCAGGTGTCAGCCCCTCCCCCAACCCTTTTTTCTTTCTGTTTCAGAGTCAAGTTAATGCTAAGAGGTATAATGGAAATAATATAATATAATTACCATGATGACAAATCTGCAAACGATGTTACTTATGAAAATGAATTCTCCTTTGGATATGCTGTACTTACTCAGAAGGGCCACTGAAGGGCAAATCTCCAAGTGGTGCTTCTTCTAAGTCAGAGGTAGGAACTGTTGACAGAAATGTCTTAGGAGTGACCAGAAGGGACTCTCCTCCTTCACGGAAGATACCACTGCTGATAGGGGAATACTCAGGGGACTGGCTCCCTTCACAACATTTCTGGGTGCATCTCTGAGTTACTATCTTACATATTTTCTCTTTTTTTGAGATGTACTTATTTATTTGAGAAAGAGAGAGGACGTGAGTGGGAGGGGGAGCAGAGGGAGAGAGAGAATCCTCAAGCAGACTCCCCAAGTCCCTCCCAGGACTCTGAGATCATGACCTGAGCAGAAATCAAGAGCCCATTGCTCAACCAACTGAGCCACCCAGGCAGCCTGACTATTTTATTTCAAGAGAACTTATCTGTCATGCCTCTCATCCCCAAATGTTCACTTATCCATTACTGTGCACGAGATACTCCTTAGATCCCATCAAGGATACAGAGATGGTGGTCTTTAAGTAACTTACAGCATGGCAGGGAGGATGACAGCAACAATAGTAATAAGGACAGTGATAATAACCCCGCTTATTCATCACTTACCAATGACTTCCTCTGTCCAGGCACTCTTTAAGCTCCTTAAAACCTCTTTTTTTAGTGCTCATTATCACTTGGCATTAGGGAAATAACAGTCAAAACCACAGTGAGATACCGCTTCACACCAGTCAGAATGGCTAAAATTAATGGCAGGAAACAAGAGGTGTTGGCAAGAATGCAGAGAAAGGGGAACCCTCCTACACTGTTGGTGGGAATGCAAGCTGGCATGGCCATTCTGGAAAACAGTATGGAGGTTCCTCAAAAAGTTGAAAACAGAGATATCTTATGACCCAGCAGTTGCACTAGGGTATTTACTCCAAATTACTACAAAGGTAGTGATCCAAAGGGGCACGTGCACCCCAATGTTTATAGGAGCAGTGTCCACAACAACCATACTGTGGAAAGAATCTAGATGTCTATTGACAGATGAATGGATAAAGAAGATATGGTATAGATATACAAAGGAGTATTATGCAGTCATCAAAAATCCAAATCTTGCTATTTGCAACAACATGGATGGAACTAGAGGGTATTATGCTAAGCGAAATAAGTCAGAGAAGGAAATTATCATATGATTTCATTGATTTGAGGAATTTGGAAAACAAGATAGAGGATCATAGGGGAAGGGAGGGATAATTGAAAAAAGACGAAACCAGAGAGGGAGACAAACCTTAAGAGACTCTTGGTCTCAGGAAACAAACTGAGGGTTGCTGGAGGGGAGGGGGGTGAGAGCGATGGGGTGGCTGGGTGATGGACATTGGGGAGGGTATGTGCTATGGTGAGGGCTGTGAATTGTATAAGACTGATGAATCACAGACCTATACCCCTGAAACAAATAATACATTATATGTTAATCAAAAAAATCTTTTTAAAAAAATCAAAACAAGGCTATAAGTAGATGTAATTATCATCTCAGTTTTAAAGACGAGGGAACGGAGGCCTGGGGAGTCAGGCAACTCAAAGATAAGCACTGCATGCAAACTCGCAGTAACAACGAGCCGAATTCCGCTCTGTGTCCTGGCAGTTTATGAGGGAGAGATCGCTTCCTGTGGCGAGGCATCAGAGCCTACTGCACAGAGGAGGCACGGATAGAGCAAAGTCTTGAAGGGTGTAGGGGGCTGACCTGTGGCCCCTCCAAAAGACACACCCTCCCCAAACCCTTGAATGTGACCTTATTTGGAAAAAGGTTATTGCGGATGTAATTAAAGAAGTTGAAATGAGATCACCCCAGACTTAGGTTGGGCCCTAAATTCAATGATAGGTGTCCTTATAAAAGAAACACAGAGAGAGATGTGAGGGGCACAGGCACCAGGAGAGGAGGCCCTGTGAAGACGGAGGCAGAGACTGACAGCCCAGGAAACATCAAGGATGTGGACAGACATCAAAAGTCAAGAGCAAGGCCCAGAACAGACTCTCCCTCGGAGCCTCCTGGAAGAACCAACCCTGCCAACACCTTCGTTTTGGACTGTGGCTTCCAGAGCTGTGTGAAAATAAATTTCTGTTGTTTTAAGCCACCCAGTCAGTGCTAATTCGTTCTGGCAGCCCCGGGAAGCGAGCACAAAGGGTCAGCGAGAATCGCCCGGAAACACTGGCTGGAGCAAAGGCACCGAAAAGGAAAAATACGGAGGTTTGAGTGTGTCTATTTTGGTTTGCTTGAAGTATAAGGACCCTGAAAAGGAGCTGGCTTTTTAAGATGGTCATAGGATGGAGACTTTGAGTGTCAGGTCAGGAAATCTAGTTTTTCCTTTATTAGCAAAGAGGGACGTGGTGAGTGATGTATATTTAGAAAATCAAGGTGCCCCAGAGCTGGCAGGAGGTAACACAGGGCTGATTTAGGTCAAGGGTTGTGGGAATGAAGAGAAGGGACAGCGGGAAAGGATCTTGTAGGGATCCAAGAGACTTAGCGATCCACAGATCCTCAATCTGGCTCCTGCTAAGTAGCTTGATTTATGTCTTACCTGCCATGGTGTAGCCATTTTTGTCTTCTGGGATGCCTAACACCCACACTTTAAAAGAGCTGTCCCAAGTCTTTTGGCTGCCTGTCCAGTTGGTTTATTAACTTGTCCTGGCTTCTTGGCAGTCAGATTAAGCTCTACGTTGAGGACTTGCTTTTCCTGAATCTTAGAAGAATGTTTCTTTTACCTTCTCTGGCCCTGTTCTTCCTACATGAGCTACGCCTTTAGAAACCGTTTCAATACCCTTAGTCACCTCTTCTTGGCATCCATTCTGCCTGAACTGAGGGCAGGATGCAGGGTTGCAGGGGTGTGGGGCCACGGGGCTGGCCTCTCTCCAGCATCTTATTACAGATCCTGTCTCACCATTCGATGCTAAGTGTGATGGAGAGGCGGCATTGATCAGGCTGTGACATCTGGAACAGATACAAATCTTAGAGCCATGTCAGAAGTTGGACACTGCCAGTGCCCTGGAGACCTCTAAGGGGTCTGAACCTTCAAGCCTCATCAAGCATCATATTCCTTTTGTTGGTTTCCAAATCACACTGACTCTCTTTAGCTGGCTTTAGGATATGGAGCCAGTGGGAGGGAAAGAAGAGGAACGGCGCTCACGCAGGGCTTACTCATCCTGTGAGGCGCTTTGTCTGTGTTATCTCATTTCATCTTCATGTCAGAACCATGAGGCAGGTGCTGTCAACCTCTTTTTTACAGATGAGGAAATTGAAGCTCAAAGCAATTAGGTCACGCGCTGACTGGTGCTGCCAGGATTCAACGTTTGGGCTTTCCCAGATACCACACTGCCTCCTACATAGGAGATTAGTTTTGTCCATGCCCGTAGGATGGTATGATCAGTTTGTGGCATACGTACAGAATTTGCCTGATGCATGCTGGGTTTTGACTTCAGGACATGATTCTGTACCATCATGTCTCCCCATGTCTCCACTGACCTAGCACTTCCAGGATACAGTTTCAAGAATGTTTGAGAACCTTCTAGGCTAATGAACTTGTGTTGTTTCCCAAAGGAACCGAAGTGTGGTTTTGCGTCAGGTTACAGTCTGCAGTTGTCTGGTTTCATCTCTAGGTTTGATTGTATTGGAAGGAATGAATGAAATGGTTCCTTTTATGTAGCCTTAATCTCTACATTGGTGTGGGCAAAGGACATGGCTTGGACGTGGGTGGTACCATCTGCAGCACCTGTTCCCATCCTCTAGTTTCCAAACCCAGGCCGATATCCTCAGGACTCCAAGCCCACCACCCTAACCACCTTCATTCATGCTGCTTTTGTCCCACCTTTCTCCTGCCCAATCCCAGAAGGTACTTCTCCCTTCTTTCTGCAATTCCAGCGCTAAACATTGTTCGTGGCTTAGCACCAGATCGCTGCCTCCAGTAAGCCTCTCCTGGTCTGCTTTCCATCACTGAGTTTCTGCAGTCCATTTGCTTCTATGGAGCTCTTCCCCAGCTTTCTTTTGGATTTTGGGGCTGTGCATTATCTCTTTAAAGGATTACAACCTCTTAGCATAGGGAGTTCGGGTTTCCTTTTGGCCTCCTGGTGCCTGGCAGAATGCTGGGCCTACAAGGGAAGTGTGGGGGAGGAGACATTAATTATTGACTGAGTCTGTAAATTGCAGATACATTTCTAGAACACAGATTACCTTATAAAATCTGCATTGTATATAGAATAAATACCTTGCTATGTATAGAACAAAGCGCAAATTCCTGAGCCTGGCATTAACAACAACAAAAACAAAGAGCAAAATATAAAACAAAACAAAATAAAATAAAACCTCTCCACCCTTAGTTTACAAACTATACTTTCAAGCTCTGCATAGCACTAGGTCACCATTGCTCTTACAGTTCTCACAGGTGGGAACATCATTTCCAGACTCTCTGTTCTGGAAACTCTTCCCAGCCTTCAGATGCTGTCTTCTGTGTGGAGCCCTCCTTGATCCCCAAAGACACAGCAAAGACCGTTTTTCTTCCACATGCCTGTACCATGTCACGTCCGTCCAATTTGGCCCGTTTTTTACTTAACCTTGTCCTATATTTCTTTGTTTATGTCCCTCCTGGATTGCACACTCCTCGAGGAGTGGAAAGCTGTTGACTCGCTTTTGCATCCAGTTAATGCCTAACGCACAATAAGCAGTCTTTCCTTAAGGCTGGCTGTGCTTGGTGTAATTCCTGTCTGATAAGAATCTGCAGCAGCTCTAATGCTTTTCAGCAGCTTGCTCGCCTGTAGAGGAGCTAAAAGGGTAGCTAAAACCCAGCAGGGAGTGCACCTGCTCCTTCTTCCACCCCTTCCCTGGTGGAAGAGACCAGGTTCTTAGGTCTGTCTCTGATGCTTTAGCTGGTCTTCTTTAGCAACCTCTCTCTGCTGCGGAGGGTGGGGGATGGAAATCGTCCCCAATTCGAGTGCACACATTGCCTCAGAGGCAGGCAAGGGCCCCTGTGTCTTATGAGTCAGCAGGCATTAAACCGAGCTCATCTCTCCCGCTTACTTCTAAAGCCCACAAAGCAGCAAACTCATTATCGCTGCACAGATGATAATGAACATCAGGCCAAGGACAGAGCAGTCTGGACTATGGTGCAGGGCTGCTTTTTCTCAGGGATGGAGCAGAGAGCCATTTTTCTTCACTCTCTCATGACTTCCATACTACTCACTGACAGTGAACCTAAGACACCCACTTGACATCATTAGTCGTGTGAACCAGATGTCAGCCACTAGATGTTGCTAACTTCCCCGGCTTGCTGAGCTCATCTGGTTCTTTACGATTTTGTAAAAATTGTCTCAAATCCCCACCCTTTATGCGGTAAGTAGCCCAGATGCTTTGCCAATAGCTCTGAGAATTTTTGCTGGCAGGATGTCTGGAAGGGACGTGGGTTCCTTCTGCCTTACTCTCTGCTTGCTCTGTTTCCTGGTCTTTGTTCTGCCTCTTGGGTACCCTGTTCCTTTTGCAGAGAGCATCTGCTTACTGGACTCCTAACAACCCCTCAGTCCCCAGAGTGCCACTTTTCACGGCTGTGTGTGCTGCAGACTTATTGAGGATTTGGGCAATAGAGCAGTGTGTGTATGTGTGTGAGAGAGAGAGAGAGAGAGAGAACACCCAAGCATGCTTACCCATGCCTGTGGTTTCCTAGGGCTGCTGTAACAAAGTAACATTGGCTTAAACAGCAATTTGCTATCCCACAGTTCTAGAAGCTAGAAGTCTGAGATCCAGGTGTCAGCCAGGTTATCCTTCATCTGAAGGCACTAAGGAAGGATTCATTCCCCGCCTTTCTCTTAACTTCTGGTAGTTCCTTGGCTTGTGGCAGCAGAACTCCACTCTTCGCATGGTGTTTTCCCTGTGTGTGGGTCTGTATCCAAATTTCCTCCTTTTTAGAAGGACACTAGTCACACATGAACAGGGGTCCACTCTTTTGCAATATGACCTTGTCTTAATTATGACAACCCTATTTGCAAATGTCACATTCTGGGTACAGGCACGTTAGGTCTTGAATGTGTGAATTTGGAGGGGATATAGTTCAATCCATAACTGTGTGCGTGTGCGTGTGTGCGTGTGTGTGTGTGTCAGGGTTGGGGTGCTACATGATAGAAGACAGCACTTACAATTGAATATTTAACCACCTCAGGTTTAAAAATTCCTCAGCCATTCCATCCTCTGGGGAACTTTCTGGAGTCCCCGCCCCCCAGCATCCTGCCATGTGGCTGGACCCCTTCTGATGCTCTCCTTGAACCTCTCCCTGCTCCTTCCTGTTTCATTCAGTTACAACTCCAAAAATTACAATGCATTTCTGAAGAAAAACAGTTTATTTTCCTCTCTCCAGAGGAAACCAGCCAGAGTTGGCTTACAGAGCCATCCTGATCTCTAAAAGCCCCATTTAAGATGTTTCTCACAAAGACCGTTCTCTGGTTGAGGAGAAATTCTGTGATCAGCTCTGATAAAAACTGTTTTTTCCCTCCCTTCATCAGTAAATAAAATGAAATCATTTATTGATCTAAATATTTTTTGTGAACAAGTTTCTATTTATATCTGGGTGCATCAAAAAAGGCTTCCTGCGCAAATTGAGAAAAAAAAAGACATAAGGTGAATGTAGGTTGTGCCTCACAGGCAAGGGAAGGACAACTTATTATACTTCCTTCTATGACAAGATATACTGATAACTCTGGCACCTTTTTCCTGCTGGGCAAGGACTTGGTTTTTGAGTCCTCTATGGAGCTGATTCAGGCCATAGTTATGGGTCCATTAGAGTTGATGTGAGAAATGAAGCCACTTTGCTACCATAGTTCCAGACATTCTGTGGAGGGAGTTTTGTGCTTCTGCTGATTGCTTCTGTTTCTGTTCATTAATAGTTGCTGGTTTGGGGAAACAGATAGAGGTGGGGAAATGTGATTTCTGTATTAATCAGCATAAACTGGATTATACTGTAGTGATGAATGACCCTCAAATCTTGGTATTTCTTGCTCATGCCACGTGGTTTTCGGGATCAGTGGAAGCTCTGCTCTGTGTTGCCTTTACTCAGGGAGTCAGCCTCTATTTGGAACATTGCTGGTCTTGTGGCAGAAGGAAACAGATACTGTTGAACCATGCACTGCCTTTTTTTTTTTTTCCATAGATAAAGTTTTATTGGAACATGTCTATGCTCACTCATTGACGTGTGGTCTGGGGTGGCTTGTGTGCAAAGCCTAAAATGTTTACCATTGGCCCTTTGTAGACTGTTTCCCTGGCTTCCTTTGGTTTGAGGCATTTTTTTTCTTTTAAATTTTTAAAATTAACATATAATGTATCATTTGCCCCAGGAGTACAGGTCTGTGAATCATCAGGCTTACCTACTTCACAGCACTCACCATAACACATACCCTCCCCAATGTCCGTAACCCAACCACCCACTCCATACCCCCCTACCCTGGCAACACTCGGTTTGTTTTGTGAGATTAAGAGTCTCTTATGGTTTGTCTCCTTCCCGATCCCGTCTTGTTTCATTTTTTTCCTTCCCTACTCCCCCAACCCCACCCCCCGACTTTGCCTCTCAAATTCCTCTAATCAGGGAGATCATATGATAATTCTCTTTCTCTGATTGACTTATTTAGCTCAGCCTAATACCCTCTAGCTTCATCCTTGTCATTGCAAATGGCAAGATTTAATTTCTTTTGATGGCTGCATAGTATTCCATTTTATGTATATACCACTTCTTCTCTATCCATTCATCTGTTGATGGACATCTAGGTTCTTTCCATAGTTTGGCTATTGTGGACATTGCTGCTATAAACATTGGGATGCACATGCCCCTTCGGATCACTACATTTGTACCTTTAGGGTAAATATCCAGTAGTGCAATTGCTGGGTTGTGGGGTAGCTCTATTTTTAAGTTTTTGATGAACCTCCATGCTGTTTTCCAGAGTGGCTGCATCAGCTTGCATTCCTACCCAACAGTGTAGGAGGGTACCCCTTTCTCTGCATCCTCTCCAACATCTGTCATTTCCTGACTTGTTGATTTTAGCCATTCTGACTGGTGTGAGGTGGTATCTCATTGTGGTTTTGATTTGTATTACCTTGATGCCGAGTGATGTGGAGCACTTTTTCATGTGTCTGTTGGCCATCTGGATGTATTCTTTGCAGAAATGTCTGTTCACGTCCTCTGCCCATTTCTTGATTGGATTATTTGTTCTTTGGGTATTGAATTTGAGAAATTCTTTATAGATTTTGGATACCAGCCCTTTATCTGATATGTCATTTGCAAATATCTTCTCCCATTCTGTCAGTTGTCTTTTGGTTTTGTTAACTGTTTCCTTTGCTGTGTGCAAGCTTTTGATCTTGATGAAGTCCCAATAGTTTATTTTTGTCCTTGATTCCCTTGCCTCTGGTGATGTTTCTAGGAAGAAGTTGCTGCGGCTGAGGTTGAAGAGGTTGCTGCCTGTGCTCTCCTCAAGGATTTTGATGGATTCCAGGTCTCACATTGAGATCTTTCATCCATTTGAGTCTATTTTTGTGTGTGGTCTAAGGAAATGGTCCAGTTTCATTCTTCTGCATGTAGCTGTCCAATTTTCCCAACACCATTTGTTGAAGAGACTGTCTTTTTTTCCATTGGACATTCTTTCTTGCTTTGTTGAAGATGAGTTGACTATAGAGTTGAGGGTCTATATCTGGGATCTCTATTCTGTTCCATTGATCTATGTGGATGTTTTTGTGCCAGTACCATACTGTCTTGATGATGACAGCTTTGTAATAGAGCTTGAAGTCTGGAATTGTGATGCCACCAACTTGGGCTTTCCTTTTCAACATTCCTCTGGCTATTCGAGGTCTTTTCTGGTTCCATATAAATTTAGGATTATTTGTCCTATTTCTCTGGAAAAAGTTACGGTATTTTTTTTTTAATTTAAATTTTAGTTATGGTACTTTAAAAAAGATTTTATTTATTTATTTGACAGACAGAGATCACAAGTAGGCAGACAGAGAGAGGGGGGGAAGCAGGCTCCCTGCTGAACAGACAGCCCAATGTGGGGCTCGATTCCAGGACACTTGGATCATGACCTGAGCCGAAGGATGAGGCTTTAACCCACTGAGTCACCCATGCACCCCAAAAATGATGGCATTTTGATAGGGATGGCCTTAAAAATGTAGATTGCTTTAGGTAGCATAGAGATTGTCACCATATTTGTTCTTCCAATCCATGAGCATGGAACACTTTTCCATTTCTTTGTGTCTTCCTCAATTTCTTCATGAGTACTTTATAATTTTCTGAGTACAGATTCTTTGCCTCTTTGGTTAGGTTTATTCCTGGGTATCTTATGGTTTTGGGTGCAATTGTAAATGGGATCGACTCCTTACTTTCTCTTTCTTCTGTCTTGTTGTTGGTGTATAGAAATGCAACTGACTTCTGTATATTGATTTTATATCCTGACACTTTACTGAATTCCTGTACGAGTTCTAGCAGATTTGTAGTGGAGTCTTTTGGGTTTTCCACATAAAGTATCATATCATCTGCAAAGAGTGAGAGTTTGACTTCTTATTTGCCGATTTGGATGCCTTTAATTTCTTTTTGTTGTCTGATTCCCGAGGCTAGGACTTCTAGTACTATGTTGAATAGCAGTGGTGATAATGGACATCCCTGCAGTGTTCCTGACTTTAGGGGAAATGTTCTCAGTTTTTCCCCATTGAGAATGATATTCGCTGTGGGTTTTTCATAGATGGCTTTGATGATATTGAGGTATGTACCCTCTATCCCTACACTTTGAAGAGTTTTGATCAAGAAAGGATGCTGTACTTGGTCAGATGCTTTTTCAGCATCTATTGAGAGTATCATATGGTTCTTGTTCTTTCTTTTGTTAATGTATTGTATCAGATTGTTTGATTTGCAGATGTTGAACCAACTTCGCAGCCCTGGAATACATCCCACTTGGTTGTGGTGAATAATCCTTTTAATGTACTGTTGGATCCAATTGGCTAGTAGCTTGGTGAGAATTTTTGCATCTGTGTTCATCAAGGATATTGATCTTTAATTCTCTTTTTTGACAGGGCCTTTGTCTGGTTTTGGGATCAAGGTAATGCTGGCCTCATAAAATGAGTTTGCAAGTTTTCCTTCCATTTCTATTTCTAGGAACAGTTTCAGGAGAACAGGTATTAATTCCTCTTTAAATGTTTGGTAGAATTCTCCTGGGAAGCCGCCTGGCCCTGCGCTCTTGTGTTTTGGGAGATTTTTGATGACTGCTTCAATCTCTTTACTGGTTATGTGTCTGTCTAGGTTTTCTATTTCTTCCTGGTTCAGTTTTGGTAGATTATACATCTCTAGGAATGCCTCCATTTCTTCCATATTGTCAAGTTTGCTGACGTATACTTGCTCAAAATATGTTCTTATAATGTGTGTATTTCTTTGATGTTGGTTGTGATCTCTTCTCTTTCATTCATGATTTTATTTATTTGGGTCCTTTCTCTTTTCTTTTTGATAAGTCTGGCCAGGGATTCATCATTTTACTAATTCTTTGAATGAACCAGCTCCTAGTTTCATTGATCTGTTGTAGTGTTCTTTTGATTTCTCTTTCATTGATTTCTGCTCTGATCTTTATTATTTTTCTTCTCCTGCTGGGTTTGGGTTTTCTTTGCTATTCTTTCTCCAGCTCCTTTAGGTTTAGAGTTATGTTGTGTACTTGAGACCTTTCTTGTTTCTTGAGAAGGGCTTGTATCACTATATACTTTCCTCTCAGGACTGCCTTTGCTGTGTCCCACAGATTTTGAACAGTTGTGTTTTCATTATCATTTGTTTCCATGAATTTTTTCAATTCTTCTTCAATTTCCTGATTGACCCATTCATTCCTTCGTAGGATGCTCTTTAGCCTCCATACATTTGAGTTTTTTCCAACTTTCCTCTTGTGATTGAGTTCTAGTTTCAGAACATTGTGGTCTGAAAATAGGCAGGGAATGATCCCAATCTTTTGGTACCAGTTGAGACCTGATTTGTGACCCAGGATGTGATCTATTCTGGAGAATGTTCCATGTGCAGTAGAAAAGAATGTGTATTCAGTTGCTTTGGGATGGAATGTTCTGAATATATCTGTGATGTCCATCTGGTCCAGTGTGTCATTTAAGGCCGTTATTTCCTTGTTGATCTTTTGCTTGAATGATCTGTCCATTTCAGTGAGGAGGGTATTACACTCACTTACTCTTATTGTATCATTGTCGATGTGTTTCTTTGATTTTGTTATTAATTGGCTTATATAGTTTGCTGCTCCCATGTTAGGGGCATAGATATTTAATACTATTAGATCTTCTTTCTGGACAGACCCTTTGAGTATGATATAGTGCCCTTCCTCATCTCTTATTATAGTCTTTGGCTTAAAATCTTATTTATCTGATATAAGAATTGCCACCCTAGCTTTCTTTTGATGTCCATTAGTATGGTCAATTGTTTTCTATCCCCCCACTTTAAAAATGGAGGTGTCTCTGGGTCTAAAGTGAGTTTCTTGTAGACCTTATATTGATGGGTTTTGGTTTTTTATCCATTCTGATTCCCTGTGTCTTTTGGTTGGGGCATTTAGCCCATTTACATTCAGGGTAACTATTGAAAGGTATGAATTTTGTGCTGTTGTATTACCTGTAAGGTGACTGTGTTACTGTATATTGTCTCTGTTGCTTTCTGGTCTACTACTTTTAGGCTCTCTCTTTGCTTAGAGGACCCCTTTCAATATTTCCTGTAGGTCTGGTTTGGTGATTACAAATTCTTGTAGTTTTTGTTTGTCCTGGAAGCTTTTTTATCTCTCCTTCTATTTTCAATGATAGTCTAGCTGGATACAGTATTCTTGGCTGCATATTTTTCTGATTTAGTGCTCTGAATATATCATGCCAGTTCTTTCCGGCCTGCCAGGTCTCTGTGGGTAAGTCTGCTGCCAAGCTAAAATTTCTACCATTGTATGTTACAGACTTCTTGTCTGTAATCCTGAGCTGCTTTCAGGATTTTCTCTTTGTCACTAAGACTTGTAAGTTTTACTATTAGATGACAGGGTGTGGACCCATTTTTATTGATTTTGAGGGGGGTTCTCTGTGCCTCCTGGATTTTGATGCTTGTTCCCTTTGCCGTATTAGGGAAATTCTTTTCTATAGTCTGCTCCAATATACCTTCTGCCCTCCTCTCTCTTTCTTCTTCTTCTGGAATCCCAATTATTCTAATATTGTTTTGTCTTATGGTATCATTAATCTCTCACATTCTCTCCTTGTAGTCCACTAGTTGTTTGTCTCTCTTTTGCTCAGCTTCTTTATTCTCTGTCATTTGGTCTTCTATATCACAAATTCTCTCTTCTGCCTCATATATCCTAGAAGTAAGAGCCTCCATTTTTTATTGCACCTATTAATAACTTTTTAAATTTCAACTTGGTTAGCTTTTAGTTCTTTTATTTCTCCAGACAGGGTTTCTCTAATATCTTCCATGCCTTTTTTGAACCCAGCTAGCACCTTAAGAATCATCATGAACTCTAGATCTGACATATTACCAATGTCTGTATTGATTAGGTCCCTATCCTTAGGACTGCCTCTTGTTCTTTTTTTGTGGTGAGTTTTTCTGCCTTGTCATTTTATCCAGATAAGAATATATGAACAAGAGAATAAAATACTAAAAGGGTGGCAAAGACCCCAGAAAAATGTATGCTATCCAAATCAGAAGAGACCCTAAATTGGGGGGGAAAATAGGGGGAATAAAGAAATTTTTAAAAATTTAAAATATATGTATTTATATTAGACTGGCGAATAGAACAGAGCCACCCACTTGATTTTGGGCGTATTTTGGTCTCTTAGAAGAAACTACCTCCCAAAATTTTAAAGAAAGAACAACTTGTATATATACCACAATAAGAGTAAACATGATGAAGGGATGGAATATGACTGCAAAGATGAAAATTTTAAAAAATTCTAAAAAAGGAATTGATAAGATAAGTTGGTTGGAAAAAGAAAGTGGAGAGAATTTGCTCAGGCTGGAGAGTAGAACAAAGCCCTGTGCTAGATTTAGGGTATATTTTGATCTATTTGAAGAAATTGTATCCCAAAATTTTTTACAAGAAAAAACCCTATATGTACACAAAAAATAAAATTAGATACAATGAAGGATAAAATATGACTATAATAATGAAGGTTTTAAAAGATTTTTATTTTATTTTATTTTATTTATTTATTTGACAGAGAGAAATCACAAGTAGGCAGAGAGGCAGGCAGAGAGAGAGGAGGAAGCAGGCTCCCTGCCCAGCAGAAAGCCTGATGCGGGGCTTGAACCCAGGACCTGGGATCATGACCTGAGCCGAAGGCAGTGGCTTAACCCACTGAGCCACCCAGGCGCCCCTAAAAGATTTTTTTAAGAAAGGTATTGTTAAGATAAACTAGTTAAAAAAAACATTAAAAGAGGAAAGAGGAAAGTTAAAAAAATTAGAATAAGAAAAAAATAAAATTAAAAAAATTTAATTAACTTTGTAAGACTAAAGAATCATGGGGAGAAAGCCATGAATTCCATGCTTTGCTTTCACCTCCTCAGAAATTCCGCTGTTTTCCTTGATCACTGAGCTTGGTCTTGGCTGGATGTTCTTGTAATATTCTGGGGGAGGGGCCTGTTGCCATGATTCTCAAACGTCTTTGCCCAAGGCGGAATTACACCGCCCTTGCCAGGGGCCTGGCTAAGTAATTTGCTCGGGTTCGCTCTCTGGGAGCATTTGTTACCTGAACGTTTTCCGTAGAACTCTGGAGGACAGGAATGAAAATGGCGGCCTCCCAATCTCTGGCCTGGAGGAGCCAAGAGCTCGGGGCCCCACTCCTTAGTGCACCCTCGGAGAAAAGCGCTCAATCACTCCCATCTTCCTGGTCTCCAGCCCCACTCTGAACTCACCCAGCCTGTGACCGAGTGTTTCTGTCTCTGGTGCACAGCCCCATTTGGATTCTCCAAACCCAGCAGATTACTACCTCCAGAGAAAGAAGGTGAGTCTTCCAGGATCTGCCGTTTGTGGGATCCCTGCTCAAAGGGCAGTGGTCTGATTGTGCCTCGGATCACAGTTTAAGGAACCCTGAGCTGAGAGCTCACTCCTCTGCTCCGTCTCTGTAGCTGGCTTCCCCGCTCTCATACCTGCGAGCTCTGCTACACTCAGACACCCCCAATCCTTCTGTGACCCCAGGGGGACCTGAGACCATACTGTCCCCGTGAGGGCTCCTCCCCCACTTAGTCTCTGGAGCAATATCCCTTAGTGGAGCAGACTTCTAAAAGTTCTGATTTTGTGCTCCATTGCTCCACTGCTTGCCGGGAGCCAGCCCCTCCCTGCCGCGGTCTATCTTCCTGTCACTTTGGATTCACTTCTCGCATGTTCTACATTTCAGAGAGTGGTTGATTTTCTGTTTCTAGAATTGCTGCTCTTCTTTTAGAACTCCTGTTGGGTTTGCAGGTGTTTGGAATGGTTTGATAACTACCTAGCTGAACCTCTGCGACCTGATGTCATCTCAGTCTACTATTCCTCTGCCATCTTGACTCCTCTTTCTCTTTCTTTCTTTCTTTCTTTTTTTTTTTTTTAGATTTTATTTGAGACACAGTGAGAGAGGGAACATAAGTAGGGGGAGTGAGAGGGTGTGAAGCAGGCTTCCCACTGAGCAGAGAACTCAGTGATGCATGGCTTGATCCTGGGACCCTGGGATTCTGACCTGAGCCGGAGGCAGACATTGCTTAATGACCAAATCACCCAAGCACCCCCATGTACTGCCTCTTAAAGCTTCTACTTATAAGTAATGATTGTCACTTCCACTCACATTTTATTGGTCAAGGCTAATGTCAGTGAGGTGGGCCAAGTGTAATCTTCCCTTAGGAATGGACAACAAAAACACTAATTTCATTTATATCAGATACCTCCCTTTTTTATTGTTCTTAAATGTCTGGGGAATGAAGTGAAAGGAAATGGAGACTTTTCCTTTTTATCAAATTTTAATGGCTATTCTTTATTCTTCTTACTATATATGGTAGAAATCTTATTATGAGGGTTAAAGAATAGAAATACATATTTGATGTGATTAACATCAAGACCTTTATGATTCAGTATCTCTTCTTTAGCTGGGATATAATTAGTTTTAACAGAAGGCTGCTTAATGGTCAAAATTAGGTCTATGAATGCAGACCAAGATAATAATCTTAGTGGTTAAATCTGGACTCTAATTATCCAACACAATAGTATGGTCTTTTATTTACTTTCACAGCAGAATAAGGTAAATTTAACAATGTTAATCTCAGGAACTATAGCCCTTTCAACGTTTAAAAAATATGTTGTACTCTTATACATACTTTTAATAGGAAAATAATCTTCCTATTGAAATACATTAGAGCAGATACAAAAATAATTATCACATGATGTGGTAATTATTTACTTCATCCCATTAATGGAAGAGTTTCAGCATGTGACCTACAAAGCAGAGTTGCTGAAGGATGTTTGGAAGAGCACTAGCTCTTCCAAGCACAAGAAAAATGTTAATAGATGTTACACTAAAAAAGGTGTATTAATTCAGGGGTTCAGGGAGTTCTTAGTTAAACACAGTAAACAGGTTTTGTAATGCAAGTTATCTCAGAATTTTAATGATGCATTATTAGTACCTGAGCTATTTATCTGATCATATTCTTCAGAACACACTGAAATGCTGACTCACAGCATTAGACCACTCCCATTACAACCACTTTCTAACCTAACTGAAACTCTAATCCTTTGAGCCCTCTGCTTACTTCTAATCAATAGCCCTCTTATTTCTTCAGTTCCTAGTTTACCCATCTGACCCTGAACATTCATCATTTTAGTATCATGCTTGGCCAATTATCTTATCTCTTAGTTGTACCCAAGTAGACCCACCCAACTATGGGTGAATCCAACTTTCTACTCCCCCTGAGCCCTGTTGGGGAAAGCTGTATGACCATTTACTTCAAATGGGCTCCTAATATCTGACAATTCCCTGTATTTCCTGTCAACTCACCTCTTACTCTCCTGCCTCCTCGTGATACTATTTCAAACTCTTTCTACTTCCTGGATTCAATAACCAGCTCTCTCCATCCCTACTGCACGGCCTACCACCTAGCTCTTCTGCAGAGCACAGAGGGCCTGCTGTTCCCAGTCTCTAGCCTCCAGCTGCTGTCCTCATTCTAGCTTTCTTTCCCCCTTTTGGGAGGGTGGAAATGTTTCATCTCCATCCAAGGACCATCCCTCCACCTGTACTTTCATTCTCACACCCTTCCCTCTCCAAGGAACTTGTGCTATCAAATATGTAGAGTCAGTCTTCCTTTTCAACTGGTTTGGCTCATCAACCATTGGCTTACTACATATGCTGTAGTCTTTCCCATTAGGGGAAGGAAGGGAGAAAGGAAGGAAGGGAAGGAGGTAAGAAGGAAGGAAAGAAGAATATATTCAACATTATATTCTGTTCCAGCTAATGCTTCCTCTTCATGGCCAAAAATCTCACTGTTTTTGTTTCCTTTCCTCGCACTCTACTCAATTGATGCTCCCATCAATTTTTTGTAAATTTTAAATTGAAATTTCATATACATATGGCAGTATGGATTAATCTTAAATATACAGCTCAATGAAGTTTTGTATAATTACATACCCCATGTAGTTACCACCCAGATTAAGCTATAAAGCATTTCCAGGAACAAAAGTAACAGTACCCTCAATGTTTCATAACTTGATCTCTTCACTTAACCATACATCCTGTTCGTACCACAGCAATATATTGAGACCCTCTTCATTTCTTTACTACTGAGTAGTGCTTCATTATGTAGCTGCATCATCATTTATCAATATTCTGCAGACGCACATATAGATTGATACCAGTCTTTTGGTATTCTAAATAGTGCTTCAATGAAGAGTTTTGTAGGCATCATTTCATATTTCTGCCACTGGAAGTTTGGTACAGATTCTTAGAAGTGGAAATACTGAGCCAAAGGTTAAATGCATTTGTAATTGTGTTAGATGTTGTCAAATTCCTCTCTGTAGAGGTTGTCCCACTAGTATTCCCACCTTCACTGTATAAGGGGAAAACATCTGCTTTTCCACAGACTTGCTAACAACATGAGTTTAAAATTTTTTAAATTTTATATGCTTATCTTTTTAGTCTCTTTTTATTTTCTTGCAGCTTGATGTAATTGTCATATAATACGTAGCACACAATTTGATGAATTTTACCATACGTGAACAACTATGAAACCATCCCTACAATCAAGATAATGAACGCATCCATCTCACCCCAAAGTG
Source organism: Lutra lutra (assembly GCF_902655055.1). NCBI lineage: Eukaryota > Metazoa > Chordata > Mammalia > Carnivora > Mustelidae > Lutra > Lutra lutra. The sequence goes on from NC_062284.1 coordinate 103,259,093, forward strand.
TCCTTGTGCTCCTCTGTAATCTCTCTTTCCCTCCCCACTCCCTTCTTCAAGCACAAGAAGCCTCAGCAATTTTATTCCCTATATGCCTTTTTTGAGGTATCTGGAGATGTGCCTTCCAACCTGAGGGAGAAAATGAAGACCGAAGGAAAGAGCCCAGTAAACCCAGGAGAGAGAACATGTCAGCCTCAGCATGAAGGTGAGGGGAAAGCTGGTCTGTGGCCTGCTGCAATCTAGGCTTGGGGCACCAGCATGAGAGCAAGTGGTTTGGACTGGCAGCAGATCAGAAGACTCCAGGTGAGATGAAGATGAAATCAATCCAAAACCTGATATATCAAACATGTGGAGTGAAGATTCAGAGACTTAAAGAGAATGTGTGGCTGAAAATCAAGCAAATGAGCAAAGAAAGATCAGAAAGAAAAGGAAATGTTGTGATATGCCAAATGACCCAACTGTGTAAATAGTGAAGTTGATTTAATCAAAATTATGATATGAGTTTCTGTGGGGAGTGGTGGAATGGGAGGGACAGGGCATGAGGCAGGGGTGAAAGAAGGCTAAACTCTTGCTTCCTGCAGGGCAAGGTGAAGGAGCATTCTTATAATTGAAAGATCAAGAAGGAGCAAAAGAAGCATGTTTTTGGGGTGCCTGGGTGGTTCAGTAGGTTACACACCCAGCTCTTGATCTCAGCTCAGGTTTTGATCTCAGGGTCCTGTGTTCAGGTCCTATGTTGGGCTCCATGCTGGCCATGGAACCTACTTTAAAGAAAAACAAAGAAGAAGCATGTTCTCAGTAATTCCGACATAGCCTTCTAGCTTGGCTCGAGTGACAACTCTGCATGAGCCTTTCTCTGACTGCCTTTGGTGGCTCTCCTTCAAGGCAATCTTGTGCATACCTCTATTAGGGCAACTATCATAATTTTTTATTTACTTTTCTGTACACCCATGAGATTGTGAGCATCTTGGGGGAAGGACAGTATTTTATAACCCCTTGGTCTGACACACAGGAAGTGCTGAATTTATGAATAATACTACAGAATATTGTGAAAGCAAAACTGACCAAGTCTTGATAAAATTAAGAGGAATTTAAAGAGTCTGTTAAGGACCACAGTATATGGAAATTAAAATCAAATCATAATGATTTCAAGGCATTGACTCATTTTACTCCCAGAAGTCTCAAAATATTCCATTTTCTAAGATAATGAACAGTTAGCATGCATATATCTCTACTTAACTCTTCAGGCTACTGTGAATTTTTCTTAATGAGATTAAGTGCTTGGGGCCCTTTCCTGGGAACATTTATTTAACTTTTCTCATGCATTAATGGAAAGGTTTTTATATTCACATTTCTATTACCTCCTGCTGGGATAATTTCATAAGCCCTAGTTATCTCATTAAGAATAAGAAACCACTGTTTCCAGGAAACATGATGGGATATTAAATTGTGCTTAACAGTGCAGGTGTGTATTACTTTTAAAACTCAATATCAAACAAGTTGATTGATAAAATACATTCATTTTGCTGGAGATAGAGAGCAGGTAGAAAAAGGAAGTTAGGCAATGATTAATAAAAATAATTTTCTTTTTGCAGAACAATTTCCTTTACATTATGAGCTCCCCAAATGCATTGAAAAATACAGTTCAGTTTGCCACAATTCGACTTACATACAGATATTTTTCTAGGAGCACACCTACAATATAAACACGCCAATATGTTTTCCTAAAGCTACACTATTTTGAGCTATATGCTCCAAATGACAAAGGGATGGAGGAGGCACCTTTGACCATTATACTCAATGACCCAATGGGAAAACTTTCATTGCTATCTTCAAAGTTGTGTGTTTTGTTTCATGCCCACAGGAGGAAAGCTTCCAGCAGCAGACACAATCCTAAATGGACGGGAAGGTGAGGTTTCCACATACCAATGAGCGAAAAGACCAAAAAAAAAAAAAAAAAAAAGATAGTTTGTAATATTGTAATGTTGTTGGGGTGACTGGACTGTGCCTGCCTCCTAAGGAGCCATGGGACTGTGGAAAGCAAGATGAGCCATCCAGATTTCTCTGAGGGAAAGACTTGCTCCCCTGCTATGAGCAGTTGTGGTTGGCAGGCAGCTTCCAGCTATCAGGTCCTCTGGAGCTGCAGAGAGCCAGCTCGCTGGGGGCCACATCCTTCCTGGGTTAGCCAGTGAAGGAGCTTTGCAGCAATGCTCCCCCTGGAGCTCCCCACCAGGCTGGCTGAGGCTCTGCCTGGTTTGCTCTGCAGTGTGAGTCTTCCGCTCAACTCTGCTTCTGTTCTCTCTCTTTTTTAAAAATTTTATTTATCAGAGAGAAGCACACACAAAGGTACAGCAGGCAGAGGGAGAAGCAGGATTCCCACTGAGCAGGGAGTCCAATGGGGGACTTGATCCCAGGATCCTGGGATCATGACCTGAGCCAGAGGCAGACATTTAACCAACTGAGCCACCCAGGCTCCCCAGCTTTTGTTCTCTTAACATTATAGGTGTTGATCCCTAAAAAATACCTTGCATCCCAGACTCTACCTCGGTATCTGCTTCCAGATAACCCAGTTGGCACATGTGGCTCACAGTGAGGGGATGAAGGACTGTGGATGGGACCCAGGGGAACCGCTGTGTTGCCTCCTCTGTTGCCACTGGCACTGCCAATGGTACAAGTCAGTGCAACACTACAGTTACTTGATACAAACTGGACCACAAGAGACTCAGACCTCACAGAAATTAAGGTCAGGCTCACTTCATCATGTAAAAAATCCCCATCTGCTGAGATGCTTGTAGAATGCCAAGGAAACATGAAAAACAAATCATAAATACCAAGTATGGTATTTATACGCCATTGCAAAGGGAAGAACTTTCAGCAAAACATGCTTTCTCCTCTGCTGTGTCATGCATACGCTAATGTACTTCAATTTTCCTTTCTTCTCCCCTTTCCCCCATAGTTACTTATGGGGTATATTGGTGGTCATTAACTTTAAATTTTAAATTGCATAATACAGACCATCAATAAAGACTGTGATGGAACAAAAGAGAAATAGATATTCCCTGATATCCCAGACTTAAAGCTGGATCTAGCAACTGCTTAGGCTTTGAGACTTTTCTTTTACAGAAAGATTTCATTTATTTATTTGAGAGAGACAGAGAGACCTCTGAGGGGAGGAGCAGAAGGAGAAGGACAAGCGGACTCTGTACTGAGTGGGGAACCCAATGCAGGGCTGGATCCCAGGACCCCGAGATCATGAGCTGAGCTGAAACCAAGAGTTGGATACTCATCTGACTGAGCCACCCTGGTACCCCAGCTTTGAGACTTTAAAGAAGGGCTGAATATAGTTTTGTTTGCATGAGTATACTTTAATTTTGTTAAAGAAAGAACATTTTGGGGACTATAAGTATGTGCAAAAAAGGTGTATGTTGCTATTAGGCATTGAAGGCGTGGAATGTAAGAAGAAGAATTACTTTAATATCTTACATTTACTGAGCACTTGAATTAACTCATTTAATGAATTAAATCATTTAATCTTTGCGACAGCACCGAGAGTGGTGCTATTACTATCTCCATTTACAAATGAAACAGAGCCTCCTAAAGCTTAATTAACTTGGCTATAGTGGCAGAGCATTTGCACGCAGGCGTTCTGTGTATCCTTTATGTGCTCTTCGTCTCCTTAAGTTCTAGCATCTTATTTTACTATACAGGAGATGCGTCAGTCTTTTGGGTCACCCAGCATCTAAATCCTCTGACTGCGTTTGGGAAATTCTCTTTGGGAAACTGTGTAGAAGGCAGAGCCCACCTGCCACTGCAAAGTTACAAGTGCAGATATTTCCCTTCCATTTTCTCTTGCACCTTGGGTGTGGACATGCTATTGATGCCATCTGGAAAATAACCTTTTAACCTTGAAAATAAAACTGTCAGGTTTTTTAATAGCAAAGGTGGGTTTAGCCAGGAATAGCAGAGAATGGCACCTGGGATTAAGTGGGCTGGAACAATTCCACAGAACAAAGGAGAGAACGTCTTTTATGGAGGAAAGGATGGATAGTTGGGAGGCCTGCTTCAAAAAATATCTTTTGAGGTAAACTAGGAGTTCTATGTATAATGGCTTCTCATTGGCTGAGCTGTGGCCGTCTCTCATTGGCTGGGCTGTTGCCAGGGTGAGGAAGAAACCTGCCTTCTTCCTGTTGGGACAGTAAAGTAGCATCCATGTAAAGGTGCACCTCTTCCGGTTAGATTTGGATTGACCAGCACTGAGTGTGAGAGCTACCCCTGCTGGCCTCCCAAATCCTTTCTATCACGGGTTTGCTTTTATTAATTTTGCAAGGCTTAGTGATCAGATGCACTTTCTCGTGGCTATTACAGCAAGATCAAGTTTCAAAAGGACCAGGGGCAGTGCTAGTGGTGGCCTTCACTGTCCGGTGCCAGGGGTGTTGGGGTCGTAAGTTACAGCCTCTGGTGCTTGGCAGCCGCCATGGGCCTGTTCTTACCAGACCAGGCTTGTATGATTTTTGGATGTTTGGCTATAAAGCTGTTAATGTTGTCTATGCAGCCTTCCCAGAAATTCTGCGAGTTACCTAACATTCTGATTTGTGGCAACAGCCCTTATGGTTGTGTAGCCTTATTTCTTAAAATGGAATACTAGCTTATACACACATAGTTCATGGCTCTTTTCTGTACAAGGCACCGTGCTAAGTGCATTACACACATAATGAAGTCTTAGAAAATTTTAGGACTTACGTTGGACTATTGTTCTCATTTAACGATGAGGAGACTTATGTATAATAACCTGCCCCAGGTCACACAGAGAGATGATTCAAGCCCTGGTCGTCTGTCACCAGAGTCTCTCCTCACCACCAGTCACTTCACCAGGGTCCCTTAATTTCTGAATGGTTTTGATTCTACCGTCCCATAGATGACTGGATTTTGTCCTCAAAGTTTTGTTTCTTTTTCAAGAATTGCTCCTAGGTGTACTTTTGTTTGGCTTCTCTTATGCTGGAGAGAGTTTATCTTTTGCCTTTAGATGAAGAGCAAACTTGCTGAGCATAACTTCCTAGGTCACACTTTGCTGTAGAACTCTGTAGGCCTAGATAATTTTGGTGGTGAAATCTCAGGGTCGCCATATTTTTCTCTCTTGTGTGTAACTTTTTCTTTTTTGCTTTGTATGTCACTTTTGCTTTTCTCTATATTGGTCTTTTTTCCTTCATTAGGGACATATTTTGACTTTGGGCATTCTATCTCAGTTTTTCCTGAGTCATGTTATGGCTTTTTGTCTGAAGATTCAAATCTTTATTCTGGACTAGTTTTCTCCTCTTGTTTTTTTGAGGAAAAAATTAAAACTCATTTGGTTCTATTCTTCAGAAATATCAATTATGTGTCTGTTTAATCTACTATGACTTCTGTGTCTATCATCTCTAATATTTTTTATATCATTGCCCCTTCCAATCCCTTTCTGGGGCTTTAAAAAAACCTGTCAATTATGTCCTTTACTATGTTTTTGATTGTGTTATTTCCACTCTCATTTCTCATGCAGTATTTTTTGGGTCGTGGTTTTCTATTTCTATTCCAGTGTTTTTTCTTCTGAGTTCTGCTGGCTTGCCTTTTACCTTTATTGTTTTTTGAACTGTTCCTCTGTTTCTTTGGATAATTCCTCTTATGTATATGTTCTTTATCTATAGGTCAACTTTATTTATTTATTTGCTTACTTACGTACTTACTTTCTTCCTCCAGTATATATGCATAGGGCCTAGATGGTTTATTTCTGATCTCAACAGGGGGAACCTAGTCGAGGGAGGTGGTGAACAGTGACATTGGGCACTCTTTAGCTTCCTATAACTACTACTTCCTCTTTCCTAAGGGATAATAAACTCCTTGTATTTGACACTTAAGAGGTTAGTATGGTGTATAGTAAATCCCTTAAACTACCTCTGGAAAATCTGTGCTGTCTCTCAGCTACCAGGCCAGATTATAGAAATTATAACAAATTTATTGCTATCAGGGTCTCTCATTCAGCTACCCTTCTGCCACTTTACAGTATAGAATGGTGTCTCCCTAGGACCACCTACTGCTTCTCTCATGGACTCCCCATGTCCCTCTACCTTGGTGCTCTAATCAAAGACTCTTTGGAACTGTCACTTATTCTCAGAAATACCTGTACCTTGCCTGAGGTCCAAGGCTGTCAGTGTTCACCATCATTTCTGTTCAAATTTGAAAGTGGTTGACAAGTATTCTGCATGGTGGTTGTTTGGAGTTGTAGTATTTCCCTGTTTAAAGATAAGATTAGAGGACGTCAGGGTGGCTTAGTTTGTTAAGTGTCTGCCTTCGGCTCAGGTCAGGATCCTAGGGTCCTGGAATTGAGTCCCACGTTAGGCTCCTCCGGGAGCCTGCTTCTTCCTCTCCCTCTGCCTGCTACTCCCCCTACTTGTGCTTTCTCTCTCTCTCTCTCTGACAAATAAATAAAGAAAATCTTTGAAAAAAAATAATAATAAAGATGAGATTAGAAATCCAGGAAAGGCTTACCTGGGAGGATATGGATCAGGGTCTCTCATGAGGCTGCAGCTGTCTCAAGGCTTGAGTGGGGCTAGAGAATCTCCTCCCAAGCTCATGGTCATGATTGCTGGCTGGTCTCTGTTCCTTGCTGACTGTTCACTGGAGGCTTCAGTTCCCTACCACATGGGCCTCTCCACAAGGCTGCTAAGACATGGCAGCGTGCTCACCCAGAGAATGTGATGAGAGAGAGAGAGAACAAGAGAGCATCCAAAATGGAAACCATATTCTTTCACAATATAATTTTAGAAGAGACATATGATATTTCTCCTATATGTAATTGGCATGTAGATTAACCCTGGTACAGTGGGGCAAAGGACTACTCAAGGGTGTGAATACCAGAAGGTAGGGATCATAAAGACTATCTTGGAAGCTGCCTACCACAAGTCTATGTATGGGTATGAAGATGTATATGCACACATACATATAAATGTGTGTATATAATACATATTACACACATGCACAAATCAATTAGAAGGATGTTTATAGCAATTCTAAATTTGAATGCACTTAGTAATATAGCTTTGCAATATATGAATCAGAAATTGATAGTACTACAAAAAGAAGACACTTAATCTCCTGTTATAGTGGGAAACTTTTAGCTCACTTACCCAGCAATAAACAGATCTGGTAGATGAAAATATCAGTAAACATAAGTTTTGAATAAGACAGTTAACAAGCTCAATCTTTTTTTTAAAAAAGATTATTTATTTATTTACTTGACAGAGAGACAGATCACAAGCCAGCAGAGAGAGCGGGGGAAACAGGCTCCTTACTGAGCAGAGAGCCCGATGTGAGTCTCGATTCTAGGACCCTGAGATCATGACCTGAGCTGATGGCAGAGGCTTAACCCACTTAACCCAGGCACCCCCTAATAAGCTCAATCTAATGGGCACATATATACAGACTCATAAAACAGTTGGAGAATGGACATTCTTTTCATGCCACTCTGAACCTTATGAAATTCGATTACTTAATAGTCCACAGTTCAAGTATCAATAGATCTTAAAGAATTGGAACCACAATTTCTGGCCACAATGCAATTAAAATTCAGATCAATTTGTAAAGAGATGACCATGAAAATACTGTATGCTAGTGAATTTTAAAGTGTACTTCTAAATAATTCACAAGTCAAAGAAGAAATCATAATGGGAAATTTAAAATATCTAGAACTGAAAAATACAAACAAATGCTACATATAACAATTTTGGAGACTCAGATACAGCAATGAATAGAGGGAAATGTGTAGTTTTAAACTGACAATTTAGAAAAGTCCAAAGACCAAAAACTTATAAGCTAAGCAGCTATTTGAAAACTTATAAAATTAACAATAGAGTAAACCCAGGAGGGGTGAAGTATGGAAATAATCCAGAATAGAGTAGTAATTAAAGAAATGATAACAAAGGTAGAAAAGGATAAAAAAAAAAGTGTAAAATTTTGAAATGACTAATAGAGTTAATATATCTCTGAAAGTTTAGTTTTTTTTTTTAAAGATTTTTTTATTTAGTTATTTGACAGAAATCACAAGTAGGCAGAGAGGCAGGCAGAGAGAGAAGAAGGGAAGCAGGCACCCTGCTGAGCAGAGAGCCCGATGTGGGGCTTGATCCCAGGACCCTGAGACCATGACCTGAGCCGAAGGCAGAGGCTTAACCCACTGAACCACCCAGGCGCCCCTCTGAAAGTTTAGTTTTAAAAAAGAGAAAGAGTGGGCACAGAAACACCATTTTGGGAATAAGAAATGGGATACAAGCCAAGGAACAGTAGAGATTAGATGGAAATTAAGGAAAAAACTTCATGACAATAAATTATAAAACAAATGAAAACAAATGCCTACAAAAAATTAATGTGCCACAATTAACTAAAAAGAACAAAAAACCCGAGGATTTTCTTAAACATGTGGAAGTTTTTATTTTTAATGAGATCCTCAGAAAGAAAACACCATGTCCCAGATAATTTTTTTTTTTAAGATTTTATTTATTGGGGCGCCTGGGTGGCTCAGTGGGTTAAGCCGCTGCCTTCGGCTCAGGTCATGATCTCAGGATCCTGGGATCGAGTCCCGCATCGGGCTCTCTGCTCAGCGAGAAGCCTGCTTCCCTCTCTCTCTCTCTCTGCCTTCCTCTCCGTCTACTTGTGATCTCTCTCTGTCAAATAAATAAATAAAATCTTTAAAAAAAAGATTTTATTTATTTATTTGACAGACAGAGATCACAAGTATGCAGAGAGGCAGACAGAGAGAGGCAGGCAGAGAGGTGGGAGGGAAGCAGGCTCCGCTGAGCAGAGAGCCCGATGTGGGGCTTGATCCCAGGACCCTGAGATCATGACCTGAGCCGAAGGCAGAGGCTTACTTAACCCACTGAGCCACCCAGGCACCCCCCAGATAATTTTGAGGACAAGTTGTAACAAACATTCAGTGCAATCTCTTCAAGAGAACTGAATGAACAAGAGCATTTATTTATTAAATGATTAATTTCAGAAGCTTGTAGTAACTAGCAGCATATACCAGCAAAACACTTCATGAGCTCTTCTGTTAAATATTTATATAAATAAATTGAGCCAGTCTCAGCTGTTGGGCTTATCGTGAGCTCTTTCTGGTTCAGGTGACATAACTGAACTTACCTCAGACGATAAGAGTCCAATAGATCTCTACTCCAAATTCTCTTATTCATCTTTGTTAGTAACAGTGGTCATCCCTTGTGCTCCCTTTTGAACTTTCCAGCAATCTCCTGAGAGTAGGTTGTGCCGTAACAGAGTGCTGTGTCAGCAGAGTCCCTAAGCTCTTCCCTGGGAATTAAGATGGGGGAGAACTTCTTGTATTTGCCCGTATCAGCACAAATTTGCCCCAGTTGTTTCCTTTAAATAATCTTACACGATATGATGGAGTTAGTTATAATCCCTCCTCTCTCTGAATTCAAAAGGGAAGTGAAATCTGGAATGCCATCTTTATGACAGAGCAGTTTAAAAGCAATAGATGTAATTGACATAAAATGTAAATTCAACCCTTTATTTCTCTCTCCATTCTGCATGCTGTTAAAATTTAGACATCGTGCAAATCTGCCCACTAGTTTAGGATGCCTGAAAAATCATTTCACTAATCTCACCGTGACCTCTGATGCTCTTGCTGGTGTCCCAGGGACTGTCCTTTTCTTTCATGATCAAGTAAATGATCTCTGCCCCAGATGTCCATGAATCCCAGTTGTGAAATTCTTGATTTGTCTGTTTTCTCCCTTCTCTGAGTTTAACTTTTTACTTCCAATGGAGGCGTCACTTCCATCCTCTTCTGAGGCCCTTTGTTTTTAATAGACTGCAGAATCTTTCCTGCACTTACTTGTTTTGGACCTACAGAACTATCACAGGCCCAGGGTGATTTACTCCAGGTGTTTTGCTCCCATTCTCATCAGTTAATTGGGAACCATGATTCCTATCATTCAGGGTAGCTGTTGTGAACTGGATGTTTGCATCCCTGCCAAATTCCTATATTGAAACCCTACCCCGTAATGTGATGGTATTGGAAATGAGGCCATTAGGAGGTTATTAGGAGTAGATGAGGTCATGAGGGTAGAGCCTCCATGAATGGGATTTGCACCCTTGTAAGGGTCTCTGGAGAGTTATGTTCTCTGCTCTCTGCCTTGTGAGGCTACAGCTAGAGGTCAGCAGTCGGCAACCCACACAGGGGCTCACAGCAGGACTTGACTTTGCTGGAAACTTCATCTCAGACTTCTACAGTGAGAACGAAATTTCTGTTGTGTATAAGCTACTCAATCTACGGTATTCCTGTTCAAACACCCAGAATGGACTAAAACAAAGCCTGTGGTACTGGTATTCCTTGGAAATATTGCAGGCTCCATTGCAGACCACCACAATAAAGCAAATGTTGCAACAAAGAGACTGAAATAAATGTTTTGGTTTCCCAGGTCATATAAAAGTTATGTTTACATTATACTGTGGTCTATTAAGTGTGCAATAGTATATCAAGAAATACAATATAATACCTTAATTTTAAAATACTTAACTGCTAAAAAACAAAACAAAACAAACCACTAACGATTATCTGAGCTTTCAGTGAGTCGTAATCACTGATCGCAGATCACTGTAACAAATATAATAATGGAAAAGTTTGAAATATTATGAAAATTACCAGGTGAGGGGCACCTGGGTGGCTCAGTCATTAAGGGTCTGCCTTCGGCTCAGGTCATGATCCCAGGGTCCTGGGATCGAGCCCCATAACTCCCTGCTCAGCGGAAAGCCTGCTTCTCCCTCTCCCACTCTCTCTGCTTGTGTTCACTCTCTCGCTGTGTCTCTTTATGTCAAAAAATAAACAAAATCTTAAAAAAAAAAAGAAGGTTTTAAATTAAAAAAAAAAATTACCAGGTGTGACATAGAGACACATAGTGAGGAAATGCGGTTGGAAAAATGATGCTGGTAACTTGCTCCGTGCAGGGGTGCCAGAAATCTTCCAGAATGAAGTATCTGTCAAGTGCAAAAAAATAAAGCACAATAAAACAAAGTATGCCTGTAATAAGGTTAGAACGACATGAAGTGCTTACCACAGTGCTTAGAACTCAGCAAACACTCAATGCATGCCAATCATTTTTCTTACCACAATCCCCTTCCCTAAGGCCAATCTTCTGTGTATTTTAGGGATAAATAGATCTTTCCATTTTTTTAATTCTAATTTTGATGAATTGGCTATTGACCTTATCGATTTGGTGGCAGGGTACATTTTTAGATTTTGATATGTGAATACCCTTTGCGATCTCTGGGAGAATGAACATAATAGTGATGATTTGTGTCTCTAATTGCCTTTAATGCATACATAACCTCTCTGTGAATGAGTACCAAGCCCTTGTGAGTTATCTTAGCTATTAGTATGGCAAAGCCTCTGACTTTAAGGACCCTCAGTAGCGAGTTGACATTTAAATCTGACAATTGATGATGCCACAAGAGACCTTTGCCCTGTGATTATCTGACAGACATGGACAAGGCAGGCTTTCTTACACTTTAGTCCTCTTTGGATCCTTTATCAATGCTTGGCACACTTATGGACTGAAGATTTTAGGTGAAAAAATTTTAAAGCTGGCTCACTAACAAAAAGTATGTTCAAGGGACGCCTGGGTGGTTAAGGGTCTGCCTTCAGCTCAGGTCATGATCCCAGGGTCCTGGGATCAACCCCCGCATGGGAATCCCTGCTCCGCAAGAAGCCTTCTTCTCCTTCTCCCACTCCCTCTGCTTGTGTTCCCTCTCTTGCTGTGTCTCTCTCTCTCTATCAAATAAATAAATAAATAAATAAAATCGATCTTCAAAAAAGAAAAAATAATGTTCAAAATGTGTTATGTTTTATGCAATCTTTGCCAAATCAGCGCGATAATGGATAACTTGGTTTCTTTTCTTACTACTTATTTTCACTCAATTAGAAGACCCAAAGTCACAACCGTGGGTGGCTGAGGATAGCAGTAGGTGTTGGTTTTTATACCAAATAATTCTAGCTATTATTTGGCTTGACATGGACCCTGTATTTTCAACCACCAGCAGCCCCATCCCACAGCCCTCCGCAGTAACCTTTGCTACTGCTCTCATCAGGAGGCAAAGTCTGAACCCTATGTATTAGTTTTCTCTTGCTGTGTAACAAATGACCACAAACTGCAGATGAAAGCAACACACGTTTGTTGTCCCACAGATTCCTTGTGTCAATAGTTCAGTGCATTTTAGCTGGGGCCCAGCTCTGAGTCTCACCAGGCTGAAATCAAGGCATTGGCCCCATGTATCCTCATGTAAAGGTTTGGCTAGGGAAAGATCCATTTTTAGACTCCTGTAAGTGGTTGGCAGAATTTACTTCCTTCTGACTGGGGGACTCACATGCCCCTGTTTTACCAGCTACAATTCTGGGACCACTTTTTGTTCCTAGATGCTACCTTCTGATCCTTGCCTGGTGTCCCCACCATCTCAACAATGGAGAACCTTCCCTTCATTGAATTGTTCTTCTGATCTCTCTGACTTGCCCTTCTGCTACCACCCGGAGAAAAAAATCTCTGATTTTAAAGGGTTTATGTAATTAGGTCAAGCCCACCTAAGATAATAGCTTTATCTTCAGGTCAGTTGATTACTGATCTTAATTATATCTGCACAACCATTTGCCTTGTAACAAATCCCTTTTCCATGTAACATCACCATGGGAGAAGTGGGGGGCTGGGGGAGCAGAGATCATGAGAAGCATCTTGGGAATTCTGCCTCCTACCCTAAATCTGGGGTGGCCTATAACATGCTTTGTACAAGACGATTTGCTCCTAGGACTCAAAAGTTCCGCAAGCTTCCACTTCTGCCCTCTGGATTGCTTCATCTTGGAACCTAGCCTTCATGCCGAGAATGTTGAAGCTGGCCATATGGAGGAGAACTAAGGTGTCCCAGGGCCAGCCCAACTGATAACTACTGTTTCAAGCCACTAGGTTTTGGGGTGGTCCATTATGCAGACATAGAAAACTATTTTTAGGACTCCATCAGATGCTAAGACTGTAGAATTTCACACTCAAAAATTGAAGTTTGAATACATTGGATTAGGAGAGAGGATAAATGGATTCTTTGGTTACAATAGAATTTGAACATGATTGATTCACTGTTGCAGCTTTTGAATGTGAGTTAAAATATGCTAAATAATACATCATTGATTTATCTCAAGAATGTCTGAAGAATCATCAAGAGTGAAAATTTGAGGTTTTAGCAATTGAGCCAATTGTATGTAATTCAGTCTTCTAAAAATGTTGATATTTTATTCTCAGCATTAAAAATCTAGATGATTCTGGCACCTGGGTGGCTCAGTCAGTTAAGCACCTGCCTTTGGCTCAGGTCATGATCTCAGAGTCCTGGGATCGAGTCCTGCATTAGGCTCCCTGCTTAGTGGGGAGGCTGTTTCTTCCTGTTCCTGTGCCTGCTTCTCCCCCTGATTGTACTTTCTCTCTCTCTCTCTCTAATCTCTCTGTCAAATAAATAAAAATCTTTAAAAATATAAAAATAAAATTCTGGATAATTCTTATACTGCTGATGGGAATGGAAGCTGGTTCAGCAGTCTGGGAAACAGTATGGAGGTTTGTCAAAAGGTTAAAAATAGAGCTACCCTATGAAACAGCAATTGCACTACTAAGTGTTTACCCAAAGGATATAAACATAGTGATCTGAAGGGGCACCTGCACTCCAATATTTATAGCAACAATGTCCACAATAGTCAAACTATGGAAAGGGTCCAGATGACCATTGACAAATGAATGAGTAAAGAAGATGTGGTGTATATATACAATGGAATATTACTCAGTCATCAAAAACCGAAATCATACCATTTGCAGTGATGTAAATGGAACTTGAGTGTATTATGCTAAGCAAAATAAGTATATCAGAGGAATACAATTATCATATGATTTCACTCATACATAAAATTTAAGAAACAAAACAGAGGATCATAGGGGAAGGGAAGGAAAAATAAAAGAAGACAAAATTAGAAAGGGAGACAAACCATGAGACTCTTAACTATACGGAACAAATAGAGTTGCTGGAGGGGAGGTGGGTGACGGGATGGGATAACTGGGTGATGGGCATTAAGGACAGCACTTGATGTAATGAGCACTGGGTATTCTATCAGACTGATGGATCACTAAATTTTATCTCTGAAACGAATAATACACTATATGTTAATTAAATGAATTTAAATGAAATAAATAAATTAAAAATAAATAAATAAATAAATAAATGGATAAGAAAAAGATTAGTTCTGTCCAAGTAGTATGCAATAGAAATATTTTTAAACAAACATGGTTTAGTGTTAAGATTTTTAGAAATCAAAATATTCATTCACATAATTTCAAACTAAAGTCAAATATAATAAAACTGTGGTAATGATTTTTTTGTTTTTTTAATTATTTTTGTTAACATATAATGTATTATGGGGTAAAGGTCTGTGAATCATCAGGCTTACACACTTTAGAGCACTCACCATATCACATACCCTCCCCAATGTCCGTAACCCAACCACCCTCTCCACACCCCCCTCCCCACAACAACCCTCTGTTTTGTGAGATTAAGAGTCTCTTATGGTTTGTCTCCCTCTTGATCCCATCTTGTTTCATTTTTTCCTTCCCTATCCCCCAAACACCCCACTCTGCCTCGCAAATTCCTCATATCAGGGAAATCATATGATAATTGGCTTTCTCTGATTGACTTATTTCGCTCAGACTAATACCCTCTAGTTCCATCCACATCGTTGCAAATGACAAGATTTCATTTCTTTTGATGGCTGCATAGTATTCCATTTTATGTATATACCACACCTTCTCTATCCATTCATCTGTTGATGGACATCTAGGTTCTTCCCACAGTTTGGCTATTGTGAACATTGCTGCTATAAATATTCAGGTGCATGTGCCACTTCAGATCACTACATTTGTATCTTTAGGGTAAATACCCTAAAGTGCAATTGCTGGGTTGTAGGGTAGCTCTATTTTTAACTTTTTGATGAACCTCCATGCTGTTTTCTAGAGTGGCTGCACCAGCTTACATTCCTACCCAACAGTATAGGAGGGTTCCCCTTTCTCTGCATCCTCTCCAACATCTGTCATTTCCTGACTTGTTAATTTTAGCCATTCTGACTGGTGTGAGGTGGTATCCCATTGTGGTTTTGATTTGTATTTCCTTGATTCCGAGTGATGTGGAGCACTTTTTCATGTATCTGTTGGCTATCAGGTTGTCTTCTTTGCAGAAATGTCTGTTCATGTCCTCTGCCCATTAATGATTGGATTATTTGTTCTTTGGGTGTTGAGTTTGCTAAGTTCTTTATAGATTTTGGATATTAGCCCTTTATCTAATATGTCATTTGTAAATATCTTCTCCCATTCTGTCAATTATCTTTTGGTTTTGTTAACTATTTCCTTTGCTGTGCAAAAGTTTTTGATCTTGATGAAGTCCCAATAGTTCATTTTTGTCTTTGCTTCCCTTGCCTTTGGCAATGTTTCTAGGAAGAAGTTGCTGTGGCTGAGGTTGAAGAGGTTGCTGCCTGTGCTCTCCTCAAGGATTTTGATGGATTCCTGTCTCACATTGAGGTCTTTCATCCATTTGAATCTATTTTTGTGTGTGGTCTAAGGAAATGGTCCAGTTTCATTCTTCTGTATGTGGCTGTCCAATTTTCCCAACACCATTTGTTGAAGAGACTGTCTTTTTTTCCATTGGACATTCTTTCCTGCTTTGTTGAAGATTAGTTGACCATAGAGTTGAGGGTCTATATCTGGGCACTCTATTCTGTTCCATTGATCTATGTGTCTGTTTTTGTGCGGGTACCATAGGGTCTTGATGATGACAGCTTTGTAATAGAGCTTGAAGTCTGGAATTGTGATACCACCAACTTGGGCTTTCTTTTTCAACATTCCTCTGGCTATTCGAGGTCTTTTCTGGTTCCATATAAATTTTAGGATTGTTTGTTCCATATCTTTGAAAAAATTGATGGTATTTTGTGCTTTAGGTAGCATAGACATTTCCAACATATTTGTTCTTCCAATCCATGAGAATAGACCATTTTTCCATTTCTTTGCCTCTTCCTCAATTTCTTTCATGAGTACTTTATAGTTTTCTGAGTACAGATTCTTTGCCTCTTTGGTTAGGTTTATTCCTGGGTATCTTATGGTTTTGGGTGCAATTGTAAATGGGATCGACTCCTTACTTTCTCTTTCTTCTGTCTTGTTGTTGGTGTATAGAAATGCAACTGACTTCTGTATATTGATTTTATATCCTGACACTTTACTGAATTCCTGTACGAGTTCTAGCAGATTTGTAGTGGAGTCTTTTGGGTTTTCCACATAAAGTATCATATCATCTGCAAAGAGTGAGAGTTTGACTTCTTATTTGCCGATTTGGATGCCTTTAATTTCTTTTTGTTGTCTGATTCCCGAGGCTAGGACTTCTAGTACTATGTTGAATAGCAGTGGTGATAATGGACATCCCTGCAGTGTTCCTGACTTTAGGGGAAATGTTCTCAGTTTTTCCCCATTGAGAATGATATTCGCTGTGGGTTTTTCATAGATGGCTTTGATGATATTGAGGTATGTACCCTCTATCCCTACACTTTGAAGAGTTTTGATCAAGAAAGGATGCTGTACTTGGTCAGATGCTTTTTCAGCATCTATTGAGAGTATCATATGGTTCTTGTTCTTTCTTTTGTTAATGTATTGTATCAGATTGTTTGATTTGCAGATGTTGAACCAACTTCGCAGCCCTGGAATACATCCCACTTGGTTGTGGTGAATAATCCTTTTAATGTACTGTTGGATCCAATTGGCTAGTAGCTTGGTGAGAATTTTTGCATCTGTGTTCATCAAGGATATTGATCTTTAATTCTCTTTTTTGACAGGGCCTTTGTCTGGTTTTGGGATCAAGGTAATGCTGGCCTCATAAAATGAGTTTGCAAGTTTTCCTTCCATTTCTATTTCTAGGAACAGTTTCAGGAGAACAGGTATTAATTCCTCTTTAAATGTTTGGTAGAATTCTCCTGGGAAGCCGCCTGGCCCTGCGCTCTTGTGTTTTGGGAGATTTTTGATGACTGCTTCAATCTCTTTACTGGTTATGTGTCTGTCTAGGTTTTCTATTTCTTCCTGGTTCAGTTTTGGTAGATTATACATCTCTAGGAATGCCTCCATTTCTTCCATATTGTCAAGTTTGCTGACGTATACTTGCTCAAAATATGTTCTTATAATGTGTGTATTTCTTTGATGTTGGTTGTGATCTCTTCTCTTTCATTCATGATTTTATTTATTTGGGTCCTTTCTCTTTTCTTTTTGATAAGTCTGGCCAGGGATTCATCATTTTACTAATTCTTTGAATGAACCAGCTCCTAGTTTCATTGATCTGTTGTAGTGTTCTTTTGATTTCTCTTTCATTGATTTCTGCTCTGATCTTTATTATTTTTCTTCTCCTGCTGGGTTTGGGTTTTCTTTGCTATTCTTTCTCCAGCTCCTTTAGGTTTAGAGTTATGTTGTGTACTTGAGACCTTTCTTGTTTCTTGAGAAGGGCTTGTATCACTATATACTTTCCTCTCAGGACTGCCTTTGCTGTGTCCCACAGATTTTGAACAGTTGTGTTTTCATTATCATTTGTTTCCATGAATTTTTTCAATTCTTCTTCAATTTCCTGATTGACCCATTCATTCCTTCGTAGGATGCTCTTTAGCCTCCATACATTTGAGTTTTTTCCAACTTTCCTCTTGTGATTGAGTTCTAGTTTCAGAACATTGTGGTCTGAAAATAGGCAGGGAATGATCCCAATCTTTTGGTACCAGTTGAGACCTGATTTGTGACCCAGGATGTGATCTATTCTGGAGAATGTTCCATGTGCAGTAGAAAAGAATGTGTATTCAGTTGCTTTGGGATGGAATGTTCTGAATATATCTGTGATGTCCATCTGGTCCAGTGTGTCATTTAAGGCTGTTATTTCCTTGTTGATCTTTTGCTTGAATGATCTGTCCATTTCAGTGAGGAGGGTATTACACTCACTTACTCTTATTGTATCATTGTCGATGTGTTTCTTTGATTTTGTTATTAATTGGCTTATATAGTTTGCTGCTCCCATGTTAGGGGCATAGATATTTAATACTATTAGATCTTCTTTCTGGACAGACCCTTTGAGTATGATATAGTGCCCTTCCTCATCTCTTATTATAGTCTTTGGCTTAAAATCTTATTTATCTGATATAAGAATTGCCACCCTAGCTTTCTTTTGATGTCCATTAGTATGGTCAATTGTTTTCTATCCCCCCACTTTAAAAATGGAGGTGTCTCTGGGTCTAAAGTGAGTTTCTTGTAGACCTTATATTGATGGGTTTTGGTTTTTTATCCATTCTGATTCCCTGTGTCTTTTGGTTGGGGCATTTAGCCCATTTACATTCAGGGTAACTATTGAAAGGTATGAATTTTGTGCTGTTGTATTACCTGTAAGGTGACTGTGTTACTGTATATTGTCTCTGTTGCTTTCTGGTCTACTACTTTTAGGCTCTCTCTTTGCTTAGAGGACCCCTTTCAATATTTCCTGTAGGTCTGGTTTGGTGATTACAAATTCTTGTAGTTTTTGTTTGTCCTGGAAGCTTTTTTATCTCTCCTTCTATTTTCAATGATAGTCTAGCTGGATACAGTATTCTTGGCTGCATATTTTTCTGATTTAGTGCTCTGAATATATCATGCCAGTTCTTTCCGGCCTGCCAGGTCTCTGTGGGTAAGTCTGCTGCCAAGCTAAAATTTCTACCATTGTATGTTACAGACTTCTTGTCTGTAATCCTGAGCTGCTTTCAGGATTTTCTCTTTGTCACTAAGACTTGTAAGTTTTACTATTAGATGACAGGGTGTGGACCCATTTTTATTGATTTTGAGGGGGGTTCTCTGTGCCTCCTGGATTTTGATGCTTGTTCCCTTTGCCGTATTAGGGAAATTCTTTTCTATAGTCTGCTCCAATATACCTTCTGCCCTCCTCTCTCTTTCTTCTTCTTCTTGAATCCCAATTATTCTAATATTGTTTTGTCTTATGGTATCACTTATCTCTCGAATCTCCATTCATGGTCCATAGTTGTTTGTCTCTCTTTTGCTCAGCTTCTTTATTCTCCATCATTTGATCTTCTCTATCACTTATTCTCTCTTCTGCTTCATTTATGCTAGAATAAGCACCTCCATTTTTTATTGCACCTCATTAATAGCTTTTTTTATTTCAACTTGGTTAGATTTTAGTTCATTTGTCCAGAAAGGGATTTTATTTATCCGGAAAGAGCTTCTCTAATATCTTCATGCCTTTTTTGATCCCAGCTAGCACCTTGAGAATCCTCGTTCTGAACTCTAGTTCTGACATATTATCAATTTTCTACCTTGTCATTTTATCCAGATACGAATATATGAATGAGAGAATAAAATACTAAAAGGGTGGCAAAGATCCCAGAAAAGTGTACACTAACCAAATCAGAAGAGATCCAAGACTGGGGGGGAGAAGAAAGGGGGAAAAAGAAATAAAAATAAAAAATAAAGAATTTTTAAAAGAACAGAGCTACCCACTTGATTTGGGGTGTATTTTGGTCTCTCAGAAGAAACTACCTCCCAAAATTTTAAAGAAAGAAAAACATGTATACACAAAAATAAGGGTATATACAATGAAGGGATGGAATATGACTGGTTAGATGAAAATTTTTTAAAAAATCTAAAAAAGGAATTGATAAGTTGGTTGGAAAACAGGAAAAAAAGAGGAGGGAATGTGCTCAGGCTGGAGACTAGAACAAAGCCATGTGCTAGATGAGGGTAAATTTTGATCTATTAGTAGAAATTGTAACCCAAAATTTTTTAGAAAAGAAAAAAGTATATGTATACAAAAAATAAGGTTAAGTACAATGAAGGGATAAAATATGAGTATAATGATGGTTTAAAAATATTTTTTTAAAGGAAGATATTGTTAAGATAAGCTAGCAAAAACATTAAAAGAAGAAAGAGGAAAAGTTAAAAGAATAGAAGAAGAAAAAATAAAATAAAAAAATTTAACTTTGCAAGACTAAAGGATTATGGGGTAAAAGCCATGAATTCTATGCATTGTTTCCCCCTAGCTCTGGAGTTCTGCTGTTCTCCTTGATCAGTAAACTTGGTCTTGGCTGGGTTTTCTTGCTGATCTTCTGCAGGAAAGGCCTGTTGCAGTGATTCTTAAATGTCTTTGCCCGAGGTGGAGCTGGACCACCCTTACCAGGGGCCCGGCTAAGTAATCTGTTCAGGTTCACTCTTAGAGCTTTTGTTCCCTGAACACTTTCAGTACCACTTTGGAGCACGGGAATGAAAATGGCACCTGGAGGAGCCGAGAGCTTGGGGCCCCACTCCTCAGTGTGCCCTCAGAGAAATGCAGTCAATCACTCCCATCTCCCTGGTCTCAGGCCACACTCCAAACTTGCCCAGTGTGTAACTGAGCATTTCTATCTCTGGCACACAGCCCTATTTGAAGTCTCCAAACCCAGCAAATTCCTACCGAACTGCTCCTGCCAGAGAAAGAAGGTGAGTCTCCCCAGATCTGCTACTTGTGGGGTCCATTGGTCCATTGGTATTGGGGTCACAATTGTGGGCTCCAATTGTGGGGTCAGAGGGAGAAGCAGACTCCCCACTGAGCAGAGTGTCCAATACGGGACTCGATCCTGGGAGTTCAGGATCATGATCCAGTCAGTTAACCAACTGAGCCTTCCAGGCATCTAAGAATTTAGAAACTTTTATAGCACTTAGAGATTTGACAGAGTAATTTTATGTTGGTTGAATATAATAATTTAAAAATTTTGGGGCTTGGTTATTGTCATTATACTGAACCAATAACATTATTACTAATGAAGTTCATAATTTATTCAGATTTCCTTAGTTTTACCTTTTTCTGTTTTGTTGGTCCTTTTCTGTGCCAGAATCCCATCTCAGATGCCACGCTCCATTTTGTTGTCATGCCTCCTTGGGTTCTTCTGGGCTGTGACAGTTTTTCAGACTTTGCTTGTTTTTGATGGCCTTGACAGTTTTGAGGAGAACTGATCAGATATTTTATAGAATGTCCCTTAATTGAGATTTGTCTGATGTTTCTCTTATGATTCATATGTCTTTGTTTTTAATTTCATTTTTCTAGTATTTTTTTCGTGTGTGTATTTTACAAAAGTATCAATCTGCAACAGATTAGAAAAACTCTTCTTACAGATAGTTTGAGAAGCACTGGTTTAAACCATTATCATTCCAATCTTAGCATTTAAAATTCTGAAACAATTTCTCTGAATGAAGTCATTGGGTTATCTTTAGATACCACTCTTTTTCTGAATCAAAGTATTAGAAGTGGGGGCTTTGAAATTTGAATCTTTTTTTAAAAAGATTTTGTTTATTTATTTGACAGAGAGAGAGAGAGCACAAGTAGGCAAAGCGGCAGGCAGAGGGAGAGGGAGAAGCAGGCCCTCCACTGAGCAGGGAGCCTGATGCAGGGCTCAATCCCAGGACCCTGGGATCATGACCTGAACTGAAGGCAGATGCTTAACCCACTGAGCCACCCAGGTGCCCCTGAAATTTGAATCTTAAGAAAAAGTAAGATTTAGATTGCTAGAAGATGATCTTTTTGGCTATCTCTAGTGTGTCAGTAAATGCTTGATGGCTTAGAAAGCATTTGAAAGAACACACACAAATGAACTTTCAGCCATGAAGGAATGTAACATTTCTGAATTAAGACCTTTATTCAAGGGGTTTTTGTTAAATATAAGCCAGAAGCCCTAGAGGTATCATACTAATCCAAATATAGCCATAGTGACTACTCACGGGCATTTTGCTTTGTTTTGCCTCCTTGTCAGCTGTTCTGTTTTCTTTTTCCCCTTCTTTCTTGATTTCAACATACCAAGTACCACGAGCATTGCCAGCCAAAATGTTTCCTTTATATCACATGCCCCACTAGGTTATCACTGCCATCTTCATCTTTTTTATTTCATGTCTCCTCTGATATACTCATTTTGGTTTTATAAGGAGTCCCCTAAACCTTCCTTCTTTGGGAATTCTCTCTTTGATCCTTGTGTCTGGAAACCTTGTTATAATGAGCCTGCTTCTGGCTTTGATGCTAAAGCTCCGTTTGTTATGTGTTTCCTCTTTGGAACTTAATTCTTCCAGTTGCAAGATGTGTGTTAAACAGTGTATATAGACCATTGTATGCCACTTCCTTTTGTTTATTTTTGTAATTCATGGAAGTAGTGCCTGTTTTTGCTGTCTTTGTTTAATGTCACAGCCTTTAATTTTTGGTTTAGATCTCCTTTTTGCTTTTGAAGATTTTTTTAAAAGATTATTTATATTTATTTATTTGAGAGCGGGGTGGGGTGGGAGTGAGGGGACAGCAGGGGAAGGGGGAGAGAGTCCCAAGTAGACTCCATGCAGAGCTCGTGGTGGGGCTCCAACTCACAATCCTGAGATCATGATTTGAGTGGAAACCGAGAGCCAGGTGTCCAACTGCCTGTGCCACCCAGATGCCCTGCTTTTGAAGCTTTTGACTTCATTTTGAAAAGCTAGTTCTAATTTCTTGCCTCACTTGTTATGGTAGATACAGCCATGCATTTAAGTTCATTTTGGTTAGTTGTTCAATCAGTCAACTGAGTAGCTATGGAGGATTTTCAAGAACAGTTTCCCTTAAGACTCTTGAATCCATTTTGGAACTGGTAAGACTGTCCTTGCCCAGCCCCATCCCAGTCTTTCCATCACAGTTGCCAACAAAGAAGGATGAAGAAAATCACACGAAAGACTAGCCTTTCATTCTTTCAGTGAATGAGTATGCAAGGTTCCTGTGCAGATACTGTTAGGAGCCCAGTACTGTGGGGCTTGCTTGGAAGGCAAAGCGCTCCTGTTTATTGTGGAAATTCAGGAAAATTTTTTCCTGAATATGTTTCTTTGTCACCATTTTATTTTCTTGCTATTGTTTTGTCTGTATTCACCTCTGATCCTGAACTCTGAGTTTAAGATGTCTGTCATGATTGGTTTCTTTACTTCCTTTCCATCTCATTTTAAACAACTAAAGGGAAGACAAACTATATATTCTCCTTGGGTCTGTGTAGCCAAATGTGATTTTGCCACATGGTCATCTGCTTGTTCACGTGTTCATTCACTCATTCTTTTATAGATGTTTACAGACGTTTATAGCGATGTTATTAGGGGGCGATGTGAGTGCCAGGAAGGAGTGCAGTGGTGAAGACGGACGGACACGATCCTTGATAAGAAACTTATGATTTCTTGGGAAAGAGACACAGGAAATACATATTTACATACATTATTAAAGATGAAATTCTGATCAAAGCTGTGAAAAATAAGTAGGACCGTGATTACCCCAGTTTTGTGATTGGAGATTGGGGGAGGCAGAGGCTTTCTTGGGGAGTGACATTCAGATGGAGACTTGCGGGACAGGGCTTCTTTATATCAATAATTGATTAGAAAAATGCTTAACAAAAAGCACTGAGGATTGAGAGATGAAATTATAAAGATGGGCAAAAAAGGGGATAATCATGAATGCATCAATAATCCTCCCTAGGTGTCAGTTTCTTCATCTTTTTAAATTAAATTTTATTTTTAAGATTTTTATTTACTTATTTGACAGACAGAGATCACAAGTAGGCAGAAAGGCAGGCAGAGAGAAAGAGGATGAAGCAGGCTCCCTGCTGAGCAGAGAACCCAATGTGGGGCTCAATCCCAGGACTATGGGATCATGACCTGAGCCGAAGGCAGAGGCTTTAACCCACTGAGCCACCCAGGCACCCCAGTTTCTTCATCTTTAACAACAATGGGTGGTACTAGACCCTGCACAAGGCTTCCCCCCAGCTTCAAGTTTTAGTGAGGAGCTACTAACTTTCAGTGTTTGCCCAAGAGAAATAATTCTGACAGCATTATTACTTGGAATGTTTTACATGAAATTTACAAAAGAATTACTTCTGTGAATATAGTTTTGAATTATACGAAGATGTTTGCAAACTCTGGCTTTTATTAAGCCATCAGTAAATTTCTTATCCTTATTTATTCCTGTTTGAATTCACCAAATGCACTATTGCTTGGAAACTTGTACTCAAGAAACACTAAACTAATCAAGTATACATTCAGGCAAGGGTAATCAGTTATGTAGTTAATTATGTATATAAATTCTTTAATATATAAATATATAAATATTTAAATATATGAATATGTATATAAATTCTTTTTGAATCCCTTGCTGTTTAAGCCCTGAGATTTAAAACTGTTATTTGGAACTGGAAAGCAAAATTTAGTGCCACGCATTTGATCTTTTTTTTCCTCCTGCTCAGTTGCAGAAAAGTATAAGATACTAAATCTTGATACTAAATAGTAGTACAGTTATAAAATGTCATTATTTTCCATGTAATCCTTTGTGCACACGCACACACACACACACACACACACACACACACACACACACTGCTCAAAGGGATATACAAATACTGTTAAATGTATTACAATTTTGACCAGAAACAAAGCCCCTGGCAAAAGACTGAGAGAAGCTAAAGCATTTTGCCACTTTTAAACCTACTTCTATTCCTCTCCTGATTTATGGCTGGAGCAGGAGCCACCTGTAAAGGCAGGAGCCGCCTTTACA
This sequence comes from Lutra lutra, assembly GCF_902655055.1. Classification (NCBI taxonomy): domain Eukaryota; kingdom Metazoa; phylum Chordata; class Mammalia; order Carnivora; family Mustelidae; genus Lutra; species Lutra lutra. The sequence continues at coordinate 103,283,747 of NC_062284.1, forward strand.
TCTATTGCATAGATGGCGTCAGCCCGGCTGTTCTCATCAAATTAATTAATAAAGATCCTAAATGAGTCATAATTTTATCTAGGAGTAATTTTGGCAAGACAACGACTTGGCTGAACTGTCTTGCTTCTCTTCCTCCAAAGAGAATATTAGTTTTGGAGTCCTGGCCACATTTCTGTAACGCATCCCTACGGACCACGACCGCTGGACAGAACGAGTGGTTTCTCTCCCCACTCTAAAGATGACAACACAGAGGAGAAAACCTCTGTTATACTTACAAGGGAAAAATCAAGGTACTAACTGTTTAGGTGGGAAACGGGTTCGGGATCCGATAAGTCAATATCGGAATACTGTTTTCGGCGCGTATTTGCTGTGTAACTTCAGTGCCCCTGTCTGAAAATGGGGTAATGATTCTGTAATCCACATGCAAGTAGTCCTTGTGGATTTCTCCAGACTTTCTTAAGATCCAGCTCAGTACACTGACATTTCTGTGGGGGGGAGGGGGGGAGAGGCCAAATCTACATTGAAAAGTAATGAAGACCTTGACTGAAGGTTCCTCAGAAACAAAAAAGGGGGGAGGATTACATTACACAACACCCAGCAAGGCTCTCTGAAGCTCCTCCTAAACATTTTTATTTTCCCCCAGATTTCAGTGCCTACATCAATTTCCATACGCATTAGTTGGGGCATTGACAAGATACTATAATATAGAGTCCCTAAATGCAGTGTTTCAAAAATGGCCTGTCTTTCTGTCTCTATTCCCTAACAACTAGGATGTAAAAGATGCTATTCAACAGGGCAGCTCTTCCACCTCATTATTCAAGAACCCAGGTTCTTGGGGCGCCTGGGTGGCTCAGTGGATTAAAGCCTCTGCCTTCGGCTCAGGTCATGATCCCAGGGTCCTTGGATCGAGCCCCACATCAGGCTCTCTGCTCAGCGGGGAGCCTGCTTCCTCCTCTCTCTCTGCCTGCCTCTCTGCCTACTTGTGATCTCTGTCTGTCAAATAAATAAAATCTTTAAAAAATAAAATAAAATATAAATAAATAAATAAATAAAGAACGAATCCAGGTTCTTCCTAAGGCTTCACTCTGCTCTGCATTGATATCACATGTGTAATCAAATCAGATGGATTCCAGCTGCAGGGAAAGGAGAAGAGAACGTGATGGAGGGAGAGCTCTGGGTCGGAAGACCCAAGCTTGCACCTTTCACTTCTGCTACCATTTTACTGGTGATACCTAATCACTTGACCATACCTAATGGGGCTGTATGCAAATTGGCCACAGTCCTTCACTCTGCCCCATATCAAACCCTTTTCAGGGTGACTCTGCAGGTCCTCTGATCAAGAGGTAGGGTTTGTTTCTGCCCCTCTTGAATTATTTCTGCTAATAGATGTGATATTGTAACAAACAGTTAAGAGCCTTGACTCTAAGGGGCCTTCTACTTTCTCTCTTAAAATCCTGTCCAGCTGCTGTGTGAACAAATGAACAAGTCCAGCTGGGCTGCTGCAGGACGGGAGACCATGAGGAGCAGTGAGGACTCATCCCAGTGGAGCCCGGCCCCAATGGATGACCTATGGAATTATGAACAGAGTACATCATTGTTTCTGGCATGCTGGGTTCTCTGGGAAGCTGATGCTGAGATGGAGTCAGGAATCGAAAATACCTGTGAAAAGAAAAGGGAAGGAAGCCGGGTGTGGCTGGGGGAGGGGACAGGGGAAGAGCCATCAGAGCATGATGCCCTGGACAAGTCTCATCAAGGGGTCCCACTGCAAAGGTTGCCTGTGAGCCAAACCCTGAACTGGACTGAAATGGCTAGACTTTTGTACCACAGCCTTGTTCTGGCATCGGGTGGGTGCTACCCTGAGAGGAGAACGACCAGTTTGAAGGCTGCTAGCTGACTCTACTTCCTCCTGTCAAGCAGTGAGTCATCCCTTGAAGAACACTCTGAGTGGTACATCTCTAGTTTTAATTCAGCAAGCTTTAGGGTCATTTGTTATGCAGCAAAAGCTAACTGAGTCATATAACTGCAAGGGAGGCTGGGAAACATAATTGAGCTGGACAACCTCAGCAAACAAAGGAGCCTCCTCTTTTAGAAAAGAGGGTGTGGGTGTAGGCATGTGTGCAGGTGATCATGAATGGTGATAAATTGTTTATCTCTATTCCCTATCTTGCATAGTTGTGAAAATTAGAGCCTAGTAGACTTCTCTGAGGTGGATCCAGGTTTTGTCAGGCCAGAAGCTTATATAATTTGGAGGTCTCCTTTTTAAGAATATGAAATTACAAAAACAAAATTAAGTACAATACCTTGGAAAGGGCCCTTTATCCTTCTTTAGCTTCATATAGTAAACCTGCCACCGGATGATGCCTGATGGATGATAGACATTGACAAAAATTACATTATTATTTGTCCAATAAAAATGACATCATATGGCCATTAATTTATTATCTAGTTTATTTATATATATATTATAATTTATTAATTGTTATCTAGTCATCATTTGCACAAATGTCAGGTGCACAAGGTGTCAGCAGGTTCACGTAGGTGCAAAACCCGTATCAACTTCGGTTTCCTTCTGAGAGGAGTGGGAGGAGTTCATCATGGGCAGAGGCCATTGAGTCCTTCTGTCCTTCCATCCCAGAACTACCTGTGACAGAGGAATCTGCAACAGGTCAGGTTCTAGAAGCTAAATATCTCAGAAATGCCCTTTCTGAGCCTCTTGTAGCCGGGGCTGAGGCACAGCACCAAACACTCAGGAAACATACCCCAGACTCTGAGATTAAAATTACGGTGTGAAGAAGAAATCCAGCAGAATGCAGTCTGACAGATGTTTGGAGGCCCAGGGACAGCGTCTCTGGCATCAATGCCCAGTGGCCAGTGTCAGGCGGCCAGGGGCAGCCCCAGTGCTATTGTCCCTGCCCCAGTAGGAGTACAGATCCTGAAGAGCCCCTGAGGTGCCCAATATCTTCCAATAGATTTCCTTTCTTAAATCAGCCAAAGCAGGTTTCTCATGCTTTTGACTAGGACCCAGACTGACATACAATCCATGGGTTTTTAATTTCAGCCCACACAACTGGCGACCAGGAAATGTTCCCTTCCAGTTTGGGTGGATTTCTACATCTGGAGATACTGTGGAAAGAAGAGCATGCATACGTGAGAATCTGAGGAAAAGCATTTTCCTCCTTCCAGTCAGATTAGTCAAGTTTGACAGCTTCCGCCATTTACTTGCTGTATGACCTTGGGCCGCTCACAGTTTCTAAAAGTCTCTAAAATGTTGCTCCTAATACTGGGTTGGTGTGAGGCTTACTGTGATGGCCTGTCTGAGAGCAATCTTTAAATTGTTAAGTGCTTAACAAGTGTAAGTTATTTTTAATACAAAAAAAGTCTGCCAAGCTCTTGCTCTAAACCTGATCCACTAATTCCCCCCTTTGGGTGGTTTGGGTACTAATTAAAGTCAGTTTACGGGCTTGTACACATTCTTCACATAATTTGAGCCTGTTCCAACTTGTTTGTGTAATTAATTGGTGGCATTTCCCATGCTAAACGTACCTTTGTAATTTTCTTCTTGCTGCTTGAGCAGTAGGAGTCGCCCATCTCAGCAACTCTTAGGTAGTCCTCAAAATTTGTGAAGAAAGAAACTTTCTCATTTGGGTTCTTAAGAAAAAAGAAAGTAAATTTAATGTGGGTGAAAATAATAATTGCAAGATTATTTATGATCCACAGGTCAGTCTTCGTGGTTTTCCATTCTTAGTTTGGAGATTCAGAGTTTTTCATTGGAGATTTCTTTCTGGAATTTCTCTTGGGTAGAGACTTTAGATAAGATGCAGGAAGCCAATCTTGGAGAGAGCAGACCTATGAGTATTTTTGTAAGTATTCCTGAAATTCTTTGTAACACATTGTTTGGCCTATACATAATATATATTTAAGCAGAGACATTGAAAATACAAAGAAGAAAACTTTCTAAATCCTGTTTTTGCTACTTTGGCATTTAGTTATCTGTTGTTTAGTTGTTTATTTTGTGTATAATTATCCATTGCTGCATAACACAACCTAGTGACATAACACACTTCATGATGCACAGATTCTGTGTGGAATTTGGAAATGCAGACAGAGGAATTCAGGAGTTCAGAGTGGAGTGGCTGTCTCTGCTCCAGGGTCTTAGCTGACAGAACTGCTGGTGACTCACTAGCTGGGCTAGAATCATCTGGTGGCTTCTTCACTCACACGTCTACTGATGGAGCTGGGATGACCTGAAGGCTGGACATGGCTGGGGTTCTGACTGGAGTCTGAGCATCTAAATTCAGCCTCGCCGACATGGCATGTGGTTTGGACCTTGCACAGCATGGCAGCTGGTTCTGAGAAATGTCTTAAGAGCAAACTTCTGGAGAGTGTTCCAAGAGAACCAGGCAGAAGCTCCATGACTTATTATGAATTGACTTCAGAATCCATCTAGTATCACTTCCCCCATACTGTATGGGCCAAAACAGCCACAGGCTCATCCAGATTTGAGGGAAGGGGACCCCACTGTCAGTGGGAAAAATAACGAAGAAATGTGGGGGCCGGGTTTAAAACACACATCTTGTAAGACCTTTTCACATGGCCAGCACAGTATACTATATACAAACACGCATCTACATTCAAATGCATTTCTAAAACAAAAGTAGAACCGCATTGTATATTAAATATAGTTTTATGTAAAAAGGAAATGAAAATTTTATTGAGATGATTGTTGATTTTCAAGAACTTTTAAATTCCAAGTTCTATACAAGGATCTTAAAATGATTACAAAAATACATTTTAGAGTTTCTTAAAAGTTAATTCAGTCAGGGGGTGCCTGGTGGCCTAGTCAGTTAAGACACAGATTCTTAGTTTTGACTTGGGTCATGATCTCAGAGTCCTGAGATCGCACTCCCCAATGCCTCAGTCTCCATGCTCAATGCGGAGTTGGCTTAGGTTTCTCTTTCCTCTGCTCCTCCTCACCACATGCGGGCACGCAGATGCTTTTTCTCTCTCTCTCTCTCTCAGATAAATAAATCTTTTTTTAAAAAAAGGTTAATTCAGTCAGAAAAATAAAATTTTGGAAAAACAATATCCATCAAGAGTTAAAAATATATAGGTCTAAATAGGGATAGTATTTTTAAGTTTCAAAGCTATTGTTTGGTTTATTTTTTTTTTTTAAAGATTATTTATTTATTTATTGAGAGAGAGAGAGAGCACAAGCCGAAGGGGTAGAGGGAGAAAGAGAGAGAGAATCCTAAGTAGACTCCATACTGCCCAAGGAGCCCAACATTGGCCTGATTTCACGACCCCCAGACCATGACTCCAGCCAAAATCAAGAGTCAGCTGCTTAACTGACTGAGCCACCCAGGTGCCCTCAATATTTTATCTAAAGACAAATATAGGACTCTAAACACAGCTTGTGTGTTAAAAAAAGAAAAAAGCACTTAATAAGGTGTATTTCATCTCATAATTTTTTTAAAAGATTTTATTTATTTATTTGACAGAGATCACAGGTAGGCAGAGAGGCAGGCAGAGAGAGCAGGAAGCAGGCTCCCTACTGAGCAGAGAGGCCGATGTGGGGCTTGATCCCAGGACCCTGGGATCATGACCTGAGCTGAAGGCAGAGGCTTTAACCCACTGAGCCACCCAGACACCCCATCATCTCATAATTTTTAAGATAATGTGAGTTCCATGTAAATCATGGTTTGACTCTTTTGTGGTCATGGGGGTATGGAGAACCTTCCCTCAATGTTGCTATGCTTCAAACAATCTGGGGCCTATTCACCAGTTGACTCTGATTAGGAGGTCTGGGCTGGGTCCTAAATTCTACATTTCTAGTTAGATCTTGGGAAAAGCTGCAGCTCCTCTCCAGGTCAATTTTTTTTTAAGATTTTATTTATTTATTTGAGAGGGAGATAATGAGAGAGCGCACGATAAGGGGCAAGTTAGAGGGAGAAGCAGACTCCCTGTGAGCAGGGAGCCAGATGCGGGACTCGATCCCGGGGCTCCAGGGTCATGACCTGAGCCGAAGGCAGTTGCCCAACCAACTGACCTACTCAGGGGCCCCTCCAGGCCAATTTTTGAGCAGCAAAGGTTAGAACAGGGAGAAGACCTGAACAGAAATACACTTTGCATAGCTCCTATTCTTTAACTTTTTTAATTGTAAAAGAAATACATGTTCGTGATATAAAGTTTTTGTATTTTGGACATATATAATCCCCTTAATGACCATTATCCTTAAGAGAATGGAAAATAATATTAATTAGCATTTATTTGTTTGCTTACATATGTATCTGTTTATTGAGCTCTAAGTGATTTACATGCATTTTCAGGCCTATCACTCAGATAATCATGTAACGGAAATGCCGTTACTCTCACCATTTTCCGGATAAAGGAATGGAAATACAGAGGGCATAGCTTACTCACCATTGTAGCCAGAAGATGCCAAAGGTAGGATTCAAACTGACCACCTTGACTCTGGAGCCTTCCATCTGAACCACAGGGCAAATTTGCCTAGTCTATTAATTTTCTTCTATGTGCATGCTAACATTAATGAATTCTTATCATAATTTTAAAGCAAATGTGCAAATTTTCCATGCATTTAATTAATTAATTTATTTATTTTGCATGTGAGTAGTTTATTTGGGGAAGAATTCCAGGAAACTGGAGTCAGGGGTTCTTCTAAGAATGAGATTAAGAAGGAGATGAAAACAATGCAATGGTGAGTTAGTGAGCTGGTTCCCACTCTGGGCACCTGGGGCTCCATCCCACTGGAGACCCTCGACAGAACTGGAGGATATACCAGAGAGGCCCCAGACAACAGGAAGGGAATAATCAATGGGGCCAAGAGAAGGCACTCTCTGGCTTTACCTGCACGTAGCTGGTGGCGTGTAGTAATTTTCAAGTTTTAAATTTTTTAAATTTAAATTTAAAATTTTTTGAGTTTAAATTTTAAATTTTTGAGAATTTAAAATTTAAATTTTCATGCATGTAATTAAAGATTTAAATTGAAATCAGTGTGTGGTTTAAAAAAGTAAGTCTCTGACTTCTAGTCACCCAGTCCTCCTCCCCAGGGGCAACTTTTGTGTGTACTTTTGTGTGTTTCTTTTCAGAGGTATGCCATGTAGATGTAAACAAATCTTTAGTTCTCTCCCTTCCTTGAAGTTCTACTGGACTGTGCTTTTAAGAATTTCTATCTAAACATCTTGATTATTATTTATGTATATGTTTAGAACTCCGTCTTCTTTGGGAGGACCACAGTAATTTTTTAATGTCTGTTCCATAATTTACCTAACCCTTCACTGATGATACTGATATTTTCAGTATTTTTTTTTAAGTCAAGATGATTGAGGTAACATATGCAGTAGATTTCATCCTTCTATGTGTACAACACTATGAATTTGGGTAGATGCATAAAGTTCCATCACTCCAGAAGTCCAAATACACCTTGTGGACAGTCCCCAGCATTTCTTCCCAGTCCCTGGCAACCACTGATCTGATCTGTATTTTGCCTTTTCCAAAATGTCGTATAAACGGAATCCTATAGGATGTACCTTTCAGGTCTGGTTTCTTTCACTGAGCACAATTGAGATTTATCTGTGTGTATATCAATGGTTGGTTCCTCTTATTACTGAGTTATAGTCCACTGTGTGGATATACCACAGTTTATCCATTCACCAGTCATAAGATGTTGGGTTGTTTCCAGTTTGGGGTAATTATGGATGAATCTGCTATATCTGTGAGTATATCTGTAAGATACATTCTTAGAACCAGAACTGTTGGGCCAAAGGGCTCAAAAGATTGATCTGAGAGTGTCATGCAGCTTTCTGGGAAAGTGGAGCCAACTAGGCATGGCAGTGCGTTTCCCCCCATCCTTAAAAACACAGTGTATTATTCAATCTCGGTACATGTTTTTGTTTTAAATTTATTTTTTTGTTTTTTATAAACATATAATATATTTTTATCCCCAGGTGTACAGGTCTGTGAATCGCCAGGTTTACACACTTCATAGCACGCACCATAGCACATACCCTCCCAATGTCCATAACCCCACCTCCCCTCTCCCAACCCCCCTCCCCCCATCAACCCTCAGTTTGTTTTGTGAGATTGAGAATCACTTATGGTTTGTCTCCCTCCCAGTCCCATCTTGTTTCATTTACTCTTCTCCTACCCCCTTAACCCCCCATGTTGCATCTCCTCTCCCTCATATCAGGGAGATCATATGATAGTTGTCTTTCTCTGAGTGACTTATTTTGCTAAGCATGATACCCTCTAGTTCCATCCACGTCATCACAAATGGCAAGATTTCATTTCTTTTGATGGCTGCATAGTATTCCATTGTGTATATATACCACATCTTCTTTATCCATTCGTCTGTAGATGGACATCTAGGTTCTTTCCATAGTTTGGCTATTGTAGACATTGCTGCTATAAACATTTGGGTGCACGTGCCCCTTCGGATCACTACGTTTGTATCTTTTCTTTTCTTTTTTTTTTTTTTTTTGACAGAGAGATCACAAGCAGGCAGAGAGGCAGGCATAGAGAGAGGAGGAAGCAGGCTCCCCGAGAGAGCAGAGAGCCCGATGCGGGGCTCGATCCCAGGACTCCGAGACCATGACCCGAGCCGAAGGCAGTGGCTTAACCCACTGAGTCACCCAGGCGCCCCACTACGTTTGTATCTTTAGGGTAAATACCATAAAGTGCAATTGCTGGGTCATAGGGTAATTCTATTTTCAACATTTTGAGGAACCTCCATGCTGTTTCCCAGAGTAGTTGCACCAGCTTGCATTCCCACCAACAGTGTAGGAGGGTTCCCCTTTCTCCGCATCCTCGCCAGCATCTGTCATTTCCTGACTTGTTAATTTTAGCCATTCTGACTGGTGTGAGGTGATATCTCATTGTGGTTTTGATTTGTATTTCCCTGATGCCGAGTGATATGGAGCACTTTTTCATGTGTCTGTTGGCCATCTGGATGTCTTCTTTGCAGAAATGTCTGTTCATGTCTTCTGCCCATTTCTTGATTGGATTATTTGTTCTTTGGGTGTTGAATTTGAGAAATTCTTTATAGATTTTGGATATTAGCCCTTTATCTGATATGTCATTTGCAAATATCTTCTCCCATTCTGTCAGTTGTCTTTTGGTTTTGTTAACTGTTTCCTTTGCTGTGCAAAAGCTTTTGATCTTGATGAAATCCCAATAGTTCATTTTTGCCCTTGCTTCCCTTGCCTTTGGCGATGTTCCTGGAAGATGTTGCTGTGGCTGAGGTCAAAGAGGTGTTCTCCTCAAGGATTTTGATGGATTCCTTTCTCACATTGAGGTCCTTCACCCATTTTGAGTCTATTTTCATGTGTGGTATAAGGAAATGGTCCAATTTCATTTTTCTGCATGTGGCTGTCCAATTTTCCCAACACCATTTATTGAAGAGGCTGTCTTTTTTCCATTGGTCATTCTTTCCTGTTTTGTCGAAGATTAGTTGACCATAGAGTTGAGTGTCTATTTCTGGGCTCTCTAATCTGTTCCATTGATCTATGTGTCTTCGGTACATGTTTTGAAGTGAAATTCTACTTTAGACAATCATTGTGCAAGTATCTACCTCATCAGTCGGTGGGGATCTAACTAAAAGCTTTTAGGGCGGGGCTTGCTGCAAAGAGAGTGCCAGAGGATGTTAATTATTGACTGATCATCATTGTCAATTAATGAAGCACATTATTATTTGCTTTGCTCTGTTCTTGGTATATTCAGGCATGTTTTTCTGTGAAGATCTCAAACGTCCTATTTATGCTGGCTAGGAATTCAGCTACTGTGTTGTTGTTGTTGTTTAATTAGTAAACTTTATTTTTTAGAGCAGTTTTAGGTTCATTGCAAAATTGAGTGAAAAGTGTAGACAGTTCCCATATACCTCCACCCTGTTCTCAGAATCTCCCCCACTATCAACACCCCCAGCTGGAGCGGTACATGTCTTATGATTGATGAACCTACACTGATACATCATTATCACCCAGAGATACCTTAGTGTTCACTCTTGATGTTGTACATTCTATAGGCTTTGACAAATGTGTAATGACATGTAGTGTCATATGGAATAGAGTCATTGCCCTAAAGAATCCTCTATGTTCTGCTTATTTATCCCTCCCTTCTCCCTACCCACTGCCAGCCACTGATCTTTTTACTTTCTCCATAGTTTTGCCTTTTCCAGAATGTCATAGAGTTGGAATCACATAGTATGTGGCCTTTTCAGATTGGCTCCTTTCACTTAGTAATATGCCTTTAAGTTTCTTCCATGTCTTTTCATGGCTTGATAGCTTATTTCTTTGTAGCACTGAATAGTATTCCATTGTATATACCAGTTTATTCATCCACTCACCTGTTAAAGAACATCTTAGTTGCTTCCAACTCTCAGCAATTATGAAAAAAGCTGCTATAAACATCCATGTGCAGATTTTTGTGTGGACATAAGTTTTCAGTTCATTTGGGTAAATACCAAGGAATGCGATTATTGGATCTTATGGCAAGAGTATGTTTAGTTTTGTAAGAAACTGCCAAACTGTCTCCTAAAGTAGCTGTACTATTTTTTTTTTCATTCCCACTAGCTTTCTCTTCCTGTTACTCCACGTCCTTGCCAGCATTTGGTGCTGTCAATGTTTTGGATTTTGGCCATCCTAATAGGTGTGTAGTTGTGAGATAATAGAAAATACATGCACTGGCTTCAGCCCCTGCTTCCTGGCCCAGAGCTTTGAAAACCCTTGTAATTTCCTAAGTGATAAGAGCATGGGAGCATCATTTGTTCTAATATTTGGTCTTTTACCCCCATTCCTGATACAAGACTTCTAAGTCTCTTGGCATTTCCTGGGTGATAGGAGTGTCTTTTGTTCTAATGAGGCAACTCTTGGTGGGTTTCTGGAAGGGGGCTGGCCACCAGAAAGATCAAACCATTATTAGAAGCTTGTGATTTTCAGCCCCACAACCTATTCTCCAGGGAGGAGAGAAGGGCTGGAAATGGATGAAGGGTCAATCATGCCTAGGTGAGGAAGCCGCCATAAAAATCCCAAAGAGCTTCCAGGTTGGAGCATGCCTGTGGAGGTGTGGGGAGAGCAGTGCCCAGAGAGGGACAGACATTCCACTCCCCTTCCCACATACCTCGCCCTGCGTATCTCCTCTGTCTGGATGTTCATCTCTATCCTTTATCAAATCCTCTTACAATAAACGGGTAAGCAGTAAGTCAACTGTTTCCTGAGTTCTTTGAGCAGCTCTAACAACGTAATTGAATCCAAAGAGAGAGTGGTGAGGGGTACCTGGGGGTCGCAGTCAGTTAAGTGTCCAGCTCTTGGTTTTGGCTCAGGTCGTGATCTCAGGGTCTTGAGATTGAGCCCTGGGTCAGACTCCATGCTCAGCAGGGAGTCTAAGTTTCTCTCTCCCTCCATGCTTCCTTCCCTACTCTCTCTCATTGCCTCTCTAAAAATAAATAAATAAATAATGAAGAGAGACTGGTGAGACCCTCCAGTTTATAGGCAATCGGTCAGAAACACAGGTGATAACCTGGACTTGCGATTGACATCTGAGGTAGGGTGTCTGTTAAGGTCTTTGACCCATTTTTAATTTTTTACTTTCTTTATTTTGTTTAAAGATTTTTATTTATTTTAGAGACAGAGAGCGTGCCTGTGTGAGCAGGGGGAGGGGTGGAGGGAGAGAGAGAGAATATATTTTTTTCTTTTTTTAAAGATTTTGTTTATTTATTTGACAGAGAGAGCCACAGCGGGAGGGGAACACAAGCAGGGGTAGCAAGAGAGGGAGAAGCAGGCTTCCTGCCGAGCAGGGAGCTCCATGCGGGGCTTAATCGCAGGACCCTGGGATCATAACCTGAGCCAAAGGCAGACGCTTAATGACTGAGCCACCCAGGTGCCTTAGGAAGAGATAGAATCTTAAGCACGCTGCTCACTGAGCGCAGAGCCCAATGCCAGGCTTGACCCACAACACTGAGATCATGACCTAAGCCAAAAACCAAGAGTCAGATGCATAACCAGCTGAGCCACCTAGGTGCCCCAGGCCCATTTTTTAAAAGCAGGCTGTTTGGTTTTTTTTATTGAGTTTTAAGAATTTTTTATATATTTTAGATCATAGCACTTAATTGGATTTTATTTTGCAAGTATTTTCTCCCGGTCTATGGCTAGTCTTCTCATTTTCTTGAGAAAATTCTATTTTCAATTTGTTCCTTTCTCACTTAACAGTGCATCTACTACTTGATTATTTTTTTAATATCAGGCTCCATTCTGAGAGCTGCTTGTTTGGCACATACACTCTGGGCATAGGCTGGCACTCGGGTCCAGGTCACTCTCTTTAAAAATACTTGTGGACATTCTTTACTGTAGGGCTGTGAAACACAGGAGGAAGGTTAGCTAATCGAATCCATATTCTGGAATATCCTATGTACAGATATAGCTTAGGTATAATTATTTAGTATGTATAGAGTTATAATAATTTATAGCTAAATTAAATATGACTCCAATTTTTCTATTTTCTACATAGCACTTATCTCCAGCTCAAACATTATATTTTTGCTCATTTATATAGGTCCCTATAATCTTAGATCTTCCAATGAAATATAAGTGTAAGATTATAGGGAGCTGTTTTGTTCACCACTGTGAGCCTAAAACAATACCTGGCCCATAGGAGGCTGTATGTTCATATTTGATAAATCAATGTATGAATAAATTATGCTGGGGTCCTGTATCCTTCAGATATTGGTGAGACCTAAGGGAAATGTGTCTGCCTTGGTTCTGAGCCAATCTCTTGTCTGTTCAGATCTGCCTGTACCTGCCTTCAGATCTATCCTTCAACCAGCGATGATCACATTACTTTCTATTGTCAGAGCAGAAGCCCTCATGGCAGGGAATCCTTTGTTCCTGTGTCTGGAATTGCTCAGAGTGCAGATTTAAAGTACAGAGTATCAAAGAATGGTATTTTTTAGGCTCTTGTTATAACATACATGACCCTAATTCCGCAAAACCCTTGCTACAGTTGCCAGGAAATGCCCTTGAATCCTGGCAGCCGTCAATTGCCTTCTGCAAGGGCTGCGGCAACCGAAAGAGTTTCAGCAGGAAAGGAACCACTTTCCTGGGCTGCCTGGGAAAGCCCCCGTCTGACTCCTTCCGCACAAGAGACTTCCTTTCCATTATCACCTTGGCTCTCTCCATCATAAGGGGCTGAATCAAGAATAAAACCCAACTGGGCTTGTTATTGATCTATGCCAGGAATACATGTGTCTGAGGCATAGGAGAAGATACTCATGACATGCTAACAGATTAAGTCTGATTAAGATTTAGGGTTGATAATTAGGAAATGTGTTTTTAAAAAGTTACCTTACACCAAAGAAGATATACAAATGGCCAATAAGCACACAAAAAGATGCTCAACATCAGTAATCATTAGGAAAATGCAAATCAAAGTTACAAGAAGAGAGGTGCGTGGGTGGCTCAGCCGGTTGAAAGTTGGCTCTTGGTTTCAGCTCAGGTCATGATCTCAGGGTCATGGTTTCAAGCCCTGCGTTGGGCTCCATGCTCAGTGGGGAGTCTGCTTAGGGAGAGATGGAATCTTAAGCACACTGCTCAGTGAGTGCAGAGCCCAATGCCAGGCTTGACCCACCTCCTCTCCCTCTGCCTCTCCCCGCCCTTTCTCCAAAATAAATAAATAAATAAATCTTTTTTTTTTTAATTTATTTGTCAGATAGAGAGAGAGAGAGAGAGAGATCACAAGCAGGCAGAGTGGCAGGCAGAGGCAGAGAGCAAAACAGGCTCCCTGCTGAGCAAGGAACCCAATGCGTGACTCGATCCCAGAACCCTGGGATCCCATGACCTGAGCCGAAGGCAGTGGCTTAACCAGCTGAGCCAACCAGGTGTCCCTAAATAAATAGATCTTAAAAAAAAAAATTATAAGGAGACAGCCCTTCACACCCTCATTAGTACAACTTATAAATTTGCTTTTTTATTTTTTATTTTTTTAAAAGATTTTATTTATTTATTTGACAGAGAGAGACACAGAGAGAGAGAGGGAACACAAGCAGGGGGAGTGGGAGAGGGAAAAGCAGGTTTCCTCCCGAGCGGGAAGCCTGATATGGGGCTCGATCCCAGGACTCTGGGACCATGACCCAAGCTGAAGGCAGAGGCTTAACCCACTGAGCCACCCAGGCGCCCCTATAAATTTATATTAAATAAATTATCGTTTTAAATAAAGTACAGTTATAAATTTATTTTTTTAAAGAAGGGGTTGGGAACAGAGGGAGAGAGAGAATCTTAAGCAGGCTTCACAATAGCCGAAAGGTAGAATAATTAACCCAAATGTCCATCAAGGGATGAATGGATAAACAAAATGTGGTCTACACATATAATAGAAAATTATTCTGCCGTAAAAAGGAATGAAATTCTAATACATGCCCTTACATGAAGGACATTAGGCTAAGTGAAATAAGCCAATCACAAAGGGAAAATACTGTGTGATTCCACTTATAGATCGTACCTACAATAGTCTAATTTATGGGAAAAAGTACAATCCTGGTTTCAAGGGGCTGGGAGAAGGGAAGAATGAGGAGTTGCTGCTTAATGGGTGCAGTTTCTTTGGGATGATGAAGAAGTTTCAGAGTAAGATAGTGGTGATGGCTGCAGAGTAACACGAGTGTACTTAATGCCGCTGAACTGTGCACTTAAACACGGTTAGAATAGTCAATTTTATATTATGTACAGCTTGCTACCAAAAAAGACCAAAAATTTACATCATACACAACTGGATCTATCTCCAAATTAACAATGTAAATGAGGGGCGCCTGGCTGGTTCAGAGGGGAGGGCACGTGACCCTTGATCTCAGGGTCATGAGTTTGAGCAACCCCCCCCCCCTTGGATGTAGAGATTACTAAAGATAAAAAAGTACATCAGCTTAAAAAAACACCCATGAGGGCACCTGGGTGGCTCAGTGGGTTAAAGCCTCTGCCTTCAGCTCAGGTCATGATCTCAGGGTCCTGGGATCGAGCCCCACATCGGGCTCTCTGCTCTGCAGGGAGCCTGCTTCCTCCTCTCTCTCTCTCTGCCTGCCTCTCTGCCTACTTGTGATCTCTGTCTGTCAAATAAATAAATAAAATCTTTAAAAAAAAAAACACCCATGACCATGTAGGCCACTTGGCTGGCTCAGTCGGTAGAGCTTGCGACTCTTGATCTCAGGGTTGTGAGTTCAAAGCCCACATGAGGTGCTGAGATTAGTTAAAAATAAAATCTTCAACAAAATGTAAATGAAATAGAAGTAACAACGGTAGAAAACCCCTTTAATAGGCCTCCTGTTTGTCAGGCACTTTGCTAACACGTAGTCATTTTGTTCTGCCAACAGCCCATAATGAGATGGGTTCCATTATTATCTCTAATTTGCAGCTGAGGAAATAGACGCAGAGAGAGGTCGAAGAGCTTGCAAAGCATCACACAGCTTGTAAGCGCTGAAGCCACATCAGCCCTAGGCCCGCCAGAGAGACTTCTCCTTAGCCACTGTGGCACACTAATATGTGTGCTAAGCTAACACAGGGGGCCTCGGAGAGAATAGAGCCCTGCCCCACAACGCAAATGAAATAGCTAGCTGAATGCGACGCAGCTTTTTCATTTCCTCATTTGACAAGCTCTGACTTTTGAGAGGGCTTAAGGTCTTTGAGCAGTGAGGAACAGATTATTCCAAGCTGTTCCTGTGATTGGACTCGCTGATTGTTAAATACTGATGTGCACCCCTCTTGGGGATCCTCTAGGAGATGCTTAATTTCTGAATGACAACATGAGCATTTCATTCTGTATTGGCTGCTACACAGGAAATGGAGCGAGCAAAAGCCAGCTGATTTCCAGAGAGGCAGAAAGCTCAAAAGTCACAACTGAGAGTCATTTCGTCCTTGGATTCTATGGCATTCTTTCATCGAAGTACCCAAAATCAGCCGTGCCAGGCCGTTCTGGCACGTGCAGCTCTGGAGGACATGAACTCTGGAGAGGAGAGCAGTTGGTGCTTGGAAATGGGCTGGAAACTGACCTCGAGGATTGTGGTCCTTGGCTGTGCTTTGCTAGGATTTCAGAGTCTCTCAACGTAGAGTAGTAAAATTGAGCCCAACTCTCATATTTGAAATTACCTTACCTTATCGAAGTCATCACCTGTGAAACTCGTTGGGTTTTTGTTGCAATAATAGCACTAATTGAAGCTTACTAAGTCCAGGCAATCTGTCAAACCAAACTTGAAGTATCTTATCTCATTGTCACCTTGCAACCTTTTAAGAGAAGTATTATCACCCACATTTTATGGTTCAGGAGGCCCAGAAAGGCAAGGCCTGCCCAAGTCCACACACCCATGAAGAGACAGAGCCTGGAGGCAAACAGGGTCTCCTGAGTCTGTTGCTTTCCCTTTTCCCTGCTTAGTTACGCTTTTTGTTTTATTGCAAAATGCATTTCCATTGATTCTCTGGTAGATAAAGAAAATAAGAAGTAGGATTTTATTAAGTTGAATGACGTGAAACGGCTGCTTTTGCAGGTCAAAATGGTAAATAAAATATTGGCAATTTCATGAATTCAGTCTAATAATTCATAACTGGCCCATTGGTGAATTTTCTTTTTCATATCTTGAACATGCTAATGGACAGATACGCACAAAACTATGCATTGCTGTTAAGTTTTGAAAACACAAGCGTCCCTTAACGTTGTTAAGGGACCCTAAGACCACCTTCCTCCATGTAAACTTTACAGAAAAGGAAGTTTCCACGGAAAGCAGGGCTACTGAGTAAAACCTCTGTTGTTTGTTGGCCAACATGTGGGCAGAGAAAGTATAGGTCTCTTGGGGAGGGGATGGGACCTGTCTGTGACGGGATGCTTCATGTTTTTAGTGTCTCTCATTTCCACATAGCAAATCCTTGCGTTATTTAAAGTATTGAATGTTACTTCTCAATATCTCTTGACTTCATTATCCTATAGGGTCATTATAATGTAAATACACACACTCTGTGTCTGTGTGTGTGTCTGTGTGTGTGTACATATACAGAGTTCATTTAATGTTGATTAAGAAAACCACTATTTTAAAACAGTATATTTCTCTCTCTTCCTTCTTACTGATACCAAGGTAGCCTAAAACAGGCCTTTACAATAATACAATAGAGGACTGAAGTTTTTTAAAAGGGAAGAAATTCTGACACATACTGTAACATGGATGAATCTTGGGGACAGTATGCTAAAATAAACCAGTCACAAGATAGTAAATATTGTATGGTTTTACTGCTGTGAGGTATCTAGAATAGTCACATGCATAGAAAGCAGGATGGTGGTTGCCAGGGGCATGGGGGAAGGGAAAGACAGGTACTTATTGTTCAATGAGTAGACAGTTTCAGTTTTGTAAGATACAGAAATTCCAGAGATTGGTCACATGACTATGAGACTGTACACTTAAAAATGGTTAAAATGGAAATTCTATGTTACGTGTATTTTACTACAGTGTTCATAAAAGATTGAAGTCCAGCTTTATCAAGATTTCTTATTAGCACATGGGAAGGAGTGTGACTCGTCTATGAAAATTATTTTAGAATGCAAAAGTAATGGGGCATCTGGGTGGCTCAGTTGGTTTTGCGTCTGCCTCTGTCCCTGTTCATGATCTCGAGGTCCTGGGACTGAGTCCTGCATTGGGCTCCCTGCTTGGTGGGGAGTCTGCTTCTCCCTTTCCCTCTGCCCCTTCTCTTACTCTAAATAAATAAATAAATAAATAAATAAATAAATAAAATCTTTTTAAAAATGCAAAATTAAAGACAGCCATTAATTCCTCTTTTAAAGTAGTCCTTGAAGACTACAGGGCTCTCTGAATAGAAAAAGCTAGCTGACAATTTTTCATTTAATGCCAGATTGACTACATTTTACCAACAAGCGTCTACAGTTTGAATGCAGTGGTTGTATGTTCCTTCCAGAATAAACAAGTGTGAAACGGTAAAAACATATTGACAGTGGTTTACTTTTATCAGTTTAATGGCCTAAGGCAGCGTTTCATACTGTTAGATGGCTTTTAAAAGCACAGCAACCTGAATCCATGACTTTTTATCCTTCCCTCTATGCCCCAAAACCTTAATCCGTAGTTTCGTGCAAATAGGGACCAAATTTATAACTTACATTAGCTTCAATGCTGCTAACTGCACGTGCACCATAGGTATTTGTTTTTGTTTTTGTTTTGTTCTGCTGTTGTTGAGGTGACAGGAAGTTAAGCCTTTGTTCTTAAAACAGAGAGGAATCAAGAATATTTCGTGCAACGATTTGGCAACACTTAAGTCTTACCGTGAATATCGTGAATACCGTGCAAATGGGTGCTCAGTGAACAAAGGCACAGGTGGAAAGGGCGAGAGCTTAAGGGAAGTCACAGGTATTTTACAAGAATAAGGTAATTATTATGTGTCAAAATTAAGGAGCTCAGAAAGTTAAATGCAATGGAAAAAAGAGCACAAACCTGGTATCCATAATTAAGAAGCTTCAAGATCAAAGAGTCTAAATAAGGCTTAAAAGCCTTCAAGGTAAACTTCTTAGGTCAGGACTATGGAATAGCTACTTTGTTTTAATTATTCTGTATTTAATTCCATGTATTTAATGTAAATACTGCATATTTATTATGGAGATACCTCCCTAGAGGTGGGCAGACTGGCTGTCCGTGAAAATCACGAGGCAAATTTTCTATAGTTACCCTCTTGTGCCTTTGAAAGACTTTGATTTGTGCTATTCTTTCTTTCTGTAAAACGTATTTCATGTGCTTGTGACCTTGTCCTTTTATTACTTCATTTTATTACTAGTCAATAACCATGAGTGATTAAAATTGTCTTTTCAATTGATCAGTTTTAAATAATGCATTAGCCATGACTACTCATTGAGTTAGCTCATAAATCATTTCAAGTTGTGATCAGCTCCTTATCAAACAAACAGGGGTTAATTTCTCTCCTCGTAAGAAATCCAGAGGATTATGGCAATTGATATCTGCTGAGCCTCATCAGTTGTTGTCAGACTACTGTCTGGGTCAGTGTGCCTCAGAATTCCTGGTCCAAAACCTCTTTACATTCTTAAAAATTCTTGAGGATCCCCAAAGAGCTTTTGTTTATGTGGTTTATATCTATTGATATTTACCATAGAAGAGAACTTACACATTTAAAAAATTATTTATTCGCTCATTTGAAAATAATGATAAGCCCATTACATGTTGACATGTTTTATGAAAAAACAAAACAAAACAAACTATGCTTTCAAAATAAAAAGAAAATCAGTGAGAAGATTAGTGTTTTGCGGGACGCCTGGGTGGCTCAGTTGGTTGAGCAGCTGCCTTCGGCACAGGTCATGATCCCAGCGTCCTGGGATCGAGTCCCACATCGGACTCCTTGCTTGGTGGGGAGCCTGCTTCTCCCTCTGCCTCTGCCTGCCATTCTGTCTGCCTGTGCTCGCTCTCTCTCCCTCTCTCGCTCTGACAAATAAATAAAATCTTAAAAAAAAAAAAAGATTAGTGTTTTGCGAATCTCTTTAATCTTTGGCTTAATAAAGAACAAGTATAGACTCTCCAGTCTTCTTCTGAAATCAATCTGTTGGGCCATGGTCATTTGTTGGAGGATCGAGGGAATTCTGGTCTCACACAGATAGGAGATGACCTTGAGGACCCCTGAAAGGACCTGAAGGATCCCGAGGTCCCTGGGCCACACTTTGAGAATCACTGGATTGGATGATTCTTTTTCTTCATGTTTGTTGACTCCTGCTAAAAAGATGACTATTATACCTCTGATCACTGTTTTCAAAGCAGCCCGAAGAAGGTAAAGTACAGGGATTTCTCATAAGGCATTTCCTCTTGGTAGATTTCCCCTCATCTCGCTAATCATACTTGGGTAACAAACTATAAAGAGACCAATCGTTAACCAAGGCGAGTGAAAAGATCATGAGTGATTTAGAATTGGGGCTACCCCAAGACTAGGGTAGGATTTACCATTCCTGGGGTTAAGAGCTCTGCCTCTGTTTTGGGTTACCAGATTTAGCAGATAAAAGTACAGGAGGTCCTACTAAACTTGAATTTCAGAAGTCAGAGTACTGGCTTCAGGAGAGCTGTCCCTGTGAGATGGGCCTGCTGCTGGGGTTGACACAGGGGATGCAAGGAGCAGGAACCTTGAGGACAGAGCTCTTTTCTGGGCTCCAATGATCCAGGGGTGCAGAGAGAGCCGCTGTACTAAAGGGAGGGAGCCACATGGCGAGGGCAGGGCAACTGAGCAGAAACCAAGGGGAGAGGCTGGTTTGGGCTGTTCAGAATGTTTGAGGAACTCTAGAGGACTCCATAGAGAGGCTTGCCCCCAGTTTCTAAGTGCTGAAGGGGTCCAAGGCAGAGGAAGAGAGGAAAAATAATGTCTCCCTATCCACATGCCTCCTTTCCAATCACTCTCCTTTCTAGGTCAGAAGCATCTGTATTTGCATTATCTAATGTTGAATTTACATTCACATATCTGCAGACTTTAACTGAAATTCTCAGTACTAATTCATACCTCAATAAGATCGTAGTGAGAAACAAAACCAAATGAACCACAATGCTTTTGGGGTTTTGTTTTTCTTTTAAAGCAAATCCTTTCCCTAGGCAACAACCAAATGACAAAATAAATTCTTTTGACACTATTTACTGATTGGCTTACGTAAATCATTACCAACTTAAAGAAATGGGCAGGAAGCTATTGTAAGAAAGCTTTGATAGGAAAAGGAAAACAAGGATTATGTCCCCAGAGATTGAATTTGTCTGTGGAAATAAGACACCATCCATGACAAAGTATTAAATCTCTCTCTCCCTTTTTTTTTTTGTTTCAACTAACATCTCTGAGAGCCCAAAGACTCACTCATTTATTCACTCAACAGTTATGGTGTCCTTCTCTATGCCAGGCCCTGTCCTGGTGGTGATACGAATATGAAGGGGATGCAGAAAGAAATAACTAACAGCCACAAAAAAACTAATAATAATTCTAAGATATTTTAATAGACGAATGAAAGAAAACATTCCTTGTCAAGCACCATATGAATGAAATGCTCTGTATCCAGGATCACATTTGATGGCAGGTGTATGAGGTCGGCACTATCCTTACCTTCACTTAGTAGATGAGAACATTGAGCTCAGGGAGGTTAAAAGATTTGCCCAAGTCAGTAAGTGGAAGAACCGGCATTCCAATTGGTGACTGCTGGCAGGTTGAGGAAAGCTTTCAGTGAGTAGATGACCCTTGAAAAGCAGTTAGGTGTTTCCCGGTTGGAAAGATGGAGGGAATGGGGTGAAAGGATGGGTCAGTCCTGGAAAGAGAAGAACAGGCAAGAGGAGGGGAGAGGGGAAACAGGGAGCGATTCTGAGGGAGCAGAGCCTGGCTGGGCATTTGGTGTGGGGAGTGGGAGAGAAGTCTAGCAAAAGATGGAGGGTTGGATGTGGGGGAGGAGAAGGGCTTGAGAATCTTACTGAGGAATGGCGGGTTTGTTTCCCTCAGAGGGACTTAGGCAAGAGAGTGACAGAAGCAGATTTGCATTTCAGAAAAATGACTCTGGCAGCAGTTCGATTACAGAGAGGCAGGAAATGATTTGTCTCCCTGGCTCAGGAGAGCAGGAAAGTAATGCCACTCCTGAGAATATAGCCTAGAGAGCCTCTCCAGTATCTGTGCAAAGAGACCAGCGCCGCACTGTTTGCAGCAGCACGATTCCTAAACGTCCTTCAACAGAGAATAAATAAATAAATTGTGGTATCATCACAGAATGTGTACCATATGGTAGTTAAAGTGAATGAATTAGGGCAACACATGTCAACAGGAAGAAAAAACAAAATGGTATGAAAGAAGTGAGTTGCAGAGGGAATATATAGCAGGAGGTCTTTCATAAAGTTTAAAAACCTACAAAGCAATGCGCTAAACTGTTTACCAATGCATAAATATCTAGAGAAAGCACAAGACACACATGATAATAGCAAATTCATGACAGTGCGCTGGGGAAGGAGGCACTTGGGATGGGGGCAGGCCAGTCAAGGTGGGCTTAAATATCTTTATCTATAGCTGTATTTATAGATATATCTGTAGCTGGATATCTTCATTTCTTTAAAACAAAATGGCAAATAAGACAGTGGTAAGTGATCTAGGAAAGATGTTAGGGTTCGAAGCTGATGGCCAAGAAAAAATTCTTGAGACATCTTTGGTGCAAAAAAGGTGATTTTATTAAAGCATGGGGACAAGACCCGTGGGCAGAAACCTGCACTGGGGTCATGAGGAGTGGTCCATTATAAACTTCCAAGTTGGGAGGGGGTCTGGGATAGCGTAAGTCTCTAAGGAATTTTGGAAGCAAGGTTTCCAGGACCTTGAGCAGACTAGCTATTGGTGGGAAAAGGTCATTTATTACCGTCTAATAAAACCTTAGTCATGAGACCCTTCAGATGTATATTGGTGGGCCGTATGCTTGGGGGTTTTGAGATAAAGGAAGTTTCCAAAGGAATTTTTATACGTTAAAGTAGACTTACAGGATGGTGGAGGCGGGGTGGGGGAGAGGATGGCTCAGGCTAGGATTGCCTTTTGCCCTTATTAACATCAAGGCAGTTGAGTCCCAAGAGGAATGTCACTCTGCCTGTTTCAAGAACTTGTCAGTGGGCTGTAGGTAGTAAGGAAATTTAACAATTTTTCTTCTGTCTTTGTATCCCACATCATTAGGGATTTGATAAAACCAGTAGAACACACTTGTTTGTTCTCTGGACTCAGTTGTATATTTGACATATAACATTAGAAACATTTAAGCTTAGATCCAAATCATACACCTTCTTCCACAAAAAGAAAGAAGGGAAATGGAAAGCAACAGGATAGCCCAGAGAAAGGGGGCAGGGAGGCAGACCACTGCACTGTCCAGGCAAGAGGTGATGGGACATTCAGTGACACAGTGGCCGTGAGAATGGAGAGGCCATGAGAAGTAGGTGATTATTGGTTGTGGGGAGTGGGAGAAAGAGTAGAAGCCAAATGACTCCTTGCTGCTGGCTTGCATTACTGAGTGGGTGGTGGGGCCGATTGCCAAGGGAATGTAGAAGAAACAACAGGTTTGGTTGGGGTGTGGTGTATGGACATCTGTTTCAGGCAAGTTCAATCAGAGCCTCTTCTTCCGGGAAGAAATGTCTAATATGCTATTGGATATTCAGGTCAGGAGTTTAAGGTCTGTGGCAGAAATACAAAATTGGTTGTCGCCAGCATTTGGGGAAAACCATGAGAATAAATAACGCGACTATAAGTTTCATCAGAGGACTAAACATAGACGTATAATATGGATAACACTAAAAATAGATTTTAAATGAAGATGAGCTCAGATATGAGACATATGATGTTTAAGTAAAATATGAAACCAGACTTTTACTTATAGTATTTCCAACTTTTAAAAGAAAGTAGTAATCTGCCTTTGACAAATTATATGTCTAAGAGCCAGAGTATGTGTTGTCTGTCTTAACCCCTCATCACCGTGACAAGAAACTTAATAACAATCCTTGAAAAGTCTATGGTCTCTCTGCTGGGTGGTTTGGAATCAGCAAAAAGGCATCGCTAAATTACCAATGGGAAACTGACCCGCTGTTGGTAACCAACTAATGCTCAGAATCACCCAGGGAACCTGCAAAAACAGCGCAGATTCCAGACCAATTGAACTAGAACCCCGGGGCAGAGGCCTGGGAATCAGCATTTCAAAAAGTCCTACAGGTCAGGCTGGTCCTAGCCAAGCTCAGTAGATACAGTATCAGCTTCTGGACAGCTGTCCTCTGATGTAGTGGGGACTGTCCACCTCCATTTGACTACTAATCCTCCCCTGGGACCTTGGGCAGGTGACTTAACCTCTTTATGTCTCAGTGGCCTCTTCCCTACAATGGGGATTAAGATAGCACCTACTCTTAGGGGAGTTGTAAGGACTAAATGAATTAATTTATACCATGTACTACAATACTATCTGGCAAAACAGTGTAAACATGTAAGAAAAGAGAGTTTCTATAATTATTACTGTTATTAACATCTCTGACAAGGATACTGGGACACTATTGTTACGACTATTTTTGCTAACTAAATATCCTAGTAATATTTTTAAAGAGAATAAAATTTTACACTTGAGTCCTTTGTACTGTCTTTGCCTCCCCCATCTTCCCCGCCTCTTGAAATAGTTGTCTTGTGTCTTTTATTTCTCTGGCACAGGAAATTTATCCTGAAGCTATTGGAAACATGAAGGCATATTTTATGCATGAACTAGTCTATGAGAGTTCTGGCATTCGATAGAGAATTGATTGGTATTCAAATGGCTCTTATTATTATCCAGGTCCTTCAGCAGACCCTGGGGATATTTGGGGTTTCTGGCGGTTTCAGAGGAAGTTTTTCCATGGTTAAGAAATTTACTGTAAAGCAAATTTTGTTTGTTAGACTTCACATCCATGCATGCCCTGAAGACTTAATTATATGGACTTCCTGAGGTAGATGTATCGTATCACAGCCACCTTTTCAAAGGGAACACTCCTGAATTATTGTAGTGCATATAGATTCCTAATGCATGAAAGATGAAAAAAACCCACATGTGTCTCATAGACATACTATTTACCAATCATCTTGCTAATTATCTCATACTAACCATACACCTTGGGTATATTTTATGAATAATACAGACTCATTTTTAAAAAATTATGTAAGTTTCAGGTATACAGCATTCAGCATAATAATATTCATATTATTCAGCACAATAATATTCAGCATAATAATAACAATACAGCATTTGTGTATACTACAAAATGGTCAGCCCGCAAAATCTAGCTACCATCCATCACCCTACCATAAGGATCCCCTTACCCCTTTGTCCAACTACCAATCTGTTCTTTGTATCAGTGAGTTTGTTTTATTTTGTTCTGTTTGTTCATTTTCATTGTTTTTTAGATTCCACATGTGAGTGAAATCATACAGTATTTGTGTTTCTCCTTCTGATTTTTTCCTTGTAGCATACTACCCTTAAGCTCCATTCATGTTGTTGCAAATGTTGAGATCTCATTCTTTTTTTATGTCTGGTATTATTTGTGTGTGTGTGTGTGTGTGTGTGTGTGTGTGTGTAGTTTCCATACCTTGGCTATTGTAAAGGATGTTGCAGTGAACATAGGGACGCATATATCTTTTTGAATTCGTGTTTTCATATTCTTTGGATAAATCCTCATTAGTGGAATAGCTGGATCATACAGTTCTATTTGGAATTTTTTAGAGGATATCCAGTTTTCCACAGTGACTACACCAGTTTACAATCCCACCGATAGTCTACAAGTGTTTCTTTTTCTCTAAATCTTCTCCAACACTCGTTATTTCTTATCTTTTTGATAATAACCATTTGAATAGGTGAGAGGTGTTAATTCATTATGGTTTTTTTTTAAAAAGATTTTATTTCTTTATTTGACACAGAATAGAGTGAGCACAAGTGGGTAGAGGGGCAGGGCAGAGGCAGAGAGAGAAGCAGACTCCCTGATGAGCAAGGACCCCGATGTGGGACTCGATCCCAGAACCCTGGGATCATGACCTGAGCTGAAGGCAGACACTTAACGGACTAAGCCACCCAGGTGCCCCCTTTGTTGTGGTTTTGATTTGCATTTCCCTAATCATCAGCGATGTTGAACATCTCTTCACGTGCATGTTGGCCATCTGTAGGTCTCTTTTCCTTTTCTTTCTTGTTTTGTTTTGATTTGTTTTTGTCTTGTTTTGTTTTTCCCCATGCCCACCTGCAGCTGACTCACCTCTCTTATATATATCTTCTTTGGAAAAATATCTATTCAGATCTTCTGCCCATTTTTTAGTTAGTTATTTGGTATTGGTTGCTGTATTGATTCATTTTGATAGTATTCCTCTACATTGAAAGTTACTCAGTAGTTTTAATTTCCTGAGAAGTTAATGATTCTAAGATTTTTGCCTATTAAGTGGTTAATTATTTCTAAATCATTACTAATGTACATTTAGAGAGCTCCATAAAAATGTAGCCAAGTAAGAGAGTGCATGAAATGATGCAATGTTAACATTTCAACACATGAAAAAAATGCTCAGAAGGACAAATTAAAACCATAAGGAAACACCACTAAATACTACGAGAATGACTAAAATCAGGAACACTGATAATACCAAGTGGTGACAGGGAGGTGGAGAAATTAGAGTTCATATACAAAGGGAATGTGAAATGGTATAGCCACTTTGGAAGCAACTTGAGCATTTCTTCTTTTCTTTTCTTTTTTTTCCCTTTCTTTTTCTTTTTAGAGGCATGAGCCAGAGAGATAGAAAGGGAGAGAGAGAATCTTAGACAGGGTTCAATCTCACAACCCAGAGATCATAACCTGAACCAAAATCAAGAGCTGGACACTTTTTTTTTTAAAGATTTTATCTATCTATTATCTGTCTGTCTATCTATCTATCAGAATGAGAGAAAGAGAGAGAGAACACAAGCGGGGGGTAGGGGGCGGGTGGCACGTAGATGGGGAAGCAGGCTCCTGCTGAGGAAGAAGCCTGATGCGGGACTTGTTCCTTGAACCCTGGGATCATGACCTGAGCTGAAGGTAGATGCTTAACCAGTTATTAAGCCACCCAGGTGTCCCAAGAGTTGGACACTTAACCAACTAAGCCACCCAAGGTGCCCTGCAGTTTGACCACTTCTAAACTTGAACATACACCACTATTTGACTCAGCAATCCCACTTTTATGTATTTACCCAAAAGAAATGAAAATCCATGTTCCCACAAAAACCTTTATGCAAATATTTATAGCAGCTTTATTCATAATTGTCCCAAACTGGGCATGACCCAAATGTCCTCCAGTGTAACCGGATAAGTACTTTGTGGCATAGCCATATGTGGGAAGCTGAATAATGGCATGCCCGAGGATATCCATGTCCTAAAACCTGGAACCTCTGGATGTTGCCTCATATGGCAAAAAGAAAGCAGATATGACCAAGTATCTTGAGATGGGGGGAATCCACGTGCGTCCTCGTAAGAGAAAGGCGAAGGGAGATTCGACTCCAGATCTACACAAGAGGAGGCACTGCAACCATAAAGCTGGAGATTGGAGTGATGTGGCCATAGAGCAAGTTTTCTGGCCACCACCTAGGGCCAGAAAAAGCCAGGAAGGGCTATTTCCCTGAAGTGTCCAAAGGCCCTGCCACCCCCTTGATTCAGACCCAGTGATACTGATTTCAGACTTCTGGCCTCCAGAGCTATGAGAGAGTACATTGTCTTAAGCCATCAAGTCTGTGGGAATTTGTTACAGCAGCCATAGGAAACTAATACGCCACACAATGCAATGCTACTTAGTGATAACAAGGAATGAGCTATTGATCACACAATGTATATTGTGTGCATATCACACAATGTAAGTTTCAAATGCATTGTGCTCAGTGAAAGAAACCACTCAGAAGGCTATATGATGTCATTTATATAAAGTTCTTATAAAGTTCTTGAGAAGGCAAAACTAGAGGGACTGAGAAAAGCTCAGTAGTTGTCAGGGGTTGGGAGGGGTCGATTGTAAAAGGGCTGCATAAGGGAGTTTTTTGGGATTATGGAACTGCTCTGAATCTTGACTGTGGTGGTGGTTATGTACTCTATTTGTCAAAACTCATAGAACTGTATACTGAAGAGGGTAAAGTTTACTGTGCGTGAATTCTAAAATAAAATTTAAAAAAGAATTCAAGCTTCAGCAGCTGAGAAAAATGTCAAAGTGCTAATTTTAAAGATCACATAACACAAGTCCTTGTCCTAAGAGGCATTGGTTTTCAGCTCAGACCTCAATCAGAAAACTTCCCTTTCCACTAAAAGAGAGCTTAACCCTTTGGTAGTTGGTAGTATGGGAACACAGAAGATTGGAACTGAGAGCATATTCTTTAGGTGACTGACCAGAGAATGCAGGGAATTCATTCTAGAGAGAAAAGAAGCTTCTCGGCTGGGAGAATAGAGAGAAGTAGCATTCCTAGGTAATAGAGGTCTGCATCTGTATGGCGTATTGTAGGGAATTAACTCCTTCAAGAAGGGTCCTTCAGGTGAATTTTAAATAACCACACCAACGAAAGATTGAGTTTTTCTGCAAAAGGCCCAAGATATAAGAAAGTGACAACATACTGTTGATCTGAGTGGTTCAAGACAGAAGGGGCACAGTGGAGCTGGGGCAACACAGGGGCGCCTGGGGGCCTCCGTCAGATAAGTGAATCCCTTCAGCTCAGGCCATGATCCCAGGGTCCTGGGATTGAGTCCCGCATCGGTGTCCCCACTCAGTGGGGAGTCTGCTTCTCCCTCTGCATGCTGCTCCCCTTGCTCATGCTCTCTCTCTTACTCTGTCAAATAAATAAGTAGAATGTTAAAAAAAAAAAAAAAAGGAAAGAACTGGGGCAGTGCAAAATGAAAAGTCAGACTGGAGCAGACTCTTCTCCGTGCTGTGATCCTTGTTAAGGGTTTCCACTCAGCGGGGAATTGGGTGTTTGTAGTCAGTATCCTCCTTGACACGCTGGTAAGGGGCAAGTGCGGTCATGCTGGAGGGCAGTGTGCTCCTTCCTGAGCTGGTTCCATCATTGTCAACTATTCTTCCCTTGCTCTCACAAAGGTTCAAGTTGAAACTCCCTTGGGGCGCCTGGGTGGTTCAGGCAGTGAAGCGTCTGCCTTTGGCTCAGGTCATATCCCAGAGTCCTGGGATCAAGTCCTGCATCCGGTCCCCTGCTCAGCAGGGAGTCTGCTTCTCCCTCTCCCTCTGCCTGCCTCTCTGCCTGCTTGTTTTCTCTCTCTCTCTCTGACAAATAAGTAAAATCTTAAAAAATAAATAAATAAAGTTGAAGCTCCCTTTTAGGTATGGTTGCCCATAAAGAGTTATTAATGAGAAGCAAGAAAATGGGGGAGTTTTGAAATATTGTAAATACTCCCTCTCTGGCCTCTGGGGTCCAAAAACTTAAGCTGTATAAAACGCAGCATCTTGTTTTTCAGTCAATGACATGACTGTGGACACGCAATCCAGACAGAACAGGGCAGCGGAGAGGTCTAGGGGTGCAACGGTGCCATTTCATTCTATCCTGGTCTCTGCTGAAGCTTGCTATCACCTGGTGGCAGTTTACTGACGTTGCCGGAAATAATTCTGGGGCCTGTGGCCGTCTGAGTCTTCCAGGACAGCAGGAAAGATTCCAGGAATCTCTGCTGGTTGGCAGTTGTCTTGATGGCCTGCTCTGGGGAGACTGAGCCAAGAATATACTGTACCCCCCAGGGAGTCACTTTCAACCTCTGTACTTCTTTTTTTTTTTTTTAAGATTTTATTTATTTTTTATTTGAGAGAGAGAAATCACAAGTAGGCAGAGAGGCAGGCAGAGAGAGAAGAAGGGAAGCAGGCTCTCTGCTCAGCAGGGAGCCTGATGCGGGACTCGATCCCAGGACCCTGAGATCATGACCTGAGCCGAAGGCAGCGGCTTAACCCACTGAGCCACCCAGGCACCCATCAACCTCTGTACTTCTTAAGGCTGGAACTGTCTGCCATTTCCCTGCCTGACCTAGCCCTCATTCCCATATTTCTCTGCAGAAGAATTTTAATTGGCCCCTGTTTGGGAAACAATTTTCAAAGGATTATGGAAGCCAATTGGCAATTGCATTATGTTTGAATTCATCTCATTGAGGGATGTGTTATCATTGTTCTGTTTTATTTTGTTTTGTTTTACAGTAAACGGGATTAATTCATTATATTTGTCAGTAACTAGAAAGCTGGCCAATTATCTGTTAAGCCAGTCCTAGTTGGTGAAGAAAAAAATGCTGTTATCTTAAAATGTGGTGAACCTAAGCCTGCTTGCTCTCAGATCCCTTCCTCAGATTTCTGCTCTGCCGGCCTATTTCCTAGGTCCTTGTATCAATGAGATTCCAGTGGAGTTTGCCAACAGGAGGCAGAATAATGATCCTCTGAAGATATCCACTCTTTAATTTCCAGAACCTGTGAAAATGTTAAAATGTGACATGGCAAAAGGGGCTTTGTAGATGTGATTCGGATTATGGACCTGAGATAGGGAGATTGTCCTGGATTATCCAAGTGGACTCACTCTAACCATATGAGCCCTTAAAAAGAGAACCTTTTCTTACTGGGAATGAGAGAAATGAGTCAGAAGGGGAAGTCTGTGAGATTGAAGCATGAGAATGACTTGATCTGCCATTGCTGGCTTCGAAGACAGAGGAAGAGGGCCACGACAAGCAATGTCGACAGCCTCTAGAGATTAAAAATCACCCCTGTTTGACATCCGGCAAAGAAACAGGGACATCAATCCTATACCCGCATGGAGCTGAATTCTGCCAACAACGTGACTGAGCATGGAACCAGATTCTTCTTCAGAACTTCCAAAATCAACTGCAGCACTGCGTGCCCCTTTACTTCAGCCTTGTGAGATTAAACAGAAGACCCAGCTAAGCCATACTTCCTTGGACTTCTGACCTACAGAACTGAGGCCCCTGGGTTCTGTAATATCAGTTCTTCCTATTGTCCCTCCAACCTGAAAGTCCTAAGACCTTTGTGCTGTTGCAAATATCGGGGGTAATTTATATTTCTTGCTGGTCTTCTCAGCCTCTTCCATCTCCTGGGTTACCAGTTCACCCGTAGAGAGTTCCATCTGCTTTAAATACTTCGAGTGGTTTGAGTGTCCTGATTTGACTCTGTATGACAAGTATAGGATAATTCAGCTTTTTGGTAGTGATTGGAAGGGAGGGTACGATCATTTATTCATTCATTCAACAAACATGCACTGAGAATCTATACTATGTATATCATTGGTGAACAGGGAAGACAAGGTCCTTGACTTCAGTGAATTTCACACTGCAGTCCAGCAGACAGAGTTTTAATTAGTAACAAAAGTAAAGCATTAGCATTGTGACAAAAATCAAGTATCTATAAGAACATAAAATGAGGAGTTCTTAAACTGACCTAGGAACTAGGGAAGGATTCTATAAAGAAGAGATATTTAATGAGAAGATTGCATAGGGTTCTCCAGAAAGTATGCGCAATAAAGTTGGGAAAAGGGTCTGCTGGAGAACAGGAGTAAAATAGCCCTGTTTTATTCTGCTGGAAATTTAATCAACAAAAAACTATAGGAACTAATAAGCAATTACAGCAAAGTGTCAGGGTACAAAGTTAATATACAAAAGTCAATTGTTTTCCTATATATGAGCAAGAAACAATGTAATCTGGAAAATAAAATGTTATCATTTATGTAAGCACCCCCAAAAAGGAAATACTCAGGTATAAATCTAACAAAATTCGTATAAAATATTTATGAGGAAAACTACAAAACTAATGAAAAATATCAAAGAAGAACTAAATAAATGTTTCATGTTCATGGGTAGGAAAACTCAATATTGTCAAGAGGTCAATTCTTCCCAACTTGATCCACAGATACAGTGCAATTCCAATAAAAATCCCAGCAAGTTATTCATGGATATAGACAAGCTAATTGAAAGTTTATATGTAGAAACAAAAGACCCAGAATAGACAACACAATATTGGAAGTGAACAAAAATGGAGGACTGAAACTGCCCAACTTCAAGATTTATGATAAAGCTATCATAGTAATTATGATAAAGCTATAGTAATCAAGATAGTATGTTGTTAAAAGAATAGACAAATAGATGAATGGAACAGGAGAGCCCAGTAACAGGACCATGTAAATATAATCAACTGATCTTTGCCAAAGGAGCAAAGGCAATATAATGGAGCAAAGGTAGTCTTTTCAACACGCTAGAGCAGCTAGACACATACATGCAAAAAAAAAAAAAAAAAAAGAATCTAGACACAGATCTTATATCCTTTACAAAAATTAACACAAAAATTTATATCCTTTACAAAATTAACACTAAATGTAAAATGCAAAGCTCTGAAATTCCTGTAAGATAATATAGGAGGAAACCTAGACAATCTTAGGTGATGATACTTTTTAGATACAACACCAAAGGCATGATCCATGAAGGAAATAACTGATAAGCTAGACTTCATGAAAATTAAAAACTTCTATTCAGTGAAAGACACTATTAAGAGAATGAGAAAACAAGCCACAAACTAGTAGACAATATTTTCAAAAGATACATCGACAAAGGACTGTTATTTGCAACATAGAAAGAACTCTTAAAACTCAACAAGATAACAAGCAACTCAATTTAAAAATGGGCAAAAGGTCTTAACAGACACTTCACCAAAGATGATATGCAGATGGTAACTAAGCACAAGAAAAGATGTCCACATTGTATGTCATTAGAGAATTGGACACTGAAATGAAATATGAATACATACCTATGACCATGGCCCAAATGCAAAACACTGGTGACACTAAATGCTGGTGAGGATGTGGAGCAGTGGGAATTCCCATTCATTACTGGTAGGAATGCAAAATAATATAAACACTTTGGGAGACAGGTTGGCAGTTTCTTACAAAACTAAACATTCTCTTTTATGATCCAAATATCGTACTCCTTGGTATTCACCCAAATGAATCAAACCCTTATGTCTACACAAAAACCTGCACATGAGTGTTTATAGCAGTTTTACTCATAATTGCCCAAACTTGGAAGCCATCAAGGTAGATAAATAAACTGGTACATATAGACAATGAGATATTATTCAGTGTTGAAAAGAAATGAGCTGTCAAGCCATGAAGAGTGATGGAGGAAAATTAAATGTATATTACTAAGTGAAAGAAGACACTTGGAAAAGGCTACATAATGTATGATTCCAACTATATGACATTCTGGAAAATGCAAAACTATGGAGACAGTAATATGATTAGTGGTCACCAAGGATTAGTGGGGGGTGGGGGGGTTAAATAGGCCAAGCACAGAGGATTTTTAGGGTGGTGAAACTATTTTGTATGATATCACAATGGTAGATACATGTCATCATACATTTGTCAAAACCCATAAAATGCACAACACCAAGAGTGAATGTAATGTAGACTCGTATAAATCTAAACTATAAACTTTGAATGAAAATAACATGTCTGTGTAGATTCATCACTTGTAAAAAATGTGTCACTGTGGTGAAGGTTGTCGAGAATGGGGCAGTTTGTGCATAGGTGGGGGGGCAGGAGGTATATGGAAATTCTCTGTACTTTTGCTCAATTTTGTTGTGAACCTAAAGAAAACTGCTCTAAAAAATAAAGTATATTAATTTAAAAGACCCTCTTTGCTATTTTAGTGAAGAGCCAAGTTAAGTCCCATCTTTGACAGCTTTCCTGGCCAGTCTACCTGCTCTCAGAGCAATCCATTCTGGAACCACACTGTTGTTTGACCTTATTTGACTGGATACCAGAGCAGATGTCTTAAGCGGCATCTTTTTCACGCATTTTTGAGAAGTGCATAAAGTGAAAAATGATTTTTTTTTTTTTTTTGCTAAATCAAATAGATAATGTACCCAACAGGTACCTTTATCAATTTAACACAGGATTGTGAATCCAACAATTCAACTTCTAATAACTTATTGTGAGAAAATAATCATTTAAAGAAATTCAACACAGGACAACCCTTTCGGGTCCCCTCCCTCCTCGGGAGCTTTGTACTATATCTATGCTATCGCTCAATAAACCTTGTTTCGCTGCTCACCACTCTGTCTGGTCTACCCCTTCATTCTTTGAAGTGGTGTGACCAAGAACCACAGGCACTGACAGAGAGAAAATCCTGGAACACCCATGCTTTAATAAAACCATCATTTTGCACCTAAATAAATTAATTAATAAGGAAGTCCAACATAGCATTGTTTAGAATAGTAAAAATAAAATGCAATTTAAATATTTACCAGTGCAGAATCAGTTATAAAAAACAAAAGGCATATATGCTTTTTAATAGTGAAAAATGTTGATGCAGATCTATATTTATTGACAGGGAAAGATGCCCACAGCATTTATTGCAAGAAAGTAGCAGGTTATAAAACCATATGCATATCTGTGTGTATTCCCACACAGTATCCCTAGGTGGTAGGTTTTGGAACGTATGCCAGTTATCAATTTATTGCTTTTCTGCTTCACATTCATACTTCATTCCTCATTCTGCAAAAATGGCGATGAGCCCCTATATATTTTCCTTTGCCAGCAGATACCTATGTTAAACTTTACCAGTATAGGGAGCTTGCTTTGTGGACAGAAGGGAGTTTCCTCCCTTGTTCCAGTGTACTGCTTTGGCAGGCTCGTGTCTCCAGAAAATTCCCCAACACACATACCCAACCTCTCCAGTGGTTTTGCAATTGAATGCTTCTGGAGCGACTCCTCCCTCTGATTAGCTCTCCCCAGCACCCTAGAGAGTAGATTTTGAGCCAGTTTGGACCACACAGCAACACAGTAACTTCCCTGCTGACCCAGGTTGACCACAACCTGCCCAACAAATCCTCTCCTCTGCTCTTGGTGGAGAGGGTCCTCCGACCCTCTATCTCAGGTCTTGGGGTTGGGGCTGCCCCTCATATCTACCCTTCTTATATTCTTTAGAGCTCTCTTTGTTTCCTACTGGCTGACTCCTTATTCCTCCAATCCCCTGCCATAGTTAAGAATTCTTTATATTAAACTTTCCCCGTTCAAAAAAAAAAAAAAGAAAGAAAGAAAGAAAGAAAAAGAAAAAGCCAGAACACAAAAGCAAACCCTAGATAAAATTACCTGTAACTGTACTCTTTCTGTGATAACTACCATTTACACCTTGATGTATACACTCTAAACCTTTTCTCTTATACAAATGTGTATGCATGTATTATATGTGTATGTATATACTTATAAAATACATATCTCTGTGTCCACATATAGTATTTAAAACAAAAGGTAAAGCACATTGTATGGGTTATTTTATAAAATTTCTTTTATTGTGTGACATTTTCTGTATCAATATTGACAATGGTTCCATTGGGATATCTATCTATCTATCTATCTATATACCTTAAATTTGTTAAAATTTCCCCCTTGTCTGGGACATTTAGGCTCCTTTCCATCTTATATTACAAATGATGCTCCAATGAACAACTTCATGTCAGATATCTCTTGTTTATTCCACCAGATCCACTTTCTACTTTTTTCCATCCTTTTCTCAGCTCTGCTCTCCTTCAGGGAATAAATTAACTGGTTCTTTTGCCCTCTGGTTTCCAGTGTGGTTCAGCCAACACAAGGTCCTGCAGGAGATTGGAGACAAGGACAAGACTGAGATCAGGGTATTAGTCCCTGGTTCCCCACTTCTGAGGTCTTCTAGAGCTGGCTCTGCTCCTCGACTGAAGGTCACCATTCTCAACATGGCCAATCCTTTCTTCCCCTTTCTCAGAACCGATCCTTCCTTTGTCCTTTTTCCTCTGCACCTCCTCAAGCCCTGGGTACCTGCACCATCCCCTGTGGTTTTCCTACAGCCCCTCCATTTCTTGGTAAGTGAACCCCACGTGAATTACCCTGGTTTGAGTGTGCCAGGTGTTCTCTTCCTAATACAACCTTTAAAACTAAATCTTTGTGTATGTCTTTCATTATATTCTTCAAGTAAATTTCTAGATGGAGAATTTGCTAGGACATTGAGTATACCTGTTGGTTTTTTTTTGTTTGTTTGTTTTGTTTGTTTGTTTTTCTGCAAAAAAGCTTTATTTCCATTGGGTGTGTGGTTTGGGAGAGGGCTCCAGGGTGGTTAAAAAGCTGCCTGTGGCTGCAGGGAGAGACTGGGGCAGAAGGCCTGACATCAGGGGGTGGCCAGAGAGGCCCCTTAAAGGCTGCTGGGCTTCAGGGTTGTGCTTGAGGGTGAGTCTTTGGATGCGATCCTAACCTAGCCCAGCTGGGGGCAGCTAAGCTGCGAAGGTGAGTCAGGTGGTCCCCATCTTTTTGATGCATTTCAACTCTTCAACCAGGAAGTGGTTCTCCAGGAAGTCAGAGAGATGGGGGTCTACGCAAGCAGAACTCAGGGCACGAAGCTCCAGAAAGGCCTGGTTCCAGTTCTTCTCCAAAACCAAGGTGGCTTCCATGGCATCCAGGGCTTTATCACCACTCCAACTGGGAAGGTTTCTGCACGTCTTGGATGAGGGCATGGTTACTGCGCGGGTTTGGCATCTTCCAGAGATGTTCAGTACCCTCCAGCTTCTCCTCAGCCAGCTTGAGGAAGAAGGGGCCCACGTCATCCACAGTTACATCCTCATGGTTGAAATAGGAACCCAGAGAGAGGTAGGTGTCGGAGGCTGGCAGAGGCATGTTGACCAGGCAGCTGATGGTGGTGGCCTCCATATGAGTGGAATAATTCTCATGAATCTGGGAGCTCATGGTGGATCCATAATAAGGAGCTAAACTCAAAATAGGGTGCTGGCTGGTCCCAGAGGCAGAGGTTAGCTGAGATGATGACTCCCAAGGTTGTGACTGGAGGAAAGTTTGGAGGTTGGTTGAAGACTGGTAGAAGGGATGTCCCTGGGTTGTTCCATCCAAACATTGTTGAGGCAAAAGACAGATCCCTGGGACCTCCCAGTACACTGCCTGAGTAAACCTGTTTTTAAGCTGTGTGAAACATGTTTTGTTGTTCAGTTTAGTTAGAATGTTTATAATCTTGGTGGTGTAAGAGGTCACCTTATAAAAAAATATGTAATCTAAACTCTGGGTTCAACCAGATGAGAATATACCTAAAGATTTAATAAGGATAAAGAAATTGGCAAGGAATACAGCCCACTGTTTACCCTGGTCCCTGAGAAGTTCTAGAGACCCCTAAATCTTTCTGAGCTTTTTAATAAGCCCATTTTGTGAAGGAGTTATTACTAGGATCCAACTAGAAAGTGAACTAAAGAAAGAAATCTAAACAGTTGATGCTGGTTTACTGAGTAGAATAAATAAGCCTTCCACATGGTAGCTGTTATCTGGGTTTCTGAGAACTCATTCATCCAATTTCTAACACAGGTGACCAAAATTTGTCTTCATGTTTCAACGTGAGACCCAGTTCTCATGATGATGATTTCTTATACCGGAGCCCTTCTAAGATAATTTAAAACAAGTGTGGCAGATATGACTGTTTAAAAAACTCAAGGCACAAGAAATACTCCATCTTTTACAGGGTGAACCCTATGAAACTGATGTTTTGTGAGTTAAAAATTGTCAAATATCAGCAATTTCATATGCTTTACCCTAGTACTTTTCTCTAAATCAATTTAATTCTATTTTGCGCCTTCGTCTTGCCATGCTGGCTAGAAAGATAACCTTAGCTGTTTGCAGGACTCCTCTCCACCGACTCTTCATCTACCCCTGTCCTTTCTCCAACCTCCTCCCCTGCTTGAAAATATGTCAGACTTTCTGGGTGAATAAGGAGTCGGGGGGAGGAGGAGAGCATCTGTTCAAGTCAATGCTGTATCTTCCATGTTCTCTGTCTGCCTCTGTTCATCCTAGGCTATAATGGGAGCATGGGAATCGAGAAGCTGCCTAGGGATCTGGCTGGGCAAACTGGTCAGCAGTTTCTTCTCTGAGGTCTTACTGTTCCCATAGTTGCAGAGCTGTAAGTAAAAAGGAGTTTCCAGATGATCATGCCGAGGCTTACCACAAAGGAAATGGATCACTGTCCACAGTCCCTGGAACATCATAGGTACTCAGTAAATATTGATCGAAAGAATAAATAAATGACTGAAATTGCCAACCTAAGCAGACCAAGCAGAGTGAGCAGAAAAAGAGCAACAGCAAACGCATACAGGACTCTTCACCTGACAGGCATTGTTCCAGTCGCTTTGCATAAATTAACTCCGTTCTTTTTTTTTTTTTTTTTAAGATTTAAAAAAAAAATTATTTGACAGAGATCGCAAGTAGGCAGAGAGACAGGCAGAGAGAGTGGGGGGAAAGCAGGCTCCTTGCTGAGCAGAGAGCCTGATGCTAGGCTTGATCCCAGGACCCTGGGATCATGACCTGAGCAGAAGGCAGAGGCTTAAACCGCTGAGCTACCCAGGCACCCCAAATTAACTCTGTTCTTGCAATGACCCCAAGACTAAGGTAACTGAGTAGAACTAAAGCATTTTCTCAAGTGTGTGGCCCACCACTATAGTCTGGTTCAAAAGCCTAACTGCTTAAGTTCTAATCCACACTGTCCCCAAGCATGGAATCACAGACGCATTCTAACTTTGGAGAAAAGGAGGTAGGCTTTCGATGTCCTTGGGTGTTTCATTTAGCTTCAACACAGATTTTGCTAGGGACATTTCTCTATGATATGATCACTAACAAAGCCCGGACAACCTCGGGCTTGCAGCAGCCCCCTGGCATTCCCCTCTGGTACACTTCGCAGGACTGGTCATGTGAGAGACACCGCTAACAGCAACAATTGCTGGGTGATGAATGGCTAGAAGTAGGGCAGCTCAAAGCATGATGGAGACAAGGAATGCAATCGGGAAGTGCTGACCTGGGACTTGGAGTGGGGTAAGTTGAGCCGTGATGGATGGAGGGCCACAGCTGTGCGAACAGCATGCTGGCACACACCGGCCGAGAAGCGCTGCTTCATTTGAACTGAAACAGGCAGCTTGAGAGGCAAGCAGTGACCAAAGCCACAAACCAAAATACAAACCTTTCATTAATCTTTCCAACCACACTCATACTTTTGGGTAGTGTTGTTCAGCATCATTCTTCAATATGATTAAAAAAACCAACAACAACAACAACAAAAAACAAAAACAAAAAAACCCCACCAAAAACCCAAAACAACCATGATGCAGAGCAATGGGCCTGGGGCCATTCACTATGAGACTTTTGAGGGAAGAACAGGCAGAAGAGGCTTTGAGCTGATATCTAATGACCCGATCTCCAAACAAAGGCTTCTGTTTAATTTTTGGAAGGGCAGTTCTAGAATGCACTGAGGTGTTTGTGCATGAGAGCAGAGTATGGACAGTTCCCTTTTTTTCACACGTCAAAGTCAAGGGTTCCCTCTGTTATTTCTCCCCTTCCCCACTGTGGTCCTACCTCTTGGATCTCATCCCAGGTCAGAGAGCTGGATGTCCGGGGTCACAGGGGACTCCACCAGCAGGAACATGATGACCCTGAGCAGTTAGTGTAAGGTTGGGTCCATGATGTAGGCGCCATGTTGTTCTGGATGCACTTGCACCACTTACAAGGAGAAGACCCTTCATGTGTCTGTTGTGACTTTTCAATAAGGCCTCAAATAAGACTTAAAATTGGTGTTTAAAAATTGATCCCCTCTTTTGGAGCATTGGGCTCCCTCCCTGCTCGGTGGGAAGTCTGCTTTTCCCTTTCTCTCTACCCCTCCCCACTGCTTGTGCTCTCTCTCTCTCTCTCTCTGTCTCAAATAAATAAACTCTAGAAAAAAAATTAACCCCCCTTCAAATACATGGTTTGCAAATATTTTCTCCCATTTTTTAGGTTGTCTTTTCAATCTGTTGATTGCTTCCTTTGCTGTGCAGAAGGTTTTCAGTTTGATATAGTCCCACTTGTCAATTTCTGCTCTTGTTGCCTGTGCTTTTGGTATGATATCCAAGAAGTCATTAGCAAGACCAATGTCAAGGAGCTTTTCTCTTATACTTTTCCCTAGAAGTTTTACAGTTTCACATCTTAAATTTAAGTCTTTAACCCTCTTTGGGGGCAGGGAGAGTGGGGTTGGGAGTGGGACGGTGGAAAAAGGAGAGCAAATCTTAAGCAGGATCCATGCCCAGTGTGGAGCCTAACATGGAGTTTGATATCATGACCTTTGATATCAGCCAAAATCAAGAGCTGGGCAGTTAACGGACTGAGCCACCCAGGCACCCCAAGTCTTTAACCTGTTTTGAGTTGATCTTAGTGTATGTTGTAAAGTAGGGATCCGATTTCGGTTTTTTTTGCACATGGATGTCCAATTTTCTCAGCACCATTTACTGAAAAGATTGTCTTTTTTCTCTTGTGTATTCTCAGCACTATTGTCAAAGATCAATTGATCATATATGTGTGGGTTTGTTTTTGGGCTTTCTATTCCTTTCTATTGGTCTATA
Organism: Lutra lutra; assembly: GCF_902655055.1. NCBI lineage: Eukaryota > Metazoa > Chordata > Mammalia > Carnivora > Mustelidae > Lutra > Lutra lutra. The sequence continues at coordinate 103,323,682 of NC_062284.1, forward strand.
TGTCTGTCTTTATGCCAGTATAATACTGTTTTAATTACTGTAACCTTGTAATATGTTTTGAAGTCAGGAAGGGGTGTTTTGTTTTGTTTTGTTTTTTTAAAGATTTTATTTATCTCAGAGAAGGACAGAGCACAAGCAGGGGGAGGGGCAGGGAGAGATGGAGGAGCAGACTCCCTGCTGAGCATGGGGCTCAATCCCAGGACCCTTGAGATCATGATCTGAACTGAAGATAGCTGCTTACCTGACTGAGCCACCCAGGCACGCTGAAATTGGGAAGTATGAATATCTTCATTTTTGTTCTTCTTTCTCAAGATTACTTTGGCTAATTTGGGTCTTTTATGGTTCCCTATGATTTTTAGGATTATTTGAATTTTAGGATTATTTCCTCTATTTCAGTAAAAAAAAAAGTCATTGAATTTTGATGGGGATAGCATTGACTCTGTAGATCTCTTTGGGTAGTACAAACTTTTTTGGGTACAAATGTTTTTAGAATATTAAGGCTTCTGAACATAGAACTCAACAGTAAAACAAACAAAAAACCATGAATAATCTACATTAAAAATGCACAAAGGCCTTAAACGGACATTTCTCCAAAGAACATATATAAACAGCCAACAGGTATATAAAAAGGTACCCAGGGCTCCTGGCTGGCTCAGTGGGTAAAGTATGCAACTCTTGATCTCAGGGTCATGAGTTCAAACCCCATATTGGGTGTAGAGCTTAGTTAAAAAAAAAAAAAAAAGATGATTAACATCAATAATTATTAGGGAAATGCAAATTAAAACACAAAGAGATAACACTTCATATCCGTGAATAGCTATAATAAAATAGGATATCTGTCATCTTTTAGAGTTGTAGGAGTTCTTTACCTATTCTGAATATAAATACTTTGTTGGATACATGTATTGCAAGTTTTTCCCCAGCTCTACCTTGCATTTCCTTCTTTTAGTGGTGTTTTTTGCCTAAGAGAAAGTCCTAATTTTAATTAAGTACAACTTTTTTTGTTTTATACTTATACTTTCTTTTCTTATTTTATATTTTATACCTTAAGATTATGAAGATATTCTCCTACGTTTTCCTGAAAAACATTATTTTACTTTCCATATCTAGGGCTACAATCCATTTCAAATTAATTTTTGTGCATCTCATGTGAAAGAGGCATCACCTTCCCCTTGTCCGATTGATCCACTGCTATTTACCAAAAGGCCAGAATGCATAAATTTAAACTATGAATATAATGTGAGGAATGGAAGGCAGCAGTGTCCCAACACTAGAGAATGGAAGGGAGTGCCACAAGGAGCAGTATGTTTAGGAATGAGTAAATAGGTCCGTTTGAGGTGGGTATCTAACTTTAACATCCATGGTATTACCTGGTAAAAACACTGATTCCCCGATATACCCCCGTCCCCACCCCCCCTTCAATCAGGTCTAATGTAGATCACAAGTAATTTGTGGACTGCACTTTGAGAAATGCTGGTAAAAGCATGCAGGTGCTGTACATCTGTCTTTTTCAGATCATGCCGATATAATTACTTTTAAAACTTTATGGAGTTCCCGAGTGTCCATTTATAATCCATTCCGTGGTATAGAAGTCAGACTCACAAATCTCTTTGAAATAAGCTTTCCTCTATCTTGGACTCTCTGTAAAAACCACCATGGGACCATGACCTTAGATCCTTAGAAGCCCCATTGCTGCAACAGGGAAAGTCTGCGAGACACACTCCTAAAATCCTTAGAAGCCTTTCTGTCTGTCTGCAGGATCTATGAGGGGCTCCCTTAAGTCTCCCTGACTTCTAAATAAAGGATCTTACAGCTGTATCCTAGACTTGGTCTCTGCTCTGGAGCCCTTTGAGAATTGTTTGCCACTTACAGTACACTCCTACAGCTTGATGAGACCAGATTAACGACAGGATTTATGGGAAGAAATAGGGACAGAGTTGAGGGATCATTCAAACCAGAAGCTTTTGTGTAATGCTTCAGCTGCTGATTTGAACTCCTTTTAATCCAAACATTTTTTCTTTTTTTTTTCCTTTTTTAAGATTTATTTAAGTGAAAGAAAGTGAGAGTGTGTGCATACCTGCATGAGCAGGGGGAGGAGCAGAGGGAGAAGCTGACTCCCCGCTGAGCAGGGAACACGAGTTGGGATTTGATCCCAGGACCCTGTAATCATGATCTGAGCCCAAGGCAGACAGTCAACTGACTGAGCCACCCAAGTGCCCAAAGCATTATTTTTTCTTTCAGAGATATCCACTATTTCTCTTTTCCCAATATTAAATAACTTTTCACAAAAGTATTTATAGATTGGTGGGGGCATTATTATTATTTTTTTAAAGATTTTATTTATTTATTTGACAGATCACAAGTAGATGGAGAGGCAGGCAGAGAGAGAGAGAGGGAAGCAGGCTCCCCGCCAAGCAGAGAGCCCGATGCGGGACTCCATCCCAGGACCCTGAGATCATGACCTGAGCCGAAGGCAGCGGCTTAACCCACTGAGCCACCCAGGCGCCCCTAGATTGGTGGGGGCATTATTAATGCTTGGATCTGGGCTTTTTACCAATCTTGACATTGTATCCTCTACTGTCAGACTAGATGCTGAAAGGAGTTTGGTGCTGTTGACCCTCCTGCTCTTGTCATCTTGATTTCTTTCAGTCTCCTGCACCAGCGGGAATTCAGATCTCCCATAACAGTTTCAACGCACTCAAAGTGAGGAAGTAAAGTAATAAAAGAATGAGTTTTAAAGTGAAAGAAGGAAAAACATGGTTTAAAAAAAAATCCCTTTCTGAGGCTTTTAGCTAACTGTAGGAATCTCCTTTCTTTCCTGGCAATTTCATAGCAAGTGGATTCTGATAAAACCTTGCATTAGCTTTTAAGCATGATGACTATATCTTGGTCAGGGTTTAAATTCAGTTTGTTGTTTCTGCATATTCTGCTCTTCTTTATTGTTGTCATTGAAATATTAGAACTGATTTGTAAGAACATAATACAGAACTAATGATCTATTTACCCATTATTTGGTGGAGAGTAGCACCAATGGAGATTTTGTGGGAGGCTATTGTTTTACCTTAGTTTTTGCTGACCCGAAATGAAATACATCTTAATCTTGAGTTCTACTCTGTGATTGGTGCTGTAAGCCAAGTCCATCTGCAAACAAATCTTTTGACAATCACTGATGTCATTATTCAGGCACAATAGAAAATGAGACTGATGTGCAATACTTAGAAGACTAGGGTCCCTCATCAACAAACCCTCATTGAGTTGTGATTTTTGATGAGATGCTAAAGAACACTGAGCTTTTTCTAGGTTTTGAAAGTCAGAACTCACAATCGTTTTACATGCAAAAAATAGGTTACTCACTGGATTAAATGTATAAGTATAATTTTTGGTTGGTTAAGGAAATGAATGTTTTGTGAACATGACAAATCATAAACTAAAACAAAAAGAAGTTTAAATAACAGAACATTGTAAATGAACACGAAAGTCTTGGGGGATGAGAGGATTTCTGTGGTTTCTTCCAGATCTAACATAAATTTTCCATAGTCCTGAAAAATTAGATCAATGAGAATTCATAAAAAAAGATAAAAATCAAAGTATTACATCCATGCTCTAGAAAATATGGGAAAATGAGTGAAGAGCATAACTGAGCTGAAGTGCGTGATTTCCAAGACTTTCTCGTCAACTTGCCAAGAAAGCATAACTCTGTCCTCAAAAACATGTAAGCCACTGAAGATAATTCTGAGATGTGAGCAAAAGGAAGGGTAAGCCAATATTACTATCAAACATTTCTCCCTGGGAGACGAAATAAGTTTGGGTGTCATCAAAGATATATTTTGGGGACACCAGGGTGGCTCAGTCAGTTAAATGTCCAACTATTGATCTCAGGTCAGAGCTTGATCTCAGGGTCGTGAGTTCAAGCCCCATGTTGGGCTCCATGCTGAGTACAGAGCCTACTTTAAAAAAAATATCAATAAAAGGATATAGTTTGGGTGGGTAGTGATGGATTTAGTCTGATATAAACAAGATCCACTCTAAAGCAATTTTACTGAATGACTTAAATGTCAAGTTAGTTGGGTAAACATCTGCCCCAGTTTGCCTAGGACCATGGGGTTTTCAGGATGGGAGGCTTTGAGTGATAAAACTGGGAAAACCTCAGGCTGTTTTGTACAATTTGGTCACCATAGTTATAAGAGAACTAAGCAGAGGTCAGATACCCTTGGTACAGATCCATCACTATAGTCAGTAGAGTATGGCCCTCCTCTTGTTCAGTGGCTTGAGAAAACACAAAATGGCCAGATGGAAGCCTCGATTTCCAGTTCAAACTGAGTCACGTTTGGTCTCCTGGGAGAAGCCTTTCTCCTTTGGGAACTAAGACTTCTAAACCTGAAGAGAGAAGAAGCAAAACTTTGTAAGTAGATGATGAGGTAAAATAACAAGAAAGGCTACTCTCCTGTCTTCCCCTTGGTTTCTGCACCTATATAATCTATGGGGAAAAAAGCCATACATTTTGGTAGCTAACTCAGAGTATATATTACAATTCCAGAAAGAGCACGTTCATGTTGCAAGGTATCGTCTTTGTCTCTCATTTGTCACCAAAACAGGGTCTTTGATAGCCATTCCAACCATTCTGTAACATTAGCTATTTCTAGCAAATCCCTTGGGTCTTAGTCGATTGCTTCACTCTTTTTGTTACGAAATGAGGTCTTTTGTCAGAACAATATTGTATGGGATTCTGGGACAGTAAATAGGCATTCACTAAATACACAGATGGTGGTAATGGCAGAAGTATTGCCTGCAGGGAAGCAAATCCACATCTAGAATGAGTGTCTATTCTAGTGAGGGCCAATCACTGCTTCCTTCATGATGGAAGGTATTTAAGAAAAATCAGCCTGCTATCTGGTGCTGCTGTTCCACCCATGGTATGGTGCTGTGTACCAGGGTTCCATGTAGGTTTCTACTGGTTGGTAGGTTGGGCCCTTAGCAGTGGTGGTAGCTAGATTAGTCTGCATGTTTGAAACCTTGCATAATCTCCATCCCTGCTAACTGTGTCCATTTTATTCATGAGCTCATTTAACAAATTGAAGGTTGGGCAAGGAAAGAGTTGGTATACCTGTAGTTATGGCTCCTCTTGCTGCTTCGATTATAAAGAACGGCAATCTTATGCCCCCGATGAACATTGACATGGAAAAGAAATGTCCTTACATTTTATGTCGATTATTAAGTAGACATATCCACATGCCTCTCTCCCAAACCTCCTTGTTATCAGTTCTTCAATCTTGTACCTTCTAGGTCACTAACCTTCACCCATGAATCTGTGTAGACCTAAATATATAAGCATCACTCCTTTCAGGCAAAGTGCACACCAAATGTATGGCTTGATTTCCTGTCCACTTGGAAGATTTATCTTTCCTATCATCCTTCAGGGCCACCCTTGAATGGGGTTATGATTCTGCAACAGTTGACTTTCAGCTGGTGCTCACATATCGTGTGGTTGCATCTCTAAGCCAGACTCAAATTTTTTGCTTCCTCGATCAATTGGAATTTCATATGAGACTTTAGGTGTGAATGAAGCAGAGGTGGCACCGGAGTAGACAGCACGTTTGTGTAACTCATTTGTGCTTTCAGAAACTGCTCAAGCTAGATCTTACATAAGCCATATCTTTTTTTTTAAAATAATTTTTTTTAAAGAATTTATTTATTTATTTGACAGAGAGAAATCACAAGTAGGCAGAGAGGCAGGCAGAGAGAGGAGGGAAGCAGGCTCCCTGCTGAGCAGAGAGCCCGATGTGGGGCTCGATCCCAGGACCCTGAGATCATGACCTGAGCCGAAGGCAGAGGCTTTAACCCACTGAGCCACCCAGGCGCCCCAAGCCATATCTTTTTGATGGTGAACATCCTTTCCCTCACCCAAAATGGGTTGATGGGTGGATTATATCCAATTTATAATGGGCAGCTCAGGTCACCTGTTCACTTGGTGTCATTTCATGTTCAGGTACTTGAACTTGATTAGGGCACAGTGGCATTCAGTATGTCCCAAAACCTAGATGTCTGCACTCTGATTCTTCTATTGAGACTTGCCAGAGGCTATCTACAGTTTTCTCTTCTTCTGCGGATGACAATGCCTCCAGCATTATTGAACCTGCTGAGTCATAAGGTTCAACTGATGATAGGGCACAAAAGCCCTGCATGGAGTTCTTTCTTGTCCTGGGCCCCACTTGAAGTTAGCAAACTAAATCATTCAGTAAATTAGAGTAGCAGCAGACCAAGATGTGATATCTATCACCCTCAGAGTCTAAAGTTACTCAGGATGGCTATTTTTTAGGTATCTACTTGACTAAGCCACAGTATCCAAATATTTGGCCAAACATTATTCTAGGTGATTCTATGAAAATAGTTTTTAGATGGAATTAACATACAAATCAGAAGATTTGGGGTAAAGCTAATTGTCCTTCATAACGTGGCTAGCCTCACCTAACCAGCTGAAGGTCTTACTGGAGAAAGCCTGACCTCCCTGGGAGAAAAGGAATTCTGCCAGTAGACTAATTTGGGATTTGAACTGAAACATCAGCTCTTCTCTGAGTCCCCATCCTACATGCTCACCCATAATATTTTGGTCTTGCCAGTTTCCAGAACTACAGAAGTTAAGGAATCATCAATTCCTTAAATCTCTCTCTTTCTCTTTCTCAATATATATTACAACCTATTGGTTCTATTTCTCTGGAGAATGTGAACTAATACAGTTGCCTTTTCCATAGTGGCAGGGGTTGCAAAAATGTACCAACTTGGCCCTCGCTCAGGAATACAGATTATACTATAATCCAAGGGAGGAACTGCAAAATGAGGGAACAAAGGGACCAGGCTGGAACCCTGAAGGACAGCAAAACAAAAGTGACAGAGAAGAGAAACTCAAAAGGAGACTGAGAAGGAGCTTCAGGCTACAGAGAAGGAGAAGAGGCAGAAGAGCCATGTTGGTATGGTCCCTGAAGTCAAGGAAAGAGCATTTCCAGAAGTAATCAGTGGTGTCAAGTGACAAAGAGAGGTTAGCAGGGGAGGGATCATTGATGAGAAGTGTTTCAGAAACCAGTTGTGGTCGCAGGTTACTGTAGTATGAGGAGTAAGTAAATGGATAGTGAGAATAGAGTCAAGTAAGTTGTCTCTTAACCAAGCAATCAACCAACCAATCAAAAACCTGGCATTGCAAGAAATGGGGTGGTCTAGAGTTTGAAGGAATGCCTCTTCTCCCTCCATTTGAGTGGAGAGAGCCCTGAAGCATGAATGGCTGACAGAGAGGGAAAGAGTAAAGAAACAGACAGAAAGGGTATTGCTGATTAAGTGAGGTCCCTGAGGAGACCAGGAGGGCTGACATTCAGAGCTCTGTGTATGAGTCAGCATCCAGAGGAATTATTCTATAGCCTTCACAGGATGATGATTTATAATGGAGTTTGCAATCTGTTTACCTTGTCTCATAAGTACAAAGTTTCCCAAACAGGGGCACCTCAATGGCTCAGTTGGTTAAGTATCTGCCTTTGGCTCAGGTCATGATCCTGGGGTCCTGGGATGGAGTCCTGCATTGGGCTCCCTGTTCAGTGGGGAGTCTGCTTCCCCCTCTCTCTCCCTACCTCTCCTCTCTGAGCACGGGACACTTGGACACTTAAATGACTGTGCCACCCAGGTGCCCTGGGCAACAAAAATTTTTAGATGTACATTTTATATTTAAATACCTAATGTGATGCTATACATGTTGCAAATATTGCTTATTTGGTTTGATTTGATCTGCCCTCAACAGGTCACACTCTTAAGAATTATTTGAGTAGGAGTGGTGATGGTTTATGCTGAAATATCCATTTTTTCTTGCCTGAGTCCTTAGGCCATGGTTCATCCTGGCAACATGGCTGGTTGGGATAACGCTTGTAGACATTAGTGTGAAAGAGAGTTTTGTTTAGTTTTTGTTGTTGTTGTGTTTTGTTTTGTTTTGTTTTTAATATGACACTAAGCAGCACATTTTTTCTTTAGGCCTTATTAAATAGCTAATACTAATGAACAGATAAAACCTACCAAACAAGAGACCCTTGTCATGGGAAGACTCAAGAATGAAAAGTTAATCTTCTTTGACCCTGAGCATTATTTAGGTCTCTGATTAGTAAAAGTGTAGCATTGGTTATTAGGGTGCCATGAAAATGTTAAGAGAGGACCCCAAAGATGAGGCGAGAACTAAAAAGTAAGACGGGTAGTAACTGGATTAGAGAAAGGAGAACACTGTGAGGGTAATTTTCCTAAAGTCTTCAAGTACTTACAAAGAAAGGTATAAGAAGATACAAGAAAAGGTTTAAAACCACACTGACTTTTGTCTTACATTTTTGTGTTTTCTGCAAATTTTCTATTAACAACCATATGTTTCTTTTGGATTTTTTTTCTTCAGTGTTTTATTGTGGAAAAATTTCAAATGTACAGAAAAGTTGAAAAACAGTGTAATGTACACCTGCATGCCTACCTCTTAGACTCAACAGTTGTTGACATTTCCCCGTATTTCCTTTATCTATATATAGTTTTGGGGAATCATTTGAAAGTATGTTATAGACATCATGATTTTTCACCTAAATACTTCAACAGGTGTTTCTGAAAAATAAAGGGATCAGACATGTTTGTTTATTGCTGTAACATATATTGTTACACACCAGAAAATTAGCAATGGTCCTCTAGTATTATCCAGTACTCATTCCATATTCAGATAACCCCAATTTGTACTCCAAATGTCTTTCATAACATTTTTTGCATGATGATCCAATCAAGGGTAACTTATTACATTTCTTTGTTCTGTCTCTTTAATATGTAGCCGTCCTGCCAGCTTCCTGTGTTAAAGTCAGAAAGAATAGATGATAAAAAACAGAATGTTATCTAAAAATTTTTGCATATGTTACTTCATTTGGCATTTATAATCATGCTTATGATACAAATGTGCACAGATTTTTAAAAATGGAAGAAAATTTAAAATGTTACCTCTGATAACTCTATAGCTCTATAGGTTATAAACTTATTTATTTACTTATTTTGCTTCTTTCTATTTATTTGTTTTTCTTTGCCAAGTGTATTTTAACAATGAATGTGTAATTAAAAAGGTGTCCAAGATGGAGGTTAGACTAACAGAAGGATTACATTGTGGGGGGCACTAAACATTTTAACTATGAAGTCGCTGTTTGAGGAAGTATGTAACCTTTTTTTTTTTTTTTTTTTTTTTTTTTTTAGAGAAAAGAACCATTTCTGCCTAATGGGTAGGGGTAGGAGTGGTTTGGCCTGAGGTGAAAGGAGAGATGTTAGCTCTCTCTTTTTTAACACTGTTTAAGCAGTTTATCCACTAGACTACTGGCATGTCAGGGGTAGAGTGGAAGAAGGTTGGATTTGGGAATTTCAGATTCAGCTCTGCCACTAATGAGCCATTTGGCCTAAACAGGTTACTTGACTTCCGGAGACTGCTTTCTCAACTGTAAAATGGGCATAATTATGTCTCACTCAACTGTTGTTAGAATTAGCAATTTTAAGCAGTACATAAAAGTAGCTGATATCATATTTATACTTCAGATATAATTTAGTTTAAACAACACATGATTTAATATTCATATTGAGTAAGAACCTGTCATAAGGTGGTTAGTCTATAATAACATAGTAGTTATATTACCATCTTATTTTGGAATATTTAAAAATACATAATCTCAGGGCACCTGGCTGGCTCATTTGGTAGATCATGTGACTCTTGATCTTGGGGATGTGAGTTCAAGCCCCATGTTGGGTGTAGAGATTACTTAAACACACACACACACGATCTCATTTAATTCTCACACTAATGCTTAAAGCTAAGTACTCTTATCTGCTGTAATCATGGAGGAAACTAAAACTCTGAGAAGTAAAGTGACTTGTCCAAAGTTATACAGCTAGGAAGGAGCACCGCTAGGAAGGAGCACAGCTAGGAAGCAAAACCAGGTTCTGTGATTACAAATTCAATTATTTAACAAAAGTCCTTTTAAGGAAATGTATAAAATCATGGAGTCAGGTATCAAAGAGGCTTTAAATTTAAAGGTCGTTTCTTGGGACGCTTGGGTGGCTCAGTTGGTTAAGCAGCTGCCTTCGGCTCAGGTCATGATCCCAGCATCCTGGGATCGAGTCCCACATCGGGCTCCTTGCTTGGCAGGGAGCCTGCTTCTCCCTCTGCCTCTGCCTGCCATTCTGTCTGCCTGTGCTCGCTCGCTCTCCTCTCTCTCTGACAAATAAATAAAATCTTAAAAAAAAAAAAATAAAGTTCGTTTCTTCCAGTTACTACGTATACTTAGACAAAGTGTATGTTTTCAATACTGAATTCATTTTTCTTTTTTTCAAAATTTAAATTCAATTAGCCAACATATAGTACATCACTGGTTTCAGAGATAGTGTTCAGCAACTGTGTTGCGTAGAACACCCAGTGCTCTTCATATCGTGTGTCCTTCTTAATGCACATCACCCAATTATCCCATTTCCCCACCCAATTCCTCTTTAGCAACCCTGTTTGTTTCCCATAGCTAAGAGTCTCTCAAAGTTTGTCTCCCTCTCTGATTTCTTCCCATTCAGTTTTCCCTCCCTTTCCTTGTAGTCTTCTGCACTGTTTCTTATATTCCATGAGTGAAACCATATGATAACTGTCTTTCTCCAATTGACTTATTTCCCTTCGCAAAATACCCTCCAGTTCTATCCACGTGGATGTAAATGGTAAGTATTCATCTTTTCTGATGGTTGAGTAATATTCCATTGTATACATATATACACCACATCTTCTTTATCCTTCATCTGTTGATGGACATCTTGTCTCCTTTCATAGTGTGGCTATTGTGAACATTGCTGCTATGAACATTGGGGTGCAGGTACCCCTTCGTTTCACTACATCTGTATCTTTGGGGTAAATACCCAGTAGTGCAATTGCTGGGTTGTAAGGTAGCTCTATTTTTAACTTCTTGAGGAACCTAAATACTCTTTTCCAGAATGGCTATACCAGCTTGCATTCCCACCAACAGTGTAAGAGGTTTCCCTTTCTCCACATCCTCACCAACATTTGTTGTTTTCTGTCTTGTTAATTTTAGCCATTCTGACTGTTGTAAGATGGTACTTCATTGTGGTTTTGATTTGTATTTCACAGATGACAAGTGATGTTGAGCATTTTTTCATGTGCTTGTTAACCATTTGTATGGTTTTTTTTTTTTTTTTTTTTTTTTTTTTTTTTTGGAGAAGTGTCTGTTCATGTCTTCTGCCCATTTCTTGACTGGATTATTTGGTTTTTGGGTGTTGAGTTTGATAAGTTCTTTACAGATCTTGGATACTGGCCCTTTATCTGAGTTGTCGTTTGCAAATATCTTCTCCCATTCTGTAGGTTGCCTTTTAGTCTTGTTGACTGTTTCCTTTGCTGTGCAGAAGATTTTATTTTGATGAAGTCCCAATAGTTCATTTTTGCTTTTGTTTCCTTCGCCTTTAGAGACATGTTTAGCAAGAAGTTGCTGTGGCTAAGGTCAAAGAGGTTGCTGCCTTTGTTCTCCTCTAAGATTTTGATGGATTCCTGTCGCACATTTAAGTCTTTGATCCATTTTGAGTTTATCTTTGTGTATGGTATAAGAGAATGGTCCAGTTTCATTCTTCTGCAAGTGGCTGGCCAATTTTCCCAGAAGGATTTATTGAGGAGACTGTTCTCTTTCCATTTCAATACTGAACTCTGTTAGAGTTTACAGGATGGTGGCTGATAGCCATATTCAAATTGCTGATTTAGTTGAATGTTATATGTATGCTCCTTATTTATGCTAATAACAGAAAAGACATCTTGAGTAAGTGAAACCTACATATAAATGAAAACTTAGGTTTTAAATGTTTGTGTACCTAAAGGTTTATACTTTGGAAGTTAACATAGTACAGTGGCACATGCGTGGAATTGGAGTCTGGGTTTAGATGCTGGTTTTTGAGTTCTGTGTCCTTAAGCTAGTTACTCAGTGTAAGCCTAGTACTATACTATAGGGTGGTTTTGGTAATTGTGTGAACTAGTGTACAATAAACACTTGCACTGTGCATAGATACAATCAATACTGGTTTGTCTTTCCTCATTTAATCTACAAGTTTTCGATCATTGGACAAGCCTTTGAAGATGGGAGACATGAAGGTGGTTTCAATAATATTTAATTATGCTATAAAGTAGCTTTATATCACTACCCAATCCTGCCCAAGTTTCCCTTGAAGACATCCCCCAGTGAAGTCTTGGGGTTGTATGGGTAACGTTGGAACTCCCTTCTGCTTATATGAGACTCTCATATTTCTTGCAGCTATTTAGGTGGAAGAAAGATTGTTCTGCTTATCTATTATTGATTAACAAACCACTTAAAAATCATAAAAATTATATGGGTGCAGAAGTTCACTTGGGGCTTGGCTGGGTGGATTCTTCTCCTCCACATGGTATTGAGGACCCCTTGGTGGTATTTAACTTGTGGCCTGGGTGATCTGGGGTTCTAGAAGGCTTCGTTCATATATCTGGCACAGTGGTAGGTACAGTTAGAAGGCTAGACCCAGGTGGGTCCTCCCCCCATCCCCCCCCCCCCCCCCCCCATGTAGTCTCAGGACCTCTCCACATGGTCTCTCCACAAGGTAGTTGGACTTCTCCCATAGTAGCTCAGGGTTCTAAGATCAATGCTTCCAAGGGACAGGAAGTGGAGCTGCCTGTCTCTTATAGCCAGGGCCCAGAACTTGGGATATTTACTTCTAACGTATCCTATTAGTCACAGCAGTCACAGAGCCCTCCCACATTCAAGAGTAGGGGACACAGACCCTACCTCTCCGTGCAAAGATTGGTGATAATTTTTCATGAAAGCACTTGAATACCATATGCTTGAAGCAACAACATGTTAAAGGGGGCACAGTTCAGGTTCAAATATGCACAGTTATGTGCCAGATACTTTGTTGGAATAGCTGATTACTTGTAGATCAGCCCCTGCAGATGTTCCCAAGCGCTTCCGCATTCCATTACTTGGGAAGAGAAGTATACCTGGAATCCGCCCTTTACTTTCAGTTGAGTGAATCGCTTCATTATACTTTCACCTCTGACATCCCTGATCTGGTGGAGATGTAATCCTTTACTCACATATTACTCAGATCTCTACATAACTCACCACTTCTGGGAAATCTTCCCCAGATAAAACAGGAATAGCCAGCTTTCTCTCTCTCCACTGGAGAGATGTGTACTGTGTCTTTAAAACTTTTCCAAAATTCAGAACAAAGAGAATTATTATCGGGAGGCACGCTCCAGTAAATTGCACTTTGTTAGATTAAAAAAGAGACACACACACACACACACACACACACACACACACACACACGAGTCCTCTTAGGTAACAGTGTTACACTTTACAATTTTCAATTTAATTTATTTCTTAGTTACAATTAGAGATACCTCAGATGCTAATCCTTTTAGCAGGTTAGTTGCTGTCTCAGTAGCTTTGGAAGGTAGTAAGCAGCAACCAAAATTAATTATATTTTAAGTTAATTATATGTGCTAATTATAGTTAATTGTACTATATTTCAAAATTTAGAGGATATGTCTTAGTTCTTAATAGGGTTTACCATGCATAACAGTTCTAGTTAGTGTTTTTGTTAAGATGAGAATAAATAGGAAGCTTATAAAAATGAAGCAACTAATCACTTTCCTTTTAAGTCAAAGTTCAATCACCCAGAAAAACCTAAATAGCTGATACATTTATGCTTCTTTGTTTCAGACTGCAGAGTACAAAAATAAGTGTACTTTGATTGTAAAACTTAGTGTATTTAGGGTAAACAGGTCCCCAAACTCCTCTTATTGTCTTATGTATAAATGTACTTAAATATTACTGTCTCTAAAATGACTCTGAGGTTTTACTGAAGTCAGGAATATTATAGAAATTTTTATTCTAGCCTAAAACGTGCTTTAGTACTAACCCAAGGGAATTAGGTGGCTATTTGTAAGCTAATAAAGAGTCCTTAAACTCCATTATACAAATGATGCACTGCCCCCTTTGTATTGGGTCTAATGGCTTCCCTCTTCAATAGAGCTGGATCCTTGGGCACACACTCAGGAAACTTCCAGTGGTTTAGAGGTAGATTGCTTTGGGGGCATTGGAGCAGCTGAGGGAATGAATTACATTACTGAGAAAGGAAAAAGGAGGACAGTTCTGGAGTTAAAATAAGACAGAATGCATCTTTGGAGGACATAGTGGCTGCAGACTGGCAGAATTCTCAACATCTCAGGCTAACACATAATTTTCAGTTTTCATTTGTATTTTGGGGGTGCTCTAGAAAGCTTAGACAAAAATAATTGAATTCAAATGTAAAGTGCATTTTTAGCCAACCCATATACAGGAGATTCTCTGTTGGTGTAGGAACTGTTCTGATGTTCATTCCTTGAAGACTGTTGCTATTCCCTCTAGGTCAGGATGTAGGGGGAGGAGTTAGTGAAGAGTCCCTAATTTTACTTATCCCAGTCCACATCTTCAAATGATTGAAAGCGTTTCAATCATTTTGAGTTTCCATAACGTTTGAGGAGAGCTTGGGGTGTTTGTGTATGTTCTGGGCAGTGCCTGGCATTTTGCAAGGGACTGATGAGTAATCAGTAATGATAATCAGCACATCTCCTTTGCCAGTAGACCAGGAAGATCGCTGCTATCCTCTCAGCAAAGAGCAAACTAATAAGCAGGGATTCGGGCCAACCTCTCCTTTCCGTTGCAGCTTCTTGTTATTTACTCTGGCTTAATGAATGGCCACCAGCTGGCAGACACAACAGCTTCATAATATTTGCATACAATTTGTTTGGGTCGGTTTTTCATTTCTCTCTCCGCTTGAAGCTGGGGTTACCCGGAGGAGAATTCAGGCAAACTCTGGAGACCGAGGAGAGGAAGATTTCGTTTTCTAGTGATTTCTGGGAGGAAATTCAGGACGGGCAGTGTGAAATCGGGTACCATTTGGTTAAGGTTTAAAAAAAAAAAAAATCATCCAGTGTGGGGGCCAGGTGGTTCTTCAGTGGGAGGGCCACGCAAGACGAAACCAGCTTTGGCGAAAGGGGGGAGAGGGAGAGAGAACGAGAGCAGGGCTAATGAATGAAGGGAATTCCGCTGAGCCTCCAAACCCTGTGCTCCCACCCCCCACCTATATGCGGGACGTTGCCTCGAGAGGAAAGCCCTGGAATCCCGAACCAGCCTCACGCTGAGGCTTACCGGAGCCCGCGGACGCGCACGCGGAGGTCGAGGCGGCGGGCGCCTGTCCCTTTAAGGGGCCGGTCTCTGGGCACCGCCGGCCCAGACGCCGGGACGTGCCGGGGGCCGCCCCGCCCCGAAGCTGCCCGTTTCCTGCCGGGCGGCGCGACGGCACCTGAGCAACTGCGGTGGCGGCGGCGCCTCAGAGCGGGCGGCCCGGGCTGTAGTGCCCGTGCCGCCGCGTCTTCCCGGTCGCCTTTCCCGGCTGCGCAGAGTAAGGGTAAGGCAGGCCGCGCCGGGCCTGGCGCCGGTCGCGGGGACCGCGGTGGGGAGGGTTGTACCAGCCGCGGTGTCCCAGGGCGGGCGGGAGGGCTGCGCTGGACGGGGGGCGCGGCCCCGGGGCCCGGACGCCGTCCGCTGCTTGTTCCTGCCCGCCGGTAGGCCTCGGGCGCCGGGTCGCCGCGGCGGGGCTCCCGCCGGAGCCGGGCCGCCGCGGCGGGAGAGTTCCGAGGGACCGCTTGGCCTCGCCGGGCCGCTAAGGGCCCGACCCCGGCTCCGCGGCAGCGCTTGCGAGCGCGGAGTCTCCTGGGGACGTCTCCCGGTGAGAGGTTGGCGGGAGAGGGCCCTGGGGTGACCGAGGCGCCTATTTTTAGCTGGGCCTGAGGGCCCCCAGGAGGAAGGCGGATTACTGCCTCCTCGGACGGTGGACAGAGGGAGCCCGTCTCCGGCGGCGTCCCTGGGCCGGAGCTGGGCCATGCTTACGCCATGCTGGAATTTCAGTTCTCGCTGTTCCTCCGGATACTTAGGGAAGCGGCGCTGGCCCCCTTCCCAGTGCTTCCTCCCACCGCCGTGTGCGTGTCCCCGGGTCGCGGTGGGGGGCGGTTGGGGCTAGGAAAGCGGCTTGAGGGGAGTTTGGAAAAATGTGGACCGCCCTCAAGCCGGGGGAAGTTATCCCTTCCTCTCCCCGAGGGGTGTGTCTTCCTTAGTGATTCCCCCTCCCCCCTTCGGTTTCCAACAATGAGATTTTTGGCGTTGGGGAGCTCCGCCGAAAACCAAACCGGCAGCCTAGAAAAGTCGTTCGGTAATCAGACACCTGGTGTGGGATGTGCAGCCCCGCACGTTTGTGAAGGAGTGTGTGTGCATCGGAGACGGGGAGCTCCCAGCGCGGGGAGCGGCATCCTAACCTCGTCCAGCAGCAGCTTGATTAGGTTCAAGAGCGGGCTGTTTAATTTTAGACATTCCTTCTCCCGGGAGGAAGGAGGAATCGAAATTCGTATTTGGGCATGTATCAGAGAAGGATTCCATAGCAGGCATGTGAATATGCACTGTCTAAAGAGCTGTTTAAAGTTGTGGAGTTTTTTGAGATGCTTTGTGGAAAGTCCTGAAAATTTTAGACACCCCTGCCTTGCTATAGATAAATACCTTGGGGTGTACGAAACACTTTGAATTGAGTAGGAATTGATTTAAAGTTTGAGTTCTTGCTAAATTAGGTTGCATTTGTTCTACCTCACCTAGCCGGCGAATGGCAACTCCGGCTCCAGGTTGGCTAAAACGGTTGCTAACAAGATTGGGATGATCTTCTCAAGAATAACACTGAGTACTCTGGTAGATGTGCTTTGCTCTAGACTTTGGTATTTACTGTGTTCTCTCATAAAGAGGCTCCCCCCTTCGCCCTTTATCTTAGGATCTAACAAGAAATAGCTGGGCTTATTGGTAGGTTCTAAGAAAAACATTAATTTCCCTCCGTAACATTGAATTAGAAATGAGTTTTCTAATTTTGCAGCATGAGCAGTCATAACAGTATCTGTCAGGTGTGCTTGGAGAATGAGGTGTTCTGTTTACCTTTCTGAGACTCATACTGAAACGTAAAATATAAGAAAGCCTAACGAAAATTTTTCGTAAATGTGTTAAGCACTTTAAAATTATAAAGGATATCAAATATTATTTAACCTTTTCTTGATGACTCAGGGTCAACAATATGGAGAACCATTTATGATTTTGTTCCCAATTTAGTTTTTTCTGTATTATTCCTTAACATCAGTGTCTCTTCTGCTTGATGATGTGTTTTCTTGGATCTCTCACTCCAAGTCTTCTTCTAGTTTGTAGGCCTTAATCTACTTCGAGTAGGGAAAACATTTTAATAATTAGATGTTAAATAACAGTCAATATGGTTTTTCTAAAGGGCCTAATAAGTGAAGGCTTTTTTGAAGGACTGAAGGACTCATGTTAAAATTGTTACTGTTATTGAAGTAAAAATTGAATTTTACTTGAAAAGATATGGAAAGGTGTATTTTTAATTGAATGTTTATTATAATTTTTGTATTGCAAAGAAAGTTTTAATCTAAGAGATCTCTAATGTTTCCAGGAAGGTTTTGGGTTTTTTAGGGATCTGATCTCTAATGTGTAATAAAGAAGTGAAGAGAAATCATGCTTTGCAGGAACATTAAAATATTTGAGGATGACAGCATCTTATAAGCTGCTTGTTCTTGTACTGTTTGTTTTTAATTACGTTGAAGGTAAATCCAGAGTATACTTAGAGGTTAGAAGCAAGTAACTGGTTCTTTATAAATGACATTGATTACTCTTATGCATAAATAGAGTTGGGTTTTACTGCTTTCTCTTCCAGTTTTTGTGAACATGACTTTGGATGTTCTGATCTTAAAAATGTAGTTCATGTGCAAATCAAAGGGAAAACACTGGTTTAGGTAAGAGTGTAAGCTACTCTTTCTATAAACAGAATTAAACGGGAAAAACTTAAGTACTGTGAATTAAGGAGTTTGATTAACTTAACCTGCTGTAGCTGAGCTCTAGAAAAAGAAATGATAATTTGTAATTGTTTACATGCCAGGCTGTTCACTTGTTTAATATTTTTTGGTCTTTGAGAGAGCAGTGCAAACCATTTAGGCTTCCCCCTCACCCCATTGGCTTTAACGTTGGAAAGATAGGCAAAATGTACTTTTAGTACTAAGCCTAGTTTTAATAGAGACTCTGCTAGGAGATAGAGTATTCCTAGCAATTTTTAAAGAAATGTTCCACTCCTTTTGAAAAAGTTGTGATTTAGTATTTTATGTATTATCTTTACTACAGGTGGATTAAGAACTTTTAGCTTAAATCTGGTTTCAGCAAAGTGATTTGTACACTAAGTAGAACCTAAGTTAATTTGTTTATACTCTCCCCTCCTTCCAGGACATTGCTTTTTGGGTTTCTCTCCTACTAATTGCTTTGCTCTTTCTGCCTTATGATTCATCCTCTACTCTTGAAGTAGAAGTGCTCAGTCCTTGGTTCACTTTTCTTTTTATACTCCCTTGGTGATCTCATCCAATGTCATGGCTGATGGCTTCCATATTTATATCTCCAGCCCAGGCTTTCCTTCTGTACTCTACTCCAGACAACCTGTTCTGCTTTTCCACTTGTAGGTGAAGTAGTCAATTCAAAGCTAACTTCCATTTTTCCCTTTAAAACTCCTGTGGTGCAGTCTACGCCATCTCGTTTGATGGCAGCTCTACCCAATATTCAGGCAAAAGAAAAGTTGCGAGTCATTCCTGACTTCTCTCTTTTTTATCTTTTACACTTGGCACTCTTGGCTTTATCTTATCTTGGAAATATATCCAGAATCTGGTCACCTGTATTGCTTGCTAAGTTGATCCAGGACATTTATCTTTAGCCTAGAGTTTGGCGATTAGCCTCCTGACTGGCGTTCCTGCTTCTTCCCTAGCTCCCTATAGTCTTTTTCAAGCAGATCCAATCACTTCTCAAAACACTGCAGTGAGTTGTCATTTGCAGAGTAAAGGCCAAAGTCCCTATAGCCCACAGTGCCTTATAGAATCTACTCTTCCATATCCTTTACCTCTCAAGTTAGCTACTGCTCTGCCCCCTATTTATTTCTTTCCAGCCCCGTTTGCTGTCTTAAGGCCTTTAAATTGACTATTGTCCCTCCTTGGATCACTTTTTCCCTAAGATATCAGCATGGCCAACTCTCTCGTCTCCTTCAAATCTTTATTCTTCAAATATTTTTTCAAGGGCGCCTGGGTGGCTCAGTGGGTTAAGCCGCTGCCTTCGGCTCAGGTCATGATCTCAGGGTCCTGGGATCGAGTTCCGCATCAGGCTCTCTGCTCAGCAGGGAGCCTGCTTCCCTCTCTCTCTCTCTCTGCCTGCCTCTCCGTCTACTTGTGATCTCTCTCTGTCAAATAAATAAATAAAATCTTTAAAAAAAAAAACAAAAAATATTTTTTCAAAAGGTTTATCTTACTGCTTTATTTAAAGCTGCACTCCCTCGGGGTGCCTGGGTAACAGTCCGTTAAGCGTTCAGCTCTTGGTTTTGGCTCAGTTCCTCATTTCAGGGTGGTGATGCAGCCCCGTAGTGGGGCTCTGAGCTCAGTTGGGGAGTCTGCTGGAGATTCCCTCTCCCTTTCTTTCTCAAATAAATAAATAAATGAGTCTTAACAAAAAAATAAAGCTGCACTCCTCTACTTAATGAGTCTTGTATCCAGCTCTGTTTTCTCCATGGCACTTGCACCTTCCAACATACTATATAATTTCGTTGTTGATTGTGTTCATTGTCTCTCCTCTCTGCCCCCCATACATACTGTAATGTAACCTCTATGAAGACAGGGCGTTTTGTCTGTTTTGTTTATTGATGGATCCTAAGGGTCTCGGGCAGGTGTTCAGTAAAGATTTATTAAATATCTGTTCATTGTAAGTGAATTAAATCCTTATCCTGCAGTTTCTTATTGTGATGGATTCATTCTTGAACACATGGAGTTTTCAGTTTGCTCCTTTCCCAGGAACAGAGAACAGAAGAAAAGTAGCAAGAGCCTTTGGGAACCCCTTGTTGGAGGTAGTGATGTTAGAGTGTTAAGATCTTCTGGACCTTCCCTGTGCGATTAGGACCATTGGTTAGGTGACTTAAAAAGTTGGTTGAAACAAGAACTCATATCTACGTACCTGAAGTGTTTTGTTTTAACTTAAAACATTTATTTTTGTCTTTTTATTTGGATCAGTCTCTTTGAGTAAGGGTTACTGATCTTTTTTCTGTAAATTATACCCTGAAAGCATTGCCTATGGTTTCTAGTATTGGTTTCTTTAAAATGGAATGAAAATGTAGGCTCTGGAAACATTCCAAGTTAAAAATCATTCTAGATTTTCCTTTCATTAAGGCCTTCCAAAGGATATAACTTAGTTTTTATAGAAATAACAGCTTCTGTTTTTAATCTTCTATTTAATGAATTTATAGAAATAAATGAATATATAGGAGAGTAGACTGCTCTCCAGAAACATTTAGCTTTCTGTAGACACTAGCTCCTGTGTTTTTACCAAGGGGAGAAATGTCATTTACTCCAGTGGGAGAGATCCTTGAAGTACCTTCCATATTGAAAAGGTTTTGTTGTGGCTATAGGATCCCACCTGCCTACCGTTACTTGAGGAAAATGTCCTTTATCCCCATTTCTTTATTTTGACTGGTTAGTAACATTTATGATTAGTTATCAGAACTTAGGTGATTTTCAGTAATTGGCTATCAAGAGACCTGATATTCTGCATTCTCACTGGAAAATGTGGGGCAATTATTACTTCTTTTTGCTCATGAGTCCTGTAAGTTGCCGGGGAAACAGTCTGGCCTGGTGTAATATGCTGGAAGTCAGTACTTAGGAGACCTACACATCTTAAACTTTAATAACTCCAAGGTTTTATGCAATTTTCTTTTTTCTCAGTACTCTATATAATGTATGGTGTAATGGAAAAAGCATGGTAGGGACTATGAAGAGCTTAAGTTTGGTCTTGCTAGTTAGTACCACTTACTGTATGTGTGAACTTACTATCTTTAACCTGCCTAAGGCTCATTTGCCTTGCTTGTATTATCTTACTAGTTGCTACATAAGTGATAGCTAATTATTAGAGTGCTGTAAGTCTCTGTGAACACTTTTTGTACAGTACCATATTTAATCCTTCTGAACAGTTTTATGAGATTGTTACTATTGGGTGGAATCTAGGGAGACAGGTTAAATAATTTGTCCAAAGAGCAGCAAGTAAGAGGAGGAACCTGAATGTGAACTGAGGTATTCTGACCCTAGAGTCTATCCTCACTCATTGAGCTGTTTTGTAAGTATGCTTTCTAAAAATAGAAAGAAGGAAGGAAAGGGAAAGAAGGAAGGAAGGAAGGAAGTGCCTGGTTGCCTCAGTTGGTGGAGTTCAAGTCCCACAATGGGTATAGAGATGTCTTAAAAATAGGGGTGCCTCCATGGGGCTACCTGCTCAGCTAAACAGGGAGCCCACTTCTTTCTCTCCCTCTGCTGCTCCCCCATTTGTGCTCTCTCTCATTCTCTGTCAAGTGAATAAATAAAATCTTTAAAAAAAATAAAAATAAGGCACTGTCCATGTGCAGTTATCTGTTAGGTGTTAGAAAACTACATTAATGTTATACAGATTTTTTTTCTCCCAGAGTTAGAGGATTGGCTCTTAATGTTAGTGACTTAAATTTGAGAACTTGAAATTTTTTAAGTGGAGGAAGTAGAAAAAGCAACTTTAAAGCAAATGCCATAAAATGTTTTATGTAGAAAATAGATAGACTATGATTGTTCTGGATCCTAAGAAATTTTTTCAGTTTTAATTCTTTTGACTGTGTATTATGAGTTACTGCCATGTGATCTTGGAGGCATCGCTCAGTGGTTATATCAGAAAGGCCCAACCCTTACCACCCTGCCTAAAATACTCTATTCCTTGTCCCAGCCTTATTTTTCTTCATTGATCAGTTACTACCAACCATTATAGTATATGCTTATTTATATTGCTTGATAACTGTCTCACCTGTAAAAATATAAGCGCTACGAAGTGGGAACTTTGTCGTTTACCACTGAACTCTATCTCTGGTAGGTGGTGTTCAGTTCAATGAATGAATTGCTTGATTGAACGTGGTGAGGACTCACTGAGCCTTCTGCTTATCGTTTGTGCCATTCTTCTCTGCTAGCAAGGCTAGTTGATTTATATGAAATCCCATGTAAAACGAAACCTCTAGTATAAGGGTTTAGGGGTTACTCTTGGGAGCGGAATGAAAAGCTATTTAATACACGAATTTTAGCAAAAATGTATCTGTGCCTAGTACCAGTTAACTTTGTTGATCATTAATGTGTTTTGAGTAAAATGTGTACATAATTTAGTGATTACATGTGTTTAGATCTAGTTGTCTTTGAAATAAACTACAACAAGCTAAGCTGTACACTGAAAGCTCCCAAGTGTTCTGAGTGCTATGTTGCTGAACATTTAAGATGTTGCCTTACTTTTTTAATATCTACACACAGTTTGAATTCATTTATGTTGCTTCTGACCTGTACTTAGTTTATTGGAAAGTCATGTTTATTTGAAATGTGCTCTAATTCTTTTTACAGTTTTCTTAACCTGAATGAGGTTGACTGACAGTTAAGATTTCTGTGATGTGAATTTCTCAAGCTTGTCATATCATTTGGTACTCTTCATTTCTGGGTACAGTTTTCATGTACTGTGGTGTATAAAACTTGTGGTTGGTACACTGTTCTGATGGATGGAAGTAATTTCTTAAACTGCTTTCAGTTTGACCTAGATGTTAACTGTAATTTAAGGTTAAATTGGATCCTTTGTAAAAGTGTCTTAGTTCTTTTGTTCCTTTGGTAGTTGCAGGTGGGGGAGAGTCCAAAAAATTACATTTAGTTTTAACCTGAACGAAGTCTTTCTGAATTTGAAATTTTTGGAGTACTTTTCAAGTAAAATACACACTTAAGATTAGCCTTGGAATTTTATGTAAAATATAACCTGTGCATTTACCTTGTTTAATAGGGGTAAGGGAGAAAAAAATACTTTATAAATATAGAATAACTATAAAATGGGCAAGGCTGCATTCTTGTCTGCTTGTCTGGCATTATTTATCTGGCATAAATTGAATAATTATATTCCATATTCTTTCAGTTTTATTTAAGCAAAACATCCCAGCAGCATTTAAAATAGCATACTGCTTTTTTTTTTTTTTTAAGATTTTATTTTTTTAAGTAATCTCTATACCCAACATGGGGCTTGAACTCAAAACCCTGAGATAGAATCAGTCACTCCACTGACTGAGCCAGCCAGGTGCCCCTAAAATAACATTACTTTTGTGTAAGGAGTTTTAGTTACTACTTTGGGTTACTATATTTGATTTCTTAAGGTAGCTTTGTGGTAGGTCAAGAAAACCCTAGGTATTTTTGGTAAAGATTTTAGAAATTTCTTTATATTTTGAAGTATTTGCTTTTATTTTGGGGGGCGAAGGATTTGTTTCAAAGTATAACTTTCTAGAGGTATTTAGTGCTGTCGTAATTATATTGTATACATTTAAGAAGGGGGAAGTATATACCTGTTTGTTAGTTTCAAACTTACGTTGACCTTTTTGTTCTTGTCATCTTTTTATTTTGTTGAAAGTTAAAACAAATACTGAGGGGCGCCTGTGGCTCAGTCAGTTGAGTGTCTGCCTCTGGCTCAGGTCATGATCCTACTAGGGTCTAGGATCGAGCCCCATATCAGGTGTCTGCTCAGTGAGGAGTCCGCTTCTCTTCACCTCCCTTGCCTACCATTCCCCTGCTTGTGCGGGCTTGCTCGCTCTCAAATAAAACAAATAATGATTCAGATGTACAAGAGAATATAGAATGTGTCTGTGCAATTTAAAGATAAAATATAAAAGAAGTGCCCTTGTACCAAATACCTGTGTACCTTTCATTCAACTTTATTTAAAAAATTTTTTCTTTTAAAACTAAGTACCTAAAAATAGTATTTATAAGATATATGTAAGATAAAGAGTAAGGATACAGTGAACAGCCTTGTACCTAATCCGCAGTTCAGGAACATTATCCTAACTTTTAATTCCTTTTTGTGCTCTTCCGCCCCAGAAGTAACTATTATATTTGCTCTTTTTTTTTTTTGTAGTTTTGCCACATACATTTTTATACCTTTTATACCTAAAATATTTTTTTCTGTTTTGTATTTGAACTTTTTGTTTTGTTTTTGAACTTTAGAAAAGAGATCCTTCTGTATGATGAGTTTATTTGCAACTTCCTTTTTACTCTCGGCTTTATGGTCCTGATATTCTTCCACCGTGTTATATATTGCTCTAAATCATTCACTTCCACTGCTTGCATGGAATTTCATTGTGTGAATATTTTTCACTTAATTACCTGTTCATGGGCATTTCGATTGTTTCCACTTTTCTTTTGCTGTTGTAAAAAAAAATGATGTTGTGAACACCCTGCGTAGGTCTTTTGGTACACTTGCATACATAAATGACATACATAAATGTCTCTAGATAGTGTTTAATTTATTTTTTATTTAAAAAAATTTTTTCCCCAGGATAGTGTTTTGAAAAACCTTTTTGTTACTACTTACTGTAATAAATCTTACATTGTGAGACTCAGTACGTTATCAGATGTGCCACATCTATAACAAAAAATATTCAAGAAAAGGTACCTATGTGATGCTAGTCCATTTCATTAAAAATAAGAATATTGATTAAGACCCACTAAGTTGATTTTTGCTACCCACTAATGAGCTGAAATTTGCAGTTTAAGCATATTGTTTTGGAACACCTGTTTACCCTAACCCTAACCCTAACTGTTGGAGGGGGGTGCATTTTCAGCTTTATTAGGTACCACCAAAATGTTTTCCAGTGTCGTTGTACCAGTTTATTTTTTCCCCTCACTAATATATACATGTGTTGGCTCACGTTCTTGCCTATACTTGATAATTGGCAAATGCTAAAGTTAGAAACCCTAATGAAATGATAGCTTGTAGTTTTTGCATTTCTGCTTCCTGAGAAGAAACCTTTTTTCTAATGTTTGCTGGCTGTTTTTTCCCCTTCTCTCGGAATGGCTGTTTATTTTTCTGTTGGGTTGTTTTTCTTTTTGATAGGAGTTCTGTATATGTTCTGAATATTAATTCTTTGCTGATAAGTATCACAAATGCCTTCTCCCACTTCATGGCGTCTTACTTTTTTTTTCTTTGCCTTATATATTGTCTTAGTAAAAGTTCAGAATTTTAATTTAGTTGAATTTATTAGTATTTTCCTTTTACAATTTACACTTTGTGTCTTAAGAAATCCTTCTCTACTTCAGGGTTATAAAGATATTTTTACACATCCTTTTATGTTGCCTTTCACAATTCTTTGCCTGGAATTGATTTTTGTTCTCTTTTATGCTACTGTTTTCTTTTCTCTAAAATTTTATTGCTCAGCATTTGTTTGTTTTTTTTTTTTTTAAGGCTAAAATGCGTGAATTTACTAGATACTTTGAAGTAAGTCTTTGAGTTACTAGTTTTTATGCAGTGTCCACAGCTTGCTTTCATAGAGTCTTAATTATGTAAGAATGTTCAAGTATGGATAGAGTTTAAAGTATAGGTAACTTTGAAGTTTACATTCATCCCATGCGACTTTATAGAGATTTGAAAACATTTTAGTGATGCCAGTATTTGCATGTGGTTTCCTTAAGTTATGGACATTGTTGTGGAGCAGTCTGGTTAATTATTTCCTTAAGTAGCAGCTCTTTGTGCTTGCTATTTTGCAGTTTCACCACAGTGCATTGTAAGTGTGGGCAGACTTCTTTATATCCAACTGGTACTGAGAGTAATTACATATACTGTGAGGAATCTGATCTTCAAGTTAGGAAAATTCTCAGCTCTTTAAATATGGCTTCTGTTATTTTCATTTCTCTTTTGAAAGACCTAAGTTGGGGTCTTTGTATCTTAATTTTTATTTCGTTTTTTTTTCCCTTTATTTTTCTATGCCGCATAATTTAGTACTATGTAGCAGTTACCAGTACTACTCTATTCAGTGTAGACTATCTTCTCTGTTGAGTCTCTATGCTAGTATCTACAGTTTTCTTGGATTTGGAGTTGTTTTTTCATACATACCTGTCTATTTCAGTTCCTTCTGGTTTTCTATAATCTTTTGGCTATTTTAAAGGAGTCTCTTATCTCTCTGACATCTTCAACATGCTCACATTTAAAAATCTTTGTGAAGACTGTTTTGTAAAGCTAGTACCATTTGGTGTTAATTTTTTTATTAGGTACCCCACCCATCATTAAATTTCTTCTGTGGTTTGAAATTTTGGTTTGTTAGGCTTATTTTTTTTTTTTTAAAGATTTTATTTATTTATTTGACAGAGATCACAAGTAGATGGAGAGGCAGGCAGAGAGAGAGAGGGAAGCAGGCTCCCTGCTGAGCAGAGACCCCGATGCGGGACTCGATTCCAGGACCCCGAGATCATGACCTGAGCCGAAGGCAGCGGCTTAACCCACTGAGCCACCCAGGCACCCCTGTTAGGCTTATTTTGAGTGGAGAGTTTTTAAAACTTTTTTTTTTCCATCAGTGCTAACCCCCTTTACCCCTCTTTCCAAGTTATTTAGTTTTTACCAGGCCCACTGCCTTTAGATGCAGTTAAAAAAAAAAAAAAAGGCAAAGTTTATATATGTTTTTAATATGTGATCATATACTAAGAAGGAGGTGGTTATATATATTGCTCTTATTAAAAGAATGAAGTCTAAAAAATGATGGCTACTTATGGGGAGAGAAGCATAGTGTAGAAAAAGCACAAGGGTATAATCTATGCTTTGAATTTTCCTTTTTCTGAAGACTTTACTTTGGAGCCGTTTAAATATTTTATATAATTATTAAACAAAAATCTAAAAATCTGTAAAAAGTCAGAAGTAAAATGAAACCACTGAATCTTTCTTGTATTTGCTTGCTGGATGCCAGAGTGAACTATGCCACATGACTTTAAAACATGGTACTTGACTGTAAGTCCTAGTTAGAATATACTTTAGGAAGAGTGGAGGAGGGATGGCAAAAAAAAAGAATAAATCTTCAACTATTATAATCATAATTTTGGTAGTAATGTGTACATTGTTGTTCCAGTACTGAGTAATGTGTGCATTGTGGGCCAAATGAAATGAGCAATTACATTGGTATTAGCGAAAATGGATTTTTAACATTGTTGAAAACTGGTGTAGTGTTAAGGTCAGTGAAATTAAGTAAAAAATCCCATAGTACTATATTTGAATGAAAGGATCTGTATGAGTCATGCAATAATTTACCTTATTAAAGATGTGTACATTTTCTGGCCCAAAAGACCTAGAAACAGTGATCAAACCCAGTAGCAAAAAACACTCCTGTTGCCTATATAGTGGTCTTTAAGTACCTCTCTCAATAAAAGTAAACTAGTGTTTAGAATGGGCATTTTCTAAGGCAGGAATTGTATGAGATGAACCTACAAATTAATGATTAATTTCTGTGTTACAGTATTACTACAAGTTTAGAAACAACACATTTATTATACAATACACATTTAAAACAAGACACATTATTATACTACGGTTTCTGTGGGTCAGAAGTTGCTTAACTGGGTCCTCTGCTTAATTGGGTCTACAGTGTTTCACAAAGCTGCTATTATTGTTTTGACCAAGGCTGGGACCCCCACCTGAAGGTTAGCTGGTGGAAGATCTGCTTCCAAGTTCATGTGGTTGTTGGTAGCTTTCGGATCCTTGAAGATTGCCCAAGTAAAAGCCTCACTTTGTTGCTGGTTGTTGTCTAGGAGGCTGTTGTTACCTCCTTGCCATATGGCCCTCTCCATAGGCAGCTTACAACATGGCAGCTTGCTTTTTCAAAGCCATTAAGGGAGAGAACGCGTGTCTTAGTAACATGGGTTACAGTCTTAGGTAGTGTAATCATGTATATGTAAGGTGACTTAGATCATGTCACTTTTGCCCTACTTTATTAATCAGAAGCAAGACACAGGTCTCACGTACACATAACAGGAGGAGATTGCACAAGGGTGAGAACACCATGAGGCAGGGGCCAGGGGAACTCTAGAGTCCATTTGCCACAGCCCAGAACCTATCCGAAGCAACAGAGAGGCTGCAAACTATGAGGGTAGTATTAAAACAACCCAGGAGCCATCCTGAATAATATCTCATTGGCCATAAAGGGGGGGAATTTGAACATCAGTGATAGTAATTAGTGAATTGAGACCAATCAAATGTCTAATCTGTGAATTCAGGATACTAAAAAAACATTAAAAAAAAAACCCTTTAATTAGTTGCTATTGGGCCAGCTTATTATTTTGACAACTAGTACATAAAAAAATAAACATTTGTCCTACTCATATGATTTATGTCTCAGGGTAACCAAGTAGAGCAGGAGAGAAATTACTATGGATGTATTCTACCTAATCAAGAAAGAATAATGGAATACCACCATTTTGTATCTCTTAATAATGTGTAGGCAAAGATCATCAATGGCTGCTATTGTCACTACAAAGGGGGAGACATCTGGACATTAGATACATACTTTATGTATGTTTGTACTTTTATGCCATAATCATACACTCAAGTCATAATCCTGAATCTGACATAGCCTTTATTATTATTATTTTTTTTAAGATTTATTTATTTGAGGCAGAGAAGGAGCAGAGAGAGAGAGAAACTTAAACAGACTCATGCTGAGCACAGAACCTGATGTAGGGCTTCATCTTATAACCCTGAGATAGGGACTTGAGCCGAAACCAAGAGTGTCTCTTAACCAGCTGTGCCACCTAAGTGCCCCCTGATGTAGCCTTTAAATTTACCAATTTATAGGAAGTAAAAGGACAAAAAACTTGTTAAATACTATGAAGATACCATTAACAAAATTCACACTGGGAATCCCTACAGGACCAACTGGCTTTTCCAACCCCAAATTCTAAGAATGATAAACTGAATAATAAAAAGAGAAACCAAGATGATAAATAATCAGCAAAGAATAACTGAAAAGATATTTATAAAGCAGTTGGATTGTTGTGAATACTAGCTTAATACTTGGTATTAAGGAGTTAGTTAATTTAAAATTTGCTGTAAGATTAGATGTTTTGTCCTCTTTCCCATCCAGGTTCAGAGCTTTTATAAAGTTGTAACTCTAGGTAATATGTTTGCAACCTGATTATTTTTCATCTCCCTTCTCTTCCTCTCGTTCCCTGTCCCTACTTTCCTCTCCTCCCTGTCCATACAACCTGTGCAAATCCTATTGCCATGCCTACCCCTTGGTGTCAAGTAGTGAATTTGGTTCAGTTCTGTTGCTGTTACCTGCAGGAGCTGAATTTCTGACCTTTTGCTTACTGTAGAGCGAGTATCTGGTCTTCTCCGTTCTTTCTTTCCTACACTGCATTTAGGTATTGGTTACCGTTTTGGATTTTTATTTTTTCTGACTCAGGGAATGTTTAGTTTTAAGTTGAGCCAAATCTTTGTTAATCTCTTCTTATGTTTAATCTATCATTTTAAATGTTTGGAATAGAACCATCCTTATTGGCAGTCTTCATCTTCATTTTTACCTGTTATAATCCTGATTTGTTTTTTGACGGTCAGCTCACAGTATCCTGACTGCTATAGTTGTGTTATCTGTTCCTTTGTGCAACTCTGCCTTTTAATCTTGTTGGGTATTTTTCAACTCTATAGAACAAATCTGATTTTAGTATCACACTAATTTGTTATGATTGCAGTCAATTAAACTCCATAAGACTTGAAGTGTGATTCTCGTTCCTGCTAGTTGATACCGCTCATCCTATGCTTCTTTAGTCTCTTTTGGACTGTAGGTATCCTTTGCTACTCTGAGGTTGAATAATTTTTCTTTTCAGGGTAGAACTGGTATCTTTTGCTGTCTTAACTCTTGTTGCACACTCTGGTTTCTCTTCAGATTGTTAATAGTCTTTCACCTTTTAGCTCGTGTTTGTTGCCTCAAACTCAGAATCAAATGTACGTATCCTTTCATGACTTGAATTCATTCTTGAAAACTCCCCTGCTAAGTGAAAAACCATTACATGAAAACATATTTCCTTTAATTTAAAAAAAATTTTTTTAAAGATTTTGTTTATTTATTTGAGAAAGAGAGATAGTACAAGTGGTGGGCAGAGGTAGACTGGGAGGGGGGTTCGGGGGAGAGGTAGAGCTGGGGAGAGTAGGAGCAGAGAGGTGAGGGAGATGTGGTACTCAGTCCCAGGACCTTGGGATCATGACCTGGGCAAAATTAACCGGCTGAGCCACTCAGGAGCCCCTCCATTAATTTTAATGGAAAATTATACTGCTTTCCATTGCAACCAATGAATTACACATATAAGACAATATTAATTCAGCGGGACTCCTGGGTGGCTTAGTCTATTAAGTGTCTGCCTTAAGCTCAGGTCAGCTCATGATCCCACAGTCCTGGGGGGTCAAGTCCTGCATTGGGTTCCTTGATCAGTGGGGAGCCTGCTTCTCCCTCTGCCTGCTCTGCCTGCTGCTCCCCCTGCTTGTGCTCTTTCTCTCTCTGACAAATAAATAAAACCTCTTAAAAATAGTAATTTAGCAATGAAGATGAACTTATGTAAATGTAATCAATTTGAAAATAAATATACTTTGAATGTAAAATGTAATTGATAAAATAAAGGTATATTGTACTTGCCAAAAGTGAAAGAGAAAACTTGGTGATGGTGGTGATGGTTGGTGGGGTGTTTACTCTTTGGAAAGTTTATTCTTTTTGTACCATTTTCTTCACTCATGCCAGCTTTTCTGATGCTCAGGGTTATCTTGCATTTTACACTTAAAAGTCAAATTGTGGCACAGATAAGCACCTTTAAGGGAATAAAGGCCAAACAGAAGTCCTTAAACAGTATGGAAATAGAACACAGGCAGAAAAGACCGAAGAGTTGTAGGAGATAATAGCTCTGCATTCCTCTTTGTGTATACAAAGCAAAACGTTCTGGGTTCATCCAGTTGTGTGTAGTACATAGATACCTGTGTATAACTGGAAACCGACCTCTCTTTGCAACCACCCATCTACTTTCTGTGTCTATGATTTTTTTTTTTTTTTGAAGATTTTATTTATTTATTTATTTGACAGAGATCACAAGTAGGCAGAGGGGCAGGCAGAGAGAGAGAGGGGGGAGGAAGCAGGCTACCCGCTGAGCCGAGAGCCAGATGCAGGGCTTGATCCCAGGACCCTGGGATCATGACCTGAGCCGAAGGCAGTGGCTTTAACCCACTGAGCCACCCAGGTGCCCCTATGATTTTTTTTTTTTTTTTAAGATTTCTCATATAGATGAGATGTTAATAGTATTTGCAATATTTGTCTTTCCTTGTCTCCCTTATTTCATAATGCCCTCAAGGCCCATCTTTGTTGTTCAAAATGGTAAGGATTTCCTTAATATTGTTCATGGCTGAACAATATTCCTGTGTGTGTGTGTGTGTGTGTGTGTGTGTGTGTGTGTATACATTTTGTTTATCCATTCATCTTTCAAGAGACGTTTAGACTGTTTCCATATCTCGGCTCTTATAAATAATGCAGCAGTGAACATGGGGGGATAGATACCTCTTTGAGGTAGTGATTTCATTTCCATTGGATATATACCCTGAAGTGGGATTGCTGGATTATAATGGTAGTTTTGTTTTTAATTTTTGAGGAACTTCTGTACTGTTTTACACAGTGGCTATACCAATTTACATTCCCACCAACAATGTACCAAGTACTCTGTGTCCTCGTCAGCACTTGTTTTCTGGTCTTTTTAATAATAGCCATCCTGACAGGTTTAAGGTGATATACCATTGTGGTTTTGATTTTCAATTTCATTTTCTTAATGATTAGTGATATTAAGCAGCTTTTCACGTATCTATTGGCCATTTGTATATCTTCTTTGGAATAATGACCATTCAGATCCTTTGCCCACTTTTTAAATCTTTTGTTTTCATTGTTGGGTTGTTATAAAATTTGGATATTAACCCCTTACTTGATATGTAGTTTACAAATTTTTTTTCCTATTTTGTAGGTTGCTTTTTCATTTTCTGATTGTTTCTTTTGTTGTACAGAAGCTTTTCAGTTTGATGTAGTCTTTGCTTTTGTTGCTTGTGCTTTTGGTGTCCTATCCAAACATCACTGCCAAAACCAGTGTCAAGGAGCTTTGTCCTTATATTTATTTTCTAGGAGTTTTACATTTAAATCTTTAATTCATTTTGAATTAATTTTTGTGAGTGTTGTAGGATAGGGGTTCAGTTTCATTCTTTTACATGTGAACAGCCAGTTTTCTGTGCACTGTTCATTGAACTGCACTTTTTACCTTTTCCCTATTGAATATTCTTAGCTCCCTTGGTAAATATTAGTTGACCACATATATGTGAGCTCATTTCTGGGCTCTTGATTCTGTTCCATTGCTTTATGTGTCTGTTTTTTTCCTACTACCACACTGTTTTGATTATTGTAGCTTTGTAGTATAGTTGGAAATCTGGAAGTATGATGCATCCATCTTTGTTTTTCTTTCTCAAGATTGCTTTGGCTATTCAGGGTCTATATGAAATTTGGGATTTTTTTTCTATTTCTATAAGATGTGCCATTAGAATTTTGATAGAGATTGTATTGATTCTATAGCTGTAAGGCTTAAGGCAGTATGGACATTTTTCGTTTGTTTGTTTTTAGATTTTAAAGATTAGATTTAGATTTTTTTAAGATTTATGTATTTAAAAAAAAAGATTTTATTTATTTATTTGACACAGAAGAGAGAGCACGTGTGTGCACAGCAGGGAGAGGAACAGGCAGAGGAAGAGGGAGCAAGGAGCCGTTTTTAGGGCTCAATTCGAGGACCC
This sequence comes from Lutra lutra, assembly GCF_902655055.1. NCBI lineage: Eukaryota > Metazoa > Chordata > Mammalia > Carnivora > Mustelidae > Lutra > Lutra lutra. The sequence goes on from NC_062284.1 coordinate 103,356,510, forward strand.
TGGGATCACGACTTGAGCTGAAGGCAGACGCTTCACCGACTGAGCCACCCAGGCGCCACCAATATGGACATTTTAACAGTATTCTTCTATTCCATGTGATAACTTTCCATTTATCTGTGTCTTCTTCAGTTCTTTCATTGTCTTAATACCTTTCAGTGTACACATCTTTCACTTCCTGGCTATGTTTATTGAATAGTGTTTCTGGTGCTATTATGAAAGGGATTGTTTTCTCGTGGCTATATTTTAGATTTCTGATATCTGGTCACCTTTGAAGCTCTTAAATATTTCTGTTGTTTGGAGGGGAGTCTTGGTAATCACGACTTCGAAGGTTCACTGTATTCAAAGCTTTGATTATGTTGACTAGATAGACTTACAAAGCAGTTTTGAGTGTGGAAATTCAGTTGGTGAAATCTCAGACTTGACTTTTTCTTGGAGATTGTTCTTAATAAGGTAACTTTTCTCACTGTTTTTTGTTTAGGTTGCTTATTGCGAGTCTAAAAAAATAGCATCAACAGCAGAAAACAACTCAAAAACAAAACTTGTTTTTTTGGGGTTGTTGCAGGTTTAAATGTTTGTTGAAATACAAAAGTTATACTTCCGGTTTATGGTAGTCTTGTCTAGACTTTCTAATTTTTAACTTTCCGTTATACATTCCTTTGCAGCTTGAAGAATATTATAATGAAGTCCATATTGTGATAGAAAGTCCTTGATTTTGTTTTTCAGAGTACTAGTGAACACAGATAGGATTAGTGTGTATTGTATTTATGAAGGTTTATTTTGAAAGAAAATCCAAAGGGAGGGACTCGTAAGGACTACCAGTATAAAGTTATTTATGTTTTGAAATTATTTGTGTCATGAAGTAAACCTTTTTCTTTTCAGGTTTATGCTAGTTGCCTTTTAGATAGTGCTATGCGTTGAGCACCATGTTGGGCTTACATTACAAACAGTAGGTGGGAGAGAACATACAGATCAGTAGGGAAGTCACTTATTTGTTATTTTGTTAAACTCTCAATAGTATAAAGTAAACTTTGTAGTAAGTAAGTAAAAATCTTAAGTGAATTTTTTTAAAAACTAGTTCTCGAGGTACAATTTCAGAGAAAGGTGGCAACCTAAGATTGTGAATGTAAAAGCAAGTGCTGCTTCAGTTCAGTGAATGGGAATGGGAAAATATTCTGAATTTTTTAAAGATTATTTAACTTCAGTGTAGGTTAATAATTTATTATGTAAGTGATGTTTCGGAAAAATATGAAAATGAAAACATAAGTAGTTGCCTTGCAGTCTTTTAGTTCCATCAATTTATATGTGCTTGCATTTGGGATATGTGTTAAGATTTTGCTGTTCACAATTTTGCCGTTTGTGTAGACTTTATATCTTTGCTTTCTCTTAAGTAGAAGAAGTAGGAATTTGTGGAATGACATTAAAAAAATTGAAATACAGACTGTGGAAGTATAGAAATTAAAAAGTAGACTGAAGAATAGATTGTATTGTCTTAGAAAAAATCAGACTTGTACTCTTTGGTGCACTTGATTATAAAATACTGTGAAGTTTTGTTCTAATTTTATATGGTTTTGTATTTGGAAGCTCTGAACACTTTAATTGAGGGGGCCAGAAGAAGAAAGTTGTTTGTTAGCACTTTTCTCCCTGGCTTCCCGAAAAGTTTATTAGGAAAAAGGTCAGCTATAATCCCTAATGTGATGAAGGAGTCTTGTAATATTCTCTATCGTATTCTGATAGGAAGTATTGCTCATTTTAAAAACTGCATTTTAGATTATTAAGTTTCACATCAATTATTTTTAATTGTTTGCCAACATTAGCAGTCTGTTTTGTTTGTACAGTCTTTTCTGCTTCTGAAAACTAGATATTCCAGTGTTTAGCTGGATCTGGAATTTTGTGTTAATGGTAATTTTTTTCTATGGAGATTTTATTCCATTATCCTTTGGCTTCTATTGCTGAGTAGTATGTAAATTAATTTAATTTTTTATAGGTTTTTCCTATTGCTTTAAGACCATTGCATCTTCTGTTACATCGTTTTAAGATATGTGTGTGTGTGTGTGTGTGTGTGCGCGCGCGCGCACACACACACATACACACACTTAATGTGTATACTATCTAGATTTTATTGCCCTTCTGGAATTGGAAGGTTCTAATCTTTCAATAGTTTTTGAAAATTCTCAGTTATTATCTCATCAATACTACCTTTCTTGATTCTTTTCTCTCCTTGAATTCCCGTTTGACCTTCTGGACCTTTTCTCATTCTTTACTTTGTGTCTATTAGTTTTTCTTTCATGTTTTCTCTATGTATGTATTTTGTGCCGCATTGTCAGTTTTGATGAGATCTTTCTGTTTTATTATTCCTTAGTTATCATTATCAGTCTGTTTAGTTTTAAAAGTCTGTGTATCTGTATGTATATATATGTAAGGATGCTCATACACAACTTCTGTTTTTTCTAATCTCTCTGGTCCTAAGAGTTTTCTTTCTTATATGTGATTTCTTTTATGCTTCTAACAAGTGAAAGTTTTTTTTTTTTAATACTCTCTCACATTATTCTGTTTGGAATTCTTGGAGGTATAATCCCTGTTTTGTAAGTTCACTTTCAGGAGGAATGTAAATACTGTACGTTGCAGGCTCGACTGGGTAGAAGGAATTTTTTTCCACCGGATTTTAGGACGTTGGCATCATTTTTGTGTGTGTGTGTGTGTGTGTGTGTGTGTGTGTGTGGTTTTTTTTTTTTTTTTTTTTTTTTTTAAAGAGCCCAATGTGGGGCTCGATCCCAGGACCCTGGAATCATGACCTGAGCTGAAGGCAGAGGCTTTAACCCACTGAGCCACCTAGGCGCCCCATTTTTGTGTTATTTTTGATTGAAGGGGTGGGAGTGTTCTGGACTGGCAGAGACTGTGGATGCAAATCCCAGAACCCATGGTTATAAAAATCTTCATGAAAACTTTCTGTTAGCTTTTGAATGGTAGGAAAAGTGGGACAAGCTTTCTCTTTTTCTTGTGTAAATATGGGAATTTCTTCCTCTTAATTAGCCTTTGCTGACTGTGGAACCCTCAAAAGTCTCAATTTTAGTACCTAATTTCCACTTCCTCAAGTGCAGCTCATTGTCTTCTGTCTTTGCCTCAAATGGCCATTAACACTTTCATTTCCTATTTGATTTTCCCCCTTCCTTAGGAGTTCCCTTAAAATACCAGAAGACTTGCCTGTTTTAGAGCAAAACAATTTTTGTTATATTTAATTGGAAGAGTGTTCACTCATAATGCTACACATGGATTCCTCAATTTGGTTTTTAAGTTATAAATAAACTCATAATTTAAAAACAATTAAATTTAAATTATGTCATAATAGTAATGTGTGCATGATGGGAAAATAAAAACATTCTGAAGGATAAAAAGTGAAAAGTTAACCAAGAAAAGTATCCAGAAATCACCATAGAGTTAATGGTTTCTGATGTTTCCTAGGGGTTTTCTAAGCATGTATGAGCATGACTCTGTCACGTGAAAGGTAATTTTCTCTCTATACTGCTCTGCAACTTTTTATGTGTGTTTGACTTGTGTGCAATATTTCTTTCAATATCTTACCATATTACATGTGAAACTCTATTACAGGCTTATTTTGTCATTTCCCAAATGCTGGGCATACAGTTCTTTTTGGTTTTCACAGAGTTACATTGCTAAGTGAACACTGTGGGGTATGTCTTTGTACTTGTGTGATTAGATCTATAGAATATGGATGTCTGGTGGCTTTTCTGGAGAAGGAATTTTTTTCTGTCAAAGAGTATGCACTATTTTTATACTTAATGATTTCCCCAAATTTCTAAGAATATTACACTATTTATAATTAAAAACTAAATGAGAATACTGGTTTTCATACTCCCTGTCCATGCCTGATATTTTAGGCAGCTTTATCAAGATATAGCACACGATAAACTGCAAATATTTAAAGTGTACAATATGATAAGTTTTGATGTGTACATTGTAAAATTTGATGTGTACATTGAAACCACTAGTCATGATAATGAACATATATGCATCACCTCCAAAATGTCCTTGTACCCCTTTGTGATTCCTCATTTTCACATTTTCTTGCCCTGCCAGTTTAAGTAGAAATTGGCAGTTTAAAAGAAGAAATTACACCACAGTTTTGAGATATGTATTTGGTCTATTTCTTCTGTGTTTATTTGGCTGTTCTTGGGCAAGTTTTAAAAATTCTTGTTTCCTACTAAGTGAAGCTTTTTCAGTAGTTCCCTCAGTCTTTTTGGATAGTATTTGACATTCTTGTCTCATCATTTGCATTTCATGTTTGGTTTGTGAAATGATGTTTTTTTAGTATTATGCCTTTCCTGGGAACAGGCAAGAATAAATATAACATTTTATCATTTTAGTATTCTCATTGTTGAGTGACCTAAATTGATGAACGTAACAGGCTGATAAAATAACTCTTAGGTGCAACTTTTAACACTCTAGTCAGGCTTTCCTTTCCTAAGGGATGACAGGTTTTGAAGTAGGTTTTCTGTTTGCTGGTAAGTTGAATTGATACCAGACATTAGAACTACTTTTTGGTGGTGGGATTGCACCTGTTTCGTGAGGTTAGGCAGGAGTAGGACCATGGGAACGAGTTATAGGGAGATAAGATTTTGGATCAAAACCAAGAAAAATGTTCTAACAGCTTTCTAAGGCTATAAAAGGGGCTTATGGGAAGTGCTCATCCTAGGTTTTCAAACAGAGACTCACTGACCTTTCAGGTGGGTCCAATCTTTGAATGGCTAATTGGATTGGATGGTCCTCTCTAACCCAAAAGTCTAGTGAAAAGGTAAAGGTAGGGTGCCTGGGTGGCTCAGTTGGTTAAGCAATTGCCTTCAGCTCAGGTCATGATCTCGGAGGACATCGGGTTCCCAGCTCCATGGAGAGTCTGCTTCTCCCTCTGATCTTCTCCTCTCTCATGCTCTCAGTGACTTTCTCTCAAATAAATAAATAAAATCTTTCAAAAAAAAAAAAAAAGAAAAGGTAAAGGTAGGTCAAGATTATAGATGTTAAGGGAAGGAAGTCTTCTGTATATGGTATAGCTATTTTACAATTATATTATTGATGTGAATTTTATGTCCTGCTGTTCATTTTTGAGCAGTTTTGATGATTTATGTTCGTGTCTTTGGAAACTATGTATTGATTTGAAATACTGAGTATTTAGGGGTGCCTGGGTGGCTCAGGTTATTGAATGTCTGATTCTCAATCTCAGCTCAAGTTTTGATCTTGGGGTTGTGAGTTCAAGCCCTGCATTGAGTTCCATACTGGACATGGAGCCTATTTGAAATACTGTGTGTTTAAAGTGTGCTTTTGGTATTAAAGTTTTTGATTTGTTTAATTATCAGAAGTTAGATTTCTTTACAGAATAAACTTTTAACAAGATTACCACCTATGGAGGTGTTATGCAATGTTGTTTCCTGAGAAAATGGACTAGTTTGGGCTTGATGGTTAAACAGAAGTCTGAAAGATACTGGTTTAACATTCAGCACCTACCAGCTATGCAGATCCTTTTTAATTTCTTGAAGAAGCTGTTCAGACTGATTTATCTATTCTTGTATTAAAAAAAAAAGTAAGCTTGGCTAAAAGAAAATATAGAAGCTTCATCATGTATTGTGACATAATATCAAATGGAGAAATTAAATTTTATTACTCATCTCTGGCATTAGTTGAATTTGTTTCAGATCGGAGTAGCAGTGCCTTAGAATGGGTATTGCTTCAAATAAGTTAAGAGGTGTGTTAATAAGGTATGAGTCACAGAAATAACTGTGTGTTACAGTTTAAAAGAAGAAATTACACCACAGCTTTGAGATTTCAGTGTAGTCTATAAAGTTAATTTTAGAAAAGCTGTTGTAAATGGAATTCCCATGTCAGGCAATTCAGTGTTTCATTTACTAGATTATATTTTAGTAACTTTGAAATCTTTTCCTCTTATTTTAAAAGATGAATTTATAGTTTTATTGTGGATTCTGGGGCCATTATGCTTTTGGTGTAGCAACTGACTAGAGAATGGAAATTTAGATGAGTTTTTATATTTTGATGGCCATTTCAGGAAGTGGCTAATGGCTTCGGTTTTTCTCATTGGTGTCTTTTTTTTATTGATGTGTAGAATCAAGTGGGTTTTTTTTTTTTTTTAAGGACTTATTTATTTATTTATTTGACAGAGAAATCACAAGTAGGCAGAGAGGCAGGCAGAGAGAGAGGGGGAAGCAGGCTCCTTGCTGAGCAGAGAGCCCGACGTGGGGCTTGATCTCAGGACCCTGAGGTCATGACCTGAGCCAAAGGCAGAGACTTAACCCGCTGAGCCACCCAGGCACCCCTAGAATCAAGTTTTTAAAAATTCTTACTGCAGGTATAATACAGTTGTGAACTTTTAACCATACACAACTGTACAGAATAAGGTGAGTCTTTTATTTCTTGTGTTTTCTTTAGTACTTTATACATTTTCTTAATGTTTAAAATTTTAATCTGGTGTCTTCCTTTGATATAAATGATGCAGCCTTTATTGACTTGGAATAACATACTGTAAACATGCAGTAAACGAAATATTTATCTATTTGGTTCCATCTTAGATTTGGGTTCTGTTACTGTCCTTTTATCTGTACCACACTGCAATAAACAATAAACTGTTGCCTCCCTTTGTTAGATAGATTGTTTCTATGTGATAGAATTCTGTTAATGTGTACATGGAAAGTAAGTACTCTAGGATTTTAGGAGAAGGGGGACTAGCTGTAGGAATGGTACTTGAGCTGCAAGGGTAGAACCACATGGAGGTTTGGTTTTGGTATTTATGCTCTGATTTATTGGTACTATATGCTTAACTTCCTCAGCAAGAGCACGAATTCATTTAAAGTCAGCAGATCAGTTTGTGAACACTGCTAAAGCATCCTGCATTCTCCATTCACATTTTTAAATTTAACTGGACAGTCAAATAATTTACAAAGAATAAAAAATTAACAATATAATAATCACAGTGTTTTCAGTGGGACCTCCAATACCATCATTTTTATCCTTACTCTGGACTAATAACTGTTCCCCATTTCATTAAGAAAATGGCAGCATTGTGGAAGAGTGTTTCCACAAACTTCTGTATTATATCTATCCCCTTGCCTGTGTCGGTGCCTATGGACTCTTCATTCCTTCTGTTTTTACACAAGTTTATGCTTCCATCTAAGACCACTCTCTCTGCTTGTACACCAAACCCTATTCTTGCCCTTTGAAAACATTGCCCTTCATTCTTCTGCAAGACCAGTCTTCGCTTTCTACTGGATCATCTTTGTCAGTATATTAATGTGCTGTAATTTCTTTCTTCTATTTTTAAAAATCAAAATCTCAAGCTCATATTTCCTTCTAGCTTCCATTTCATTTCTATAATCTCTTCATAGAAATTCTTCTGAAGAGTTGTTTCTACACTTGCTGGCATCCTTCTCAATTTTGAATTTATTTCAGTCAGGTTTTCATCACAGCTACTGCTTTAGCCAAAATCACCACTGATGTCTGTGTTCCTAAATCCAACAGTCACTTTCTAGTTTTCATTGTACTTTATTACCAATGCCATTTGGTAAATTTGATCCATCTCTCCTTCTTCATACACCATTTATTTAGCCACCAGGGTAGCATGCTCTTGATTTTTGTTAATTGACTTTAGGTATAATTCATGTGCAGAATACTCCTAAATTTGTATCTCCAGCTTGCATGTCTCACCTGTCACCCACTCTTTTGTTTAGCTGTCTCCTAGACATCTCCACCTGTTTAAAACCTATCTCCTGATCTTCAACCCCAATCTTGTCCTTTCCACATTTCCCTCATCTCAGTAAAGGGCAGTTCTGTTATTTTTGGTGTTGTCTAAAATCTTTGGAGTTGACTTTTTTTTTTTGGCTGATTCTCTCACACCCCACAGTTTAGTCCTTATCAAATCATCTTGTCTCTACCTTCAAAATGTAGATAATTTGACAACTTCTTATTAATAGCCCCCATGCCACCAACTTGCCTAGCTAGAGATGAAGAGTGTGTTAATCTCCTCCATCACTTTCACTATGTTCTAAGAGTTGCCTTGTCCCTGTTTGTTGTTCCACCTAAGTGTCCCTGTCTGCATTGACTTAATTTACTCTCATCAGATCTCTTTGGCCTAGCGAAATAGTAATTTTATTTTTTAAAAAGATTTTTTTAATTTCTTTGACAGAGAGAGATCACAAGTAGGCAGAGAGGCAGGCAGAAGGAGAAGGAAAAGCAGGCTCCCTGTGGAGCAGAGAGCCCGATGTGAGGCTCGATCCCAGGACCCTGAGATCATGACCTGAGCTGAAGGCAGAGGCTTAACCCACTGAGCCACCCAGGTGCCCCGAAATAGTAATTTTAATGGGCTTCCTTGTATCTATGTTTTATGTATCCATTGGATTTTAAATTTTATATTTTTATTTGTAAATGTTCTGATTGATTCATATCTACCCAGTTAACTTTTGGTAGTTTCAGTTCTTTTCTTATTTTCCCAATTCCCTCTTACTGTGTATGTTGTAATCTATTGGTTCCAGTATCTTAAATTTTTAGGGATCTAATTACTTACTTTGTTTTTGTTGCCTCTTGCTCATGGTGGCTTATCTTGTGTTCTGTCATTTTGGATTGTGAACTCTTAATTTGGATGACAGTCTTTGGGTATCTTGAGGAGCCTAGCTTGAGAGAGCATTCCACCAGAGAGGGTGTGTGCGTTTATTTCTGGCCGTAGGCACTGTGGACACCACCATCTTGGGACCACTTAAATTTTTTGGCTTCATAGTCCAAGATATGTGGGTTTTTGGGACCTTAAGAGCTTTATAAGAAAAGACCCCTGGAGCCAGGGCAGAAGGGGACCAAAAGTCAAGAATCTGTTTCATTTTAGTGCTTTATTATACTGCTATTCATTGGTCTTAATTTATTTTGGCTTAGGATATATTTGGACTGTAACGTGCGGACTGTAACGTGCAGCCTGTATTTGAAGGTTAGCAACAACACAATGCCTACTCTTAAATTTTAGCAAGAAGAGTTCGGAAAAATTATAGATACTTCTGTTGTGGAATGAAATCTGATTAAATACTTGTCCACCAATAATAGACTTTTTATCACTGTACTTTCCATAAACCATTTTTCATAAAAAATTAACTTGTTCATTTAAAAAACGTAAGATGTTATTATGGATTTAAAGGAAGGGAGACATGGTGTGAGTAGTGGCATGTTTGGAATGCAGATGATTTAGATTCAGTGCAACCAGATTACAGATCTCTTTTTTACTTATGAACAGTATTTTTATAAAGAATCTGTAATAAGAGCTTTTAGTTTAGGCTTCACAGCTACTTACAGAATTGTAGCTATGTTGTATACTGAATAAAGCTCCTATAAGCTACTCTGAGTGTCTGTATATATTTTAAAGGTGTGTTCATTTAGTTGTCCAGACAGTATTGATTTATATAGGAACTTTAATGAAATTTAGTATTCCTAGGTTGAGAACTATCTTTCCCTCAATTGATTGCTTTTTTACAATGTGCCTGCTTACTACTATGTTTAGTGTATATCAATGGAGAAAAATTGACTTTGAATTTGTTTGGATCTTAGTCTAAATTTTGTTATTGTTTTCCCAGTAATTCTTTGAGTCATCCCAGTTAACACAATTTTATCAACTTATGAGCAGAATTTATAAAATTAGTTTGTTTTTTTCTTTTTGGATATCCTTTGTTTTAAATCTTTTTAGGTTAAAGATAAATGATGGCAGAAACAAGAGTAACTGAAATGCTATGGTGGTAAGAAAGTAGAATTTAAAATCTTATATTTACTTGAAATTCAGTAGTATACTGATCAAATTCTTTTTGTTTTCCCTCCTTATAACATGTAACCAATTCCTTTTGTGCTTACGTAAACCTATAAGAGTGTAATGTGCATTCAAGATGGTTACTTAAATTTCTGTTTTAATGTAGAAGGATTTAAAACTTGCAGGGGTTAGAGGCATTCAAAAACCCACATTTAACTTGACTGCTCCAAAACTTAACTACTAATAGCCTATTGTTGACTGGGAGTCTTCCTAATGACAGTTAACATGTTTTGTGTAATCTGCGATTATATACTGTATTCTTACAGTTAAAGTAAGCTAAAGAAAATAAAATATTATTAAGATAATCATAAGGAAGAGCAGATACATTTATAGCACTGTTATATTTATCAATAATGAAAGTTTATGTATTGAAAAACTCTCATAACCTGTGCATTTCAAACCTGTGGTGTTCAAGGGTCATCTGTACATTAAATATATTTATAATCTTACTCTAAAAAGTGATTCTCATTTTTCAGTATAATATCTGGTTATATCTATATGTATATAATTGTGCTCAACAGAATTTTTAGCTTTTTTGTTAGTGTAATATATTTTGCTGCATTACACTGTCTTAATTATTTTAAAATGGTGTGATTTTTTAAAGATTTATTTTAGAGATAGTGAAGGCAGGAACACTAGGGGAAGGGGCAGAGAGAGGGAGAGTCACAAGCTGATGCTTCACTGAGCTCTAGCCAGGCTTGATCTTACCACCCTGAGATCATGACCTGAGCAAAAACAAGAGTCAGTGTTCAAGGGACTGTGCCACCCAGGCATCCAAATGGTGTGATGTTTAAATGTGTAATGTTTCTGTAGATGTCCCACACTTAGATAATTTTGTTGCTTTACCATTATAAACAGTGAATCTTTTATTATGTATATAGTTTTATCCTTTTTGATTAAGTGATTTGGTTGAAATTATAATTTTTCCATTTTATTTTTTTATCATTTAAAATGTTAGGTTTTCCATTATTAATATAAAAAGAATGTTAAGTCTTCTGAAAAGTTTACAAGATTTAACTGAGTAATGGAGCTCAATTTTTGTATGAACAAATTAAGTTATAAGGACCGGTAAATGGAATCTTAAAATTATTTGATTACCATTCATAATATATACATATATACTCAGATGAAACAGAATTTTATATATTGTTTCTCTGTTCTGATGACTTTAAAAAAATTCTAAAATTCTAAGTCCTTTATTGGTAGGGCAGGGTTGAAAACTCTCATCTCTTATTCTAGAGCAGGATTTTAAGCGTGGGATTCCTGTATACTCTTTAGGGAGGCCAGAAACCTTTTGTACACCTTAGCATGTTAGACTTTTTTTTTTTTTTTTTTTTAAGATTTATTTTTCAGAGAGAGAGAGCGGTAGAGAGAACAAGCACAAGCAGGGGGAGCGGTAGGCAGAGGGAGAAGCAAGCTCCTCGTTGGGCAAGGAGCCTGATGTGGGACTTGATCCCAGGACCATGGGACCATGACCTGAGCCGAAGGCAGATGCTTAACAACGGACCAGGCATTTCTGCTCTTTGAGGAAGTGGATTGGTCTTTGTTCATTTCTTTTGGAGGATTTTAATCTAAATAAAATACTAAGGCCACTGGTATGGAATACCTTTTGAGAAGAGTTTGAGCTACATTTCTTATCCAATGGATATCTCATTCCTGTCTACCATTGGCTGTTAATTACATTCAGGTTAGAATCTGTTAAGGCTTAAGGAATGATTAGGTTCGAAGTTCATTAATATTACAAACGGAATAGTGAGGAGAAATTATTGATGCTGGTGAATTTTGCTGTCATCTCAAAACCTGAGTTGCCATTTGTCTCCGTGTTTTTTGAACTCAACAAACATTACATTGAGTTGCATATTGTGGACTGAGAAAATTTTAGCAACTTGATTCCTGTCACCCTGAGCTAAATTAACTTTGTCTCAACTTCTCCTGCCCTTTCCTTTTATTTTTCCATTGTCTTCCCCTGCCCCCACCTTTGCTCTTCTTTGTATTTCTCTGGATTTCATTCCCAGTCGCTTTTTGCCTCTTTTCTCTCCTTAAATTACTTTTTTTTTTTTTTTAAAGATTTATTTATTTGAGAGCATGTGTGTGCTTGCACTTGAGGGGGGATAGTGAGGGAGAGAATCTCATGCAAGTTCTTGCTGAGCACAGAGCCCTGTGCTGCTTGATCTCATGACCCTGACTGAGCTGAATCCAAGAGTCAAATGCTCAACTGGCTGAGTCACCCAGGTGCCCCTCTCCTTATATTACTCTTTTACCTGTGTATGTAATGTGAAGTTTCTTATTTTGATTTTTACTTATTATAGATATTGTAGTACTTATTTGCCAGTTTTAAAATAGGGAAAGAATTAAACATTTTTATGGATTTCTTTTAAACAAAGGATAAAACTAAAATGTTAAGGCAGGTGAGAGACTACAGCCATGATTCTGGCACAACTCTTTTAAAAAATCATCCTTATATATCCTATTGTTCATGAAATGTCTTGATTGTAGAGGTAAAATTATGGTTTGACACTTTAGCTTTATTGAATTGAATTTGACAAAACTTATTTTTGACAGAGACACTTTGAGAGAGGGAATACAAGCAAGGGTTATGGGAGAGAGAAGTAGGCTTCCTGCTAAGCAGGGAGCCCCACGTGGGACTCAATCCCAAAACCCTGGGATCATGACCTGAGCCAAAGACAAATGGTTTAACAACTGAGCCACCCAGGCTCCAAGTATTTACAGTTTTAATAGCAATGTTTTATTGAGTTGATATTTGCTACAATTGAACCCATTTTGATGTTGGATATTTTATGTTTTTCTCAGTTTTTCATATTATGTGTAATTCTTGCTGTGAACATCTTTATCTATGCTTTTCCTTACAAATGTCTTGGATTAAGTATCAGGATTATTGGATTAAAGAAACTCAAACATTTTCTTGACTTTAAATTTGTCTCGGTGTTCTTGTTAGGCTCTTGTAGATGTGGAAAGCAAGTTCAAGAGAAGGTGAATTGAAATTGGGTAAAGGGAATCTACTGAAAACCCAAAGATGGGAATCATGATTCTTCCAGGCTTATATGGGACCTGGAAAAGGAAATGAGAAACTCATCAGAACATTTGAGGAATGTGTGTTTCAGAGTTCTTGTGGTCTTATGGCTTCTCTTTTCCCTGAACATTTGCTTCTTACTGGGCTTGCTTTCCTAAGACCTTGGCTGCACATGGCTGCGGTTTGCTGTTCATCAAGATCTGACTTTGACCTGACCCTTTTTTCAGCGTCTATGGCTGCTGTTAAGTGCCTTTGTGTCTTTTCTTCCCCAAGTTAAAAATCTGGGTATTGACTTGTTGTTTTGTCCTTTTTCTTCCCCCAAATCCCCAGCTAAGTTGGATAGGCTATGGGTAGCCTATGGATGGTAATGTTAAAACAAACAAAAGAACAAAAATAGAACATGGTCTCTGCTCCTTGAAAGCATTTCTGGTTGACCAGTAACACTTAACAGACACAGTAAAATATGTCTAATCAATTAAAAATCTGGAGAGTTCATGAATTATCAGGGAAGAACAATTCTGTTTAGTTTCTTTTAGTATTTTGTTAGTGTGTGATTCCTGTTCCACTTCAACTTGTTAAAACCTTGTCTAAATAAGTCTAGGGTTGTGTTAATACCATTAAAAATTGCTTATGGAAGTATGAAGTGTTAACAAATGCTATTTGATTAGATTTTATTTTAGATTTATTTGACAGAACATGCAAACAGGGGAAGCAGCAGGCAGAGGGAAAAGCAGGGTCCCCATGAGCAAGGGGCCGGATTTGGGACTTAATCCCAGGACCCTGAGATCATGACCTGAGCCAAAGGCAGACTCAGGCTTAACCAGCTGAGCCACCCAGGTGTCCCTGCAAATGCTGTTTTAATCATAAAGATCAAGAGTGTGCCTAATAAACAGCTTTGTTTTCAGGTTCCAACTTGAAAAAGTATACCCCACATTTTAAAATGAGATATAAGCAAGTTGAAAGACTTAAATAATTTGCTTAAGTTTATTGTTATCAATAAAAGATTTCTAGGTCTATCTTGGCAGTTAATAGAGACCACTGTGAATAGCTTTATTTTGTCTTAGAAAATTCAAGTCCTATTAAAATCGTTCTGGTGAAGTCTTAAAATCATTAAACTCAGATTTATTCATTTTTAAAGCTGATGTTTTCAAAGGTCTAAAATAATTCTCAGAATGATTCCTCTGTTCAGGTAGAATTTTGTTTCTTTAACCATTACCTGTTTTTGAGACTTCAGTGGATAATTTAAAAACTTAAAATTCTCAGATTCATTTATACATTAAAAGCACAAAAGTTGAATTTAACCAGCTTTATCTTAAGCATGTCCTCAGGCTTAATTTTATCTGCATTCAATACCTTGCCTTTTTTCACAATAAGTTTGATAAGAGTTACAAGATTACAAACCATATTTATGTGGCTTATACATATTTATAGGAATAAGGATATCTAGAGTCTAAACATCAGAATCAGTCTTACTTTGGGGTTTAATTTTAGCTGTAACCACCTTTCAGATGAGGGATTATAGTGCCTATATTCAAGGCAGATCTAGATAACCACAGCATTACCTTTATTTTCTGTAATTATTGGGTTAATCTAAAAGTAGGACTTACTCTGTTGATTAGGCAAGGCCTCTTTTATCTTTTAGCATTTGGGAAAGATTATGATGGCCAGCTTTGTTTTTGCAGTATGTACTTTGTTTGTAGTAAGGAATACCATGAAAAAAAAAAAAGAGAAAACCATCTAATTTATAATTTATTTTAATACCAAATATTACAACCTAATATTTTGGTTTTGTCTTTATTATATTTCCGTATTTGTGACGTATCCCATTATATCATGAGGCTGTTAGTCCCTGAAATTAAGGTGCTAGGAATTTGTGAATGGGCTTAAATCTCTAAGTGAAGAAATGAGTTGCCTTCCCCCCCCCACTTAAAAGTATGGTACTATTAATGAATACTCAGTGTTTCAGTAATAGTTGATGCCTCTATTTCCACATATAGTTGTATTAACTAATGTTTAATAAAAGGAAAAAAGGTAAATACTAATAAAACGTCAAAAGTTGATATTTGGGGAAAAAAAAGTAATGGATAACTAGGTTCTTTCCCTCCCATGAGGATCTTTTCACATGATTTAAAAATAGCAGGATGTGTTACACTCTTTAGTTATTGCCACACATTTTTCTTTCATAGTGTATTTGAATTGTAGATGGCAAAACAAGAGTGTGATTTAAGCGATTAACCTGTTTAGATTGTATATCAGGTTAGATCTGAAATACTATTTAAAAGAGCAGAAATTTTGCATGTTTAATTTTTACAATACTGACTCAAGGTTGTTTTTTCCCCCCACATTTAGGTTTTATAGGATCACATTAACCAAAGCACCATGGAGTTTTATGAGTCAACATATTTTATTGTCCTTATTCCTTCAGTAGTTATTACAGTAATTTTCCTCTTCTTCTGGCTTTTCATGAAAGAAACATTATATGATGAAGTTCTTGCAAAGCAGAAAAGAGAACAAAAGCTTATCCCTACCAAAACAGATAAAAAGAAGGCGGAAAAGAAAAAGAATAAAAAGAAAGAAATTCAGAATGGGAACCTCCACGAATCTGATTCTGAAAGTGTACCCCGGGACTTTAAATTGTCTGATGCCTTGGCTGTAGAAGATGAGCAAGTTGTAC